>NW_020451046.1:162345-383308 GCF_003343035.1 Apteryx rowi | reverse complement strand
CCGCACTTCCGCGTGTTTTGTTGCGTCCCGCTCGATCTACCGAAACACCGTTGATGGGAGAGGGGGAGATGTGGAGGAAAAAGGATGAGCAGGGAGGCACTGCGGGGCGGAACATGGGAAGGTCGTAACGGGCGGAGCACTGCTGCCGGAAAAGAAGGCGGGGCTTTACAGCATTATAATAGAGTAGGACACGCTTCATTAAACGCCATTTTGCCACTCCTCATATTGGTGTCTGTGTGGTGATGGTCCGGGGTCTGGGGAGAAGGCCCCGTGCCTCCTCGGTAAGAACGAGAACGGTAACACCTAAAGCTATATTCAATTAAATTAAGTTGCAGATGCTTTAACCAGCACAATGTGGCTTTTCAAAATTGTTAGTTCTCTTGAACAAACATTAATTATGTTATTTTAACTTATGGCACTTTTACAGCTGCTTTTGATTAAATGACAATAAAAATTGCATGCCTGGTTGTATTTTGGAGGAGGAAAGTACATTTTTTCATCTATATTATTTAAAATTTTTAAAAGAGCACCAGTTTATAATTCTGCCAAGATTAAGACAATTTTGGTTGTAATTATTAATTATTTTCAAATAGACTTATTTAAGTATAATAATTATTTCATTGTATCCTACATTTTAATACTATGTTATCAATAATAATTACTGCAAGGATAATGTAATTAGCAGCTCAGTTATACAGTATTTACGCAAGGTACCTACTTGGACACAATGATTTCATATACTACAGTGTCTTGAAGGCTAATTTAAAAACAATGGGCAGTCATTAGGAGTAATTAAGTCAGAGGAGGAGAAYGGAAAAACGCATAGGAAAGCTTTTGTGTCACATATCTGATTGCACTAGGATCACGAACACAGGCTCTTTCAGAGTGTATTGCTTTTCAGCTCCATAAACTTAATTTCTGTCATAATGCTTTCAACTTGCAATCTTCCATCTTGAAAGTGTTTTAATATCTGCTCAGCCTAACTTAGTAAAACCCACCTAAATACTTTAAAAAATGACAGCCCTTCAAAAAATGAAGCTTCATAACTTGCAGAACACTGAACAACTTTATTATACAGAATGTTTTCTCCCTCTTGTCTCCTTTCTTCAGCTAGACATGTTTTAAGAAAGTCTGTTCTGTCCCAAATTTTCAGTATACAGCCTCAACAGAACTGTAGCTTATCTAATTTTGCTTGAAAACAAATGTATTTCCAGTTCATCTATCTGACAATACGCAAAACCAGTTTTTGAAGAGAATGAACATATATAAGCTTTTGAAGATGATCTCTAGTAACCCTTCAGTATTCAGTAACAGGGAAACTGCATCTATTAATCATTAACAGYATATATTTACTAAATTAACGTAATTATAATAATCTATAAAAAGAATTAGATCTTCATATAGTGACAGACAATACCGGATYTCATTTTAGGTCATCAAAAGATGAGGCTTCCTAACATTCTATTTGCCTTAGAGGTGGCTTGTACAAAGAGAAAATTGCTTGACATGACTCAGGAAGAATGGTGATTCTGTATTTTGAATGTTTCTTTCTTCAACAGAATCTCTTCTTGTACTTGAAATACACACACACATACACACACACACATGCATATATGTATATATACACACATATGTATTTATAAAGGATACCAAATATATTTAAGGGCCAGTATAAAAATCTTGAAATCAGAAATTTATGCTCTTGAATCTTTGACAGTAAAATGAAAAGAAAGCACTTTGGCTATACAATGCTTTACAAAACTTGCTGTTCATTCAGATGCCATAATAGGAAATATTAGCAATGGATAATTGAAACTATTCAGAGACCACATTTATGTTTGTTGAATAAAGTAATTCATAATTTAAAAAAAAGTCACCTAAAGTATAAAGATTATTGTTAGTGCTCCCAGCTTGAATAATCTGCTATAGAGTACCATCTATGAAACATAGCTGTAGCTTGGGAATTTTGTGCTGAAATGCTTTAAAGTTAATGTGAATCCCTTGTAACAGGCCTAAAATGAACTCATCAGTATCTAGGTCATCTTCAAAATCTGCGAATATCAGTATATTTATTTCTGTGCCTAAATAATATATGTTAAGGGAACCAAGCTTATAAAGACACTTCTGATATCTATAATATAATGTAAAATTGACTTCTTTACTTTGGATTGAGAATTGCAGTGCTGGATTTATTAGTATCAGGATCCTTTCCCCCATTTTAATTAATGTTATTCAATGTTACTAACAGCATATGTACTTTGAGCAATGTTTCTACCTGTGGGTTGCAGTTTACACATTACATTTCATATATAACTTCTGAAACTGTTCTTCTGGGATGTATTAAGATTATTCTGCAGAATAGTTAAGTCTTCTAAATCATAATCATGTCATCTATTTTAGCATTCCCTGCAAAGTTCATGATTCACCACATCAGAGCTTTGTCTAAAACGTTCACAAAAATATTACAAAAATAGTTTCATCATTAGTTCTCTGATCTTTCTAAGATACGTAAAAATGCATATCTCTAATGCGAGATGTCTTTTGTTTTTTTTTTTTTGAAGAATTCATAGCTTATCCTACATTTAAACTCTACGGTCTCTCTTGTGAAATTTTTTCAGAATCACAGAATGGCTGAGGTTGAAAGAGACCTCTGGAGATCACCTAGTCCAACCCACCTGCTCAAGCAGGGTCACCTAGGGCACGTTGCCAAAAAGATTTTGGAAAACTCAACTGGAGAGTCCAGAATTCTGAAATGTGAATATCTTTGTTTAATTCAAAATGTTAAGTACTTCATGCCAATGATATACATTCAGAAATTGGTTCTGAGGAATCATCACTGTCAAAGCTGATGTCCCCACAGTTTCTCTGTGTTTTAGGCTTTTTTATTTTTATTTTTTGTGCTCCATTCACGACATTTACTAGAATAGACTTTCTACACTCTTTTGTTACATAAAACTGTGTAGAGAGACTGTATTAGGAATTGGAAAAAGTTCATGATATGAATGTACGTAGAGAAGTTTGAGTTTTCAAAGGTTTTTGGGTTGAGATGTTTGAATTTTCAAAGCCTTTCAGGTTGGGTTAGAGGACCACACTGGGGTAAAGTCAATAAAATTTGATGAGGTCTCATTCATACTTCCTTTCAAGCTCAGTTCTTTCCCCAGTACCCTGTGTCAGCTATTCTCAAAACTTCATCAAAGTATTATCTTGGGGAAATTACTTGGTTCATTCCAAAAGACAGTCCCAGGATGAGTTAAAATATATATAGTGTGGCTGATCAGGGACCCAGGACTGAGGAATGAATTAAGTTCCTAAGTTATTTGACTTGATAGATGTATCTATAAGGAAAAAAGATCTTATGAATAAAATATATTTTAATTCCTTTCAGGTTTCATTTTTTTCCCCATGTATATTTTCCAGAAATAAACTTGGGGTTATCTTGTCAACCTGTATGGCAAGAAACAGAAATTAAAGAACCAAGAAAACCAGCAGCAACATAATGTAGTTATCAGTGACTTATGAAAATGAGTTCTGACTTGTGATGAGAAAGCAGGACATGCAGTCAGTTTTTAACTCATTCTAAAGCATGATTAAAATTCATTCTAGGCATCTCTGGTCAAATTTTTTTCTTCAGTTCAGACCAGCAGAAACTAAAATGAGACTACTGTTGTGGCAAAAAAATGCTACTTTATTTGTTTGCTTATATATTTTAAACTTATAAGGAAGGAAAAATAATTAGAAAAAAACAATATCATGGCAAGATTGAAGCAGTAGCAGCATTAGTAGCTGGAAGTCAAAGGAAAAGATACAAAATATATTTCAATACATTTTATTTAAGCATATTCCAGGCAGCTATTCTACCTGAGATGACCGATGTGAATCTCTCCAAACTATATTTATTTATTTATTTTACTTTTCACAGAATATGTAAACATCCTAGATCAGCTTTTCCTACATTCCTTATTTATATGTATGCATATATATTCACTATAGTAATATAATACAATATAACTACTGGTTTTTCATAGTTTTCTGAAACACTTTATTAAAATAATATAAATACATGAACAGAAGTATGTGTATATACATGGTATGCATTTACATACATACATGTAATTTTATAAAGATGCATGTGTGCATTAGTATGTAATGCTAATGTAATTGAAACATAACAATAAAAGACAAAAATGTTTACTCTTTTGTAACTCTTCTCTTTTGTATGTATTTTCCAGGACCTAATTTCAAAGTATGTAATTCCCATGGGTATAGATTGTAATAATACCTATGGCAGTGTAAAGGACACTTTCATCAACTGGTTTTAAGTTTCAGTGATTTTAGGAAAACTTTAAAGTGAAACAGAAGTCTCTGAACTAAAGTTTCACCATTGCACGTACAAGCATGGAGATGACACACAAGCTAGGGATTTAATCTTATGTGAATCTGTTTTCTTTATGTAGTGATCCTAAATGGAAGACTGTTATTGTACATTGAAGAATTAGTGATCAGATAACTTGAGTCAACCTGAGCAGGCGCAGGCCTGTGCCSTGCCGCGCTGGGCTCCACGTATAGCTTGGCCATTAGGCCTGGGCTGTGCTGCACATCTGCCTCGGCCGCAGGATAAACTCAGCTGGCTCATGGTCATAGGGGCCTGTGATCTGCAGGCAGCTCCCACTGGGCACCGGCAATTGCACCACCTGCGTGTCCTTCTCTTTATCTTAAAGTGAAGCAGCAGGTTCTCAGGCAAACATCCTTTTTCTTGACAGTAGAAATGATGAACTGAATCGTTTTCTTCTAAGAAAATCCTATAAGAGCTCTAAAGACCAAAATGTCGGGGAACCCCTCCACGGACGGTGCCTGCACCGTGTGCCCTGCCCTGCCTGGAGGTCCATCTGGTGCTGCACAGCTTGGGGCTCCCAGCATCTGACAGGACTAAGATTGTCTATACTACCCTCTTTTTCCTTCTAGTGTTAGCTCCAGTAAATGGTATTTTAATCAGTACCTCACGGAGTCCTAGTGCCTTTCTTACTCGGATCATGACGAACACTAGCTACAGTGCACTCACACTCTGGGTAGTTCAGTTCTGTTAGAGAGCAGACAAATAAAGGAGCATGTAACATGGTGATTGATAGAACTAGTACTGCGACTTCCAAAATCCCTGTAAAGATAAATAAAATAGCCAATTCCATACCATTAAGTATGAAGCTGTCTCACTAAGAGCAACAATAAATCTTTGATAAAGTGTGTTTAAGACAAAAATCTCTGGGTGAGAAAGATATTGACGTGGAATGCTCCAGCATGCCAGCTTAGTCCAACTCGGACAGATAGGAATGTGAGTGACCATGGTTGGGGTTTGACATGTGAGCAGGATTTACATTCTCCATGAACATCTCCACTGGCTGCTGAAACCTAAGCTGCTGTCTATACTGTCTCTACTTCCTAAGTAACTGTTACATGAAGCAGTGCACCATTTTGGCTTACATAATGATTTAGTCAGTAGAAAAGATCACCAAGGTCATCATAAGTAGTGACATTTCTGTATCGTTCTGCAGTAATGTTAAAGTGTTTCGAGAGCTCTGAACTTGACTCCTTGCTATTTTAAGCTCCATATTGGATGCAGATATAGTTCACTCCTTTGTCCTCCTTGTTTATAGCACTCCTTCTGTTCATTAGACTAACCTATAGAACGTTGCTAACTTAATAACCTAAATCTTCAGTTTCCACAAAAAATGTGTTTCCTAATAACTGGGCCATTAAATGCAGTATCAGCACTCTCTCAGTCATTATACAACTGAATATATGTAGGCCTATATCAGTTGTGGAATGAGAAATTTCTCTGACGAGAGTGTGTAAAACACTGACAAATCAAGCCAGTTTCAAATTTCAAAACAACACTTTACTGGATTGATATTCTTTGATAATTCATGTAGTCAATGGTTAGTTCTTAATCTCTATTCTTCTTTATCACTACAAATTCAAATGATTAGTCCTTAAAAAAATTACTCTAAATTAGCTATGAGTATACAATACCACAGAGTTGATGCTGCTTACATAGCATTGATGGCTTCTGTCCCTGATGGTCTTAGCTCCTGAGGCTGAGGTGGCCAGTCCTGAGAGGACTGTGATGCTGGGAGATGGATTTGAACCAGACAGACACTTTCTTCCCTATCTCCTCCTAGCTGGTGTTTTATGTTGCTTCGTCCCTTCTCCATACAAAAAGGGAGTGATCTGTGCTCTTCCTGACATTTTATCTTATTTCTGAATTCAGGACTTGTTCTGGTTTCTCCAGGCATCTCTCTTGCTTATTCTTCAGGATTACAGTAATCTGGTTCCATTAGACACTGTTCCTGCCCACTATGCCAGATTATTTTGATTTTACCAGTCATCTCTCCTGCTTGCTCTATATCCTTATTTCTTATTTTACAGATATTACTACTTTCAAATGTTTTCCTGCACTGTGTTTATACAACTATATCACAAGTTTCCATTGGCTTCTTTGGAGTTATGGCTATTATTTATGTATTTATGCTTCACTGTATTACAAAATGCTATTAGTGGTGTTATTAGATTACAGAGTTTTTATACACTAATTAAACTATTTGAGTGTGGTTATGTTTGGGTTTAAGAGAAGCACTATTAATTAATATTATGCTTAGAGTGAAAAAAAATAGTTGTCTGAGCATCATGATGATGATTAAGTAAAAAGCATTCAGATAGAAAAAGAACAAATTAAACTTTCTTCTTTTTCACCTAATCTGATCTTTCTCACTCTATAAAAAAACTTTTTACAGCTATATTTTAGTTCCACCTAGTTCAGGCCTGCATTTTACCTTTGGAGTGCTGACACATTCGTCTGAGTCAGCAGATGTTCATGTGATTGCATTCTTCTTTATCCTTTTGCTCCATCTTTTCCCTGTATGTAATAACACCCTGCTCATTCCTCACCTGTCATATTATGTTATCTTTTGCCTTTTGTATCATCTTCTGCCTGTCTTTGAATTGCAGACTCCTAATTGCCTCCTTGCCTATCATGCTGCCCTAATTTCTTATATCTTACTTCTATATCCTTTTTCTTAAATGCACTCTTCTGTCCTTCAGTTCTGTCTTAATTTGAATAATTGTGTGATTGAGCAAATGTTTTTTCTCAGCTTGAGATTGAAAATAGGCTGAAAAATTTACAAGGACATAAGAAGTGTAAGTGCTTGCTAAAATTAAACATGGTATGAAACGACAGCATTTCTAAGGCTTGTCTACTGTACTTAAAATATGATTAGAAGTTTTGAAGGAATGAAGGAAAGAAAACTGAACATCAAATCATACCAAGATACAGAATCCCTTGAGTTCTTCAGTTCCCCAAAAGACTAAGATATCAATGGAATAGAATCAGCTTTGAAAACAGGTTATACAAAATCAACTGCATATGTTTTTTTTAGTTAGGGATAATCTATATAGCGCATAAAACATTAGGATGCCTATGCTAAAATAGAATTATTAAAACATAATTGGGTTCTAGAGTTAAAATCCTGAAAACCACATCAGATGCTCAGAGCTCAAATTTTTGTTAGATTTGAAGAGGATCTATGCAATTAATAGGATTAAGCTTTTGGTAGTAGGTTTAAAACAATAAAGTGCAAAATTTGAAATTGTAATAGAATATCTTCTTTTAGGCCCTGATTCAGCAGAATTCTTAGACATGCGCCTAGCTCTAAGCATTTGAATAGTCTCACTGATTTCAAAATTAAATAGATGCCTAATCAGGTCTCTAAAGAAAAAAAAAGAGGAGTTCATGAAAATTCCTGGTGGAAACTTGAAGCTTAGACTTCTGACAGGAATCTTAATAAACTGTGTGTTTAAAGAAGAAAAAGAAAAACACATCAACTGTAATCCAATAAAGTTTTGACAAATTGCTTTACTGAAATAGAGGTCACTAGCTGTTCACCTTTAATTAATTGTGGCACTCAGACAAAAGCAATTTACCTAGGTAAAGACCAAGGGCAATAGAAAATTCCTAGCTTATTTGCTTTGGGGGTGGAAGGAAGGAGGAAGAAAGGAGGAAAATATCACCAGCTATAATACCAAATTATCTTTAAAAGTCAATTGATTATTCTGTGTTCCAACAGTCTAGCAAATATTGGTAGTTGCTAGTGAATGAGCATCAAAGCTAATGGTTTTGCAAAGTGAATAGTAATTTTAACCAGAAAAAAAAGCAGCTTTTCACTTGGAGAAAGCTGCATGAATTCACATTTGCAATATGCAGAATAAAGGATTGCCTTTGAGTAAAACTAGTAAATGAATATTTTACTGCTTTTACTTGCTCTGCAGAATTTATCATGGCTGTAATCAGACTAATTAGCTATACTTTTTGGAAAATAGCTGTACAAATATATTACTCAGGAATACTCTGGCTGACAGGCATGCTTTGTTTTGAAAGCATTACCTCTGTGAAAGAGGCTCAGCATTTTTTACTTTGTTTTTGATTTTTTTTTGTTTGTTTTAAGTGGTCTTCAGAGATAGATGACAAACAGATGTATAAAGAGAATTACATATACTCCAAAGGCAATTCAACTTTTGCTGTGGGATGAGGTTATGTTGTAGAAGTATCTATAAAGGCTGGTGAAATATAATTGTGACAGTTTGGACAAAATGGGACAAAACAAAAAATAATGTAATAGAATTTGTTTAACCTTATCAGTTTAGTAAGTAAAATATTAATTATACCAATAGAAAAAAGTCATGAATATTGCTGATTATTTTTGGTAAATGATTAAGATTTATTTTACTGTTAGTTTTTAAATCCCTGTCTTGCCCATATGAAGCGTATTTGAGTGAGTGTCTTTCTTTGGTATAACTGTATTGCTGCTCTTCCAGTGATGTGAGTCTCTTTCTTCTCTCCACAAGCTTCAAGACACAAGCAAACGGACAAGAAGGGTTGTAATTATTAAAATTTTCCTGAAGCAGACAATAGTTTAAGGTATGTTTACATATACATACGTGTGTGTGTGTGTGTACGTAAAATAACAGCCCTTGAAAGAACTTAAAAGACATATTATCTAGCATAACTTTTTATATATTTTAACTTTACTACTTATCTCCATCTACCAGAATATTCCTCATGCAAAGCAAATCAAAAAGTTCCTACAGAACTTTCTAGTTGAACATATGTCTCCTTTTTCAGGTTAAACTCAGATTAAACTTCCTTCCTCCCTTCCTCCCTCCCTCAGAGACAGAAAGTGTTTTAGAGATAAAAGAGGTCTGAACTGTGTGTGTATATCATTCAGAGAGGAAAGATTTTTCAAAACAGAGGTTTCACAATGTCCATTAAGTATAAGAAATGCAGCTATTTCTGGAAGTTTTCTCCAGAACCAGTTCACATCAAACAAAAAGTTTGGTTCTCAAATTTTTTCATGGGCTATCTCCTGCCTTTTGAGATTTGTTCTCTTCCAGAGGAATAAAACTGTTATGCAGATTCAGAGAATAAAATCTAGCTTTTGATATAGGGCCAAAAGCTTGAAAATTTGGATCAAGTACTTCAACTGAGCTAAACAACTGAATTACTTGAATCTCTTTGGCTTGCGATGCCATTACTAAGTCAAGCATATTTTCGAACGGGAAGTTGATGCTTTCTCCCAGGCTCCTTCTTATGCTAGGAACAATCAAACAGAACCTCCACTCCATTTCTTACAACTTCCTCTTCAACATTTATCTTTGCCACACTGTCTTCAGAAGCTTGACAGCTGTTCAGATTGATGTGCTATGACTTCCATCACAGGAAAGATACTGTTTCATCTTTTCTTTTTTCCTAGCAATACAGTTAAATATATTGTTTTATGATTAGACCTTGTGCTCCTTGGGGCAGAAGCTGGCTTTTCTTTGGGCTTGTATAGTACCCATGCAGCAGAACTCCTAGTAATGATCCATAGCTCCAGAGAAATACAAATGCAGAATAACAACAATGTGATGGATTTATTTTCTTATTCTCACATTTCTATGAGAAATTTATATGATAGCTGTAGCTGACATGAAATATTTCTACCGTAGAGATAGCCCATTGTGTTATTTAAGTCCCTATAGTACACGACTAGTTTTTACTGTTTCATTTTAATTAATTATTCTTTTAACATGTCATTATATACATTTTACTGATATTCAGAATCCCTAAAGGGTGAATTATGTGAACATACGCAATTATTGGCTGCCATATATAAACCTGTGTACTATTTCTTCTACTTTCTGCCTATGCATTATTTTAAATAGCAATGACATCAATTATTGTATAATTACTCTCTTGAACAAGAGAGGAAGAAAAGTTCGGTTTTCAAGCTCTGGTAGTAACAAGTAACATATTTGTCTGTTGCATAATCCACATATTTGTTAATAAATAAGACAGGGTATGACAGGCGGATCTCATCTCTCCTTTTATGATCAAACATCTACTCTATTCCTGAATTTGAAAATTTGCTTCTAATTCCTCATTTTATCTTTTTAGCATTTGCCACAAAATTATTCATTAGTGATCACTGATATTATCCTGTTATATGTATGTTATCTGACATTATATTCAGAGATGCAAGTTTTTATTTAGTTGTTTTATTCTTAGTGAAGTCAGTTTGCCAGTTATTCCAATGCTCTTGTGAAAGGTCTATGTATGCAACTGTGTATATACTTATTCTTGAATCTTTTCCTTGTTTTATTTCAACAGAAATTAATCAGCTCCTACGTCTCAGTTCTTTAGGTTATTATTATTGCTTCTTTAGCATGCATTATAAAAAGACTCTAGAATYGTAGTTGCTGAGAAGGGATATGGGAAATGCAGCTACACAAACCCTTTAATATCAACTAAAGCACCATGCACCGTAGAGTTACAAGACATGTTCATACCTGCACAGTTTTCCCATGTTCCCCCTTTTCCCGATCAGTTCAGGACTGCATCAGGCTCCGCAAGGCAAGTATCAGGTTATGTCTACACTAGCAGAATGATCAGAAGTGTGCTTTTGAAGCAAATCTCCTGATTATCCTCATTGATTGTGCTTTATGTAGCCCCACAGAGTGATCACAGAGCACAGCAACTGCACTCTTTTTAGATTAACCTTAACTCAAGATATGTTCCTCTCCAAGGACTCAGGCTAGGCCTTGTCCAAACTAATCTCCTTAGAAAACGAAAGTGCATAGTCTGTGAATCAGGTCCTCAAAAACAACAGTTCCAGCCTGCAGATCTGCTCATATTGTGTTATACTACTTGATAATGTTAATGTAGATGGACAGAGTAATATATAGGTCTTTTTTTCCCCTATCATAACTATATATACATGATAGAAATAATGCAGTACTATAACAGTAGTATTCTTCAGGTATTACCTAAATGAGTAAATAAGGTAGATTCTTACAGAATCACTCCTAGGAAGTTTTAGGGATAGTCTTCAAATTCTCATACTCAGATGCTTAATGATTAAATACAGCTGTAATTTAATGTCATTTTGTTGACATAGTCCTACATTACTTTTAATGTAAACTTAGGCTTATTTACCCCTTAGAAAAGTATGATGCTGGTTGTCACCAATTGTTTAAAAGGTTTAAAGATCACTAACAACCAAATCTATGCAAAAACCTTTATTCACAGAGATATATGTAAATACATATATATGTACACACACATATATAAAAACCAATCTTTGTATAAAAAAAAAACCTTAAAAACATCAAACTCACATTGTGGTATTGCAAAACATGATCTCTTAAGTAGGCTTATATAGTTCAGTCTAGTGTTTTAATCCTTTACTACCTACCTTTGTAAGTCTGGTCAATGAAAGATGAACATAAAAACTTCAGATACACAGGAGTTGAAAGTTTTGGATATAGCAGGTTTCAAGTAGTTTTTGTTTACTTCTGCTCCTTTTCTGGGAACAGGCTTGTAGTGTCATTCTTCAGGCAGCCAAGTCACGTAATCCTGTACTGTTTGCTTGTACCATTTGATGGAAATGTTTCCTAGTACAAAAATTTCAGTCATTTGGGTTTCTTTGTGTCTAACTTTGGAAGTTATAAGAAAGTTTGGAAGTTTATAAGAAAAAGTAAGCTAGTTATAAAAATAACTTCATTATAGTAAATATTTGGCTAGGAGTTTTTCAATATACTCTATTTGAAATAACACAGACTTTCATCTTATAATAAAAAGGTCCTGTAAGTCTCTAGGTTACTAAGTTAAGCTTTTTAAGATGTGATTTGAGGTTCTTGAAACGTAATTTTCTCAAGCAGCTCCTCTGAAATGGAACTATAACCTTTTTTCTCTTTCCACTAAATAGAAACTTCATAGTATAAAATAGCAAAACAAAGTAAAAGTTGCAATGGCTGTGATTCACATCTATATTTCTACAAATTGTCTAATTCCATAAGCTTGTTGATTTTACATTTAGTGCCATTAATTTATCCTAAAGATCTTTGATTTAGCAATAACATAGGGAAGTAGAGGATTTGGGCCTCACATAATATCTCCTAATATTAGTGCTGTAAGTTGGACAGTTTCTTCCTCTTTCTTTCAGTCCACCAGAATGATGCCAATGTTGCTAGAATGGAACATTGTGCAGATACTCTGGACACATCTCTCCACCCAGAACTGGACGTGCTCATTTCGCTTGCATGTAAGTAACTGTGCAAAGGAGGAGTGCAAATAGTATGTGGATTTCCATCATTCCTGTGTTAATGTGCCTTTCAAGAAAATGGAAATAATTGTAGTCTGTGATTAATAAAAAGCCATTTTCATGGATATAGAGTAAGAAAGAAAGCATGTGCTGCATCATGGCTGTGTTACATGACAAAGTTATGAGCTGCATCAAGACAAAGTTACTGATAAAATCTATTACAGGTGTTAATAAAAGCAACAAGGTATACCCTTCCCAGAGTTCCTTCCTTGGTTGAAAAGTGCCTCTCTGTGGCAATTACTGTCTTAGTGAACATGTATAGCAGYTATATTAATTGATTAAAGAGATAGCAAAAGACAAATCTAGACTGATTGAAATACAAATAAGGCCTTTCAAATCTATCAAAGACACATAATATCATCAGGTTTCTTTAGGGCGCATATCATTTCATATATTTTCAAACTGTTCACAAATCTTCTAATAAACTGCTTCTCATCAATTTTTTTAAAGATTATAATAATTCTTTTCAGACTGCATTCAAAAACTATGTAAAGATATCCACATCTATATTTAATGAAGAAATAAGACCCTCTTTAGAACAAAGCAAATATTTCATTCCTTTTTATGAATAAGGGCAATTATAGCTAATTCCACTTCTTTTTTCTATCCTCTATCTCCCTCTGACAGTATATGAAACTGGAATGCCTCATTATAATGGTTATTGGATGAAAGCTTATGTGCCTGAAAAGTCTACTAAAAATGAGCAGGGCTATATCCATCTAAACCTAGTGTTGTTTCTAATTCAGATGCCTGAATTGCAACTTCATTGCATTTTTTCCTCTCACTTCTAAACACAGGTAACTTTGATTTTTTCTTTTTCCTTGTCAAAAACATTGGACTGAAGACCTACTGTGTTCTTACAAGCAGATTTTTTCACAAATTACAGTGAACTCTCTATTTTTCAAGACTATTTCAAAATGACAGAGAAATATATGCAAAAAGTTGGCATGGTTAAATTATGAGCTTAAATGCTGTTGTTAGAGAGGTGTCTAAAGTTTGTGCTTTTCTGAACAGCCTGATTGAACTTTGACTTAAAATCCTGGGAATTCCTTTTTTAAAATTTCAAAACTTATCATCACTAATTTCAGTGAACAGTGAGATAAGATTCTGAGATTTATTACTGGCATCATCTATGCCCCTTCTGAAWTAAAATTTCAGCTTATTTATTTCAGCTTTTTTTTTTTCTTTGAAATTTGAACACTGCTGCCATATTTGTGCTATATTTGCAACACTACTGAAGTCTTTAATGTTTATAAAATATAGAATAAAGCATGGTCTCTGCCTTGGAGAGTGTACAGTATGGATTCTTTTAAGCAGGCTAATCTTTCAAAATGATAATATTCAGGTTCCTGAAATATTAGTGCATGACAGTCAGTTTTTCAGATTTTAAAAACATGATTTTTTTGGTTTTATAGTAATAAATTAATGTAAACTTTTTTCCTTTACTACTCTTATCTTTTATTTACCATCATGTTCCTGTTCTGATTTGGTGTTCAGAATAAAGAGGAATGTATAGAAGCAACATTGCTCAACAATAAAACTCTTATTAGCAGGTCCTGGGCTGCAGAAAGTGCCTTACAAGCCTATGATATAACATCACAGGGCAATGATTTGTGGAGAGTAAGTTATCAGGTAGGATAGAGAGTGAGATATGCCAGTGCAGATTCTAACATTCTGGTGTCTCTTCTACATATAATACCGCAAATACTTTTATATAAAATTGGAGCATACTGCAGGAGGTAAATCTGAAGGGGGAATTAACACTACAATGTGTCAGCTTAGAAAAATTTGTCATGCAATACTTACCAAGACTAAACTTTATAAATAAAGGTTGGTACCCATTCAAGAATGCTCCACTTAAACAACTAAAAAGTCTAAAGAATATTATTTTTGAAGAATACACTAAGCTCTTTTGTGGTTTTGGTCGATGAATGTCATAATTTTCATTGGTGAAATATTGATTCAGATACCAATAATATCTTCAGTGTATTAAGTATAATTGTAATATTTTTTAAAAACAAAAGACTAAAAGGCTACATTATATTCAGATGACTTGTTTAACTTTCTATCACTATATGACAGACTAATAAGTTATGGGGATGCACTTTGGTACCTATGGTAGTACGGTATATGCACATGGTAATATTATCATTTACTTTCTGCTGCCAGTGATTTAAATAGGTTAAAATCATTTCTAGTGATTTGCAAAATATGAGTTCAAGTCCAGAACTTTAATCAAAAATCGTTCTTGTAAGAAGTATCCTTATTTTATTCAGCTTCATTGAAATTGTGCTGTTTGGTATTCTTCTGATAGTTCCCTTCCCTGTGCCACCATACAAATTTTATTAAAGGTTATATGCATCTGGAGTCATTAATAATCTGAAGATTAATTGCCAGATCCTTTTTAGGAGATAGATACTAGAAGGAGTTGTAAATTAAGCCTTTGTTATAAAAGAGGAAAGTGATTATCTAGAAAAATAGGAAAATAAAGCAAAAAGGGAAAATTGGATGAAAAGAGGAATGCTGTTTAGCTGATATTTAGTTGATATAGTGAACAAAATGCAGGTAACAGGAATTAATGATTAATGCGGGGGTGGGGGACAGTAAGAAATCTAGAACTTTCTAATAATTAAGAATCCTTTGGATACTTCCTGATTTTCAGCAGCTGTTCACATACACTCTGTGTGCATTTACTGTCCTGTTATCTTTCCGAGTAAGAGATGGTCTCTCATTTTTACACATACATGCTGTTGCAGCTGGTGCCCTAGGGGAAAGAGACTGAACTCAACAGAAAAATCCATCTGTAAATGCATATTCTTGTGATCCATTAGTAATAAACCTGTTTCACTCAATCATTTTAACCAAAGCAATCAATGTCCAAACTATTTTTTATTTAATCATGACATTTCTCATGAAGATGCCAAAGGCTATTCTGTTGTCTGAATGTAGGGCAAGGTTCAAAGTCAAGTTCTGCTTTGTCAGTGTGCATTAAAGTTTTAGTTCATGAGCGAACAAAAGACATTTCAATAGGTTCTTACCTTTTAACTAGTAACCAAGTTTTCAGTTGTAGGAAATGTATTTTCTGGTTTTATAGCAGTCTACAAAAAAAGAAAAAAAATCTAAATGTCATAGTTTTTTTATTTTTTACAGGTATACATCAGTGTATAATGCATATATTACAATTAATATTTTTCACGAGACTTCCTAGTCCCCTGAGTTTTATTTTATAGTTGCTGGTCAAACTAAAATATTCTATTTTATAAAGAAATGTTTTAGTTTTCCAGATAGCATACCAGTTTCTTTAAAAAGGATCTTTGTAACTCTTGGACTATATTGTTTACTATTTGAAAAATTTGCTTGAGTTAAAATGCCAAAATAAGAGTGACAGAGACACTTTGTTTCACCAGAAAGTCATTCTATGCATTTAATTTTTAAACAAAATACAACATTAAAAAAAAAGTCATACTGCAACAAAAATTACCTGAGTTACTAAGTTATGTCTTTCCTCTTTTTACTTTTTCTCTTTCATGACCATCATCAAATTTATCCTACTGTTTGGTCCCAGGTGTTGCATCATTTGTAACAGTAGGTTGCAAGCCCTTCAGGCTGGTTACCTGTGCAGCTTCTCATGCAGGAATTTCTAAAGCACTTAGCATTGCCCTAGATCTGTTTCCATTAATGTTAATAGTGAAAGCTTCATTGACTTTAAAAAGAGCACTGTTAAGTCATTGGTAAACACTTCTCAAAATCCCGTTGAACATGAACTTCAAATTGACCTGGCATAATTTTTGGTGCAGGTAAATCATGAATAATAGTACAATATTTTCTTTTCTTTTTCTTTATAGATGAGGAAAAATACATATAATGAATTGTGATCAGAGATACTCCTTGTTATGCCTTATTGTTAGTAATATCCTTTTTTCCTTAGTACTGTATTTCAATTGATTTACATAACCACTTGCATGAATAAAATGAGCTCAGTTTTACTCTTAGATTATAGACTGTGTTCAGCAGTAACTTGTCTTCTTATATTATGGTTAAGAATCTTAAATTTCTTAAACTTAAACTTTATCTTAAATGTAACCAATGCCACTGGTATTATAGAAATGAAAATGTCCCACCATTGCTCTGTTGAAACCAGTTCCTTCACGAAATAAACTGGACTTTATTAATAAAGTGAATAAAATCAGTCCTGAAAACTTGTATATTCAAGGTAATATACCAAATAATAAATTTAGTTCAGATTACTGGCTGTGGGCTACTTTTACCACCCTTATTCTTTTCATAGATTCTAGTTTTGTTCTACAAGTAGTCCTGTTGCTATACCTATTCTTGAACTTTTCTCAGTAATTCAGCGGTATCTCACTTTGTCGCAGGCCCCATCACCATCCACTGGAATRTTTTCAGAATATTCGATATATTGAAATAGACTTTAGAAGCCTGGTAGCCAGGTTGTCTAGAATCCCTGTAAAGGGAGTCAGTGGAGAGTCTGAGAATCAACTTACTTGCTAGAGTAGGAATTATCTAATGTTGTGATACCTTTAAAAAAAGGTGGAGGGAAAGGGGAGCTATGTTTGCTTGCTTTTAAACCTCAAGAGTTTTGATATAATACACAGAGGCGTCAGGTAAAAATTTCCAGGATATGTAGGATATGTATTAGGACATGTATCTCCAAGCAGGGTATATAAGAAAGGAATGCTTTTCTTTTAGCTGTGTCTGAGCTGTGTCTTTCAAAAAAAGAGCATAGGCCACTCTAGGAAAACAGTCAGAACTGGTGCTTCCCCTGTGTCTTAACAATAGCCCAAATAGATGTGCTAGGGTAAGGGATACCAGGATTCAAATCTCTCTTCTGCTTAAGGCAAATTAAATGACATCTTTTGCCTTCCTTGAAAGTTTTATACTCACTAGACTACAGGCTGTTTTAAGGTGGTGAAATTTTTCTTTTTCGATGTTTTTATACTATACAGAAAAAAAGTCAAAAGATTGTCAGAAACAGAAGAGCCTGACTCCATTGGCTAATGTTTGGGTGACTCATTTGCAACTGAGGAGAAGTTCTGGTCTTCTTTTCAAGCGTTCTTTATACAATGCCTATTCAACATGCAAGAACAGTCACAAGGGTATGTAATTTCATGTCTCCTTAGGCTAAAGAATAAAACTGAATCTGAATGTTCCACATCCTTGAAGATTTAAAGCACTAGATTATTGTATAAAGGAATACGTTTGGGGAAAAGTTTAGGACAAGGTTGTGGCACCACTGTTGTCATTCTGCAGAGTTTAAAAGAAACAGTAGGGGCTGGTCTATTCTGCAGGGGCCAGTGCTACCTTGCTCCTGAGAACATCAGACCTGAGAGTGCTTCCTGGTACTCATCAAGGGACTTGGGAGTAAGAATGGCTAGTCAGCATGAGGTACCCTTTTAACCTTGTTAAGACTGAGACCTGCAAGACATGAAGATGAACTTTAGTTATCTAGAGTGCTTTAAGATTAAAATATGAGGAACTTGTATCATTTGGCATTTCCAAGTTTAAGCATCACCTGAAAAGTCACTTTCAAGATCCCAGTCTTACACTTGTTTGGCTACAGCATACTTAACCGTATTGTTCTCAGATGTAACCCTAATATTCTGTACCATGCAAATGCTACGTGGTTAAATCATACATAGTGGTTTTCACAATGAAGTAATAGCTCATCTCAATCCAAAGAGGGGTGTTAATTTAGTGACTGTTGAAATAACAGAAGTATTAAAGATCATGCAATGTGGTGCTAGAGGCAGTTATCTCTGAAGATGCAGAGGATCTAGCACAATCATTTGACAGTAATCTGTTGTATATCAGTTTTCAGATACCGAAGAGATAGCTTAAAATGAATAATTTATATTGAAACAACTGAAATATTGTTCTCATGAACTCAAATCAGCTGAAACAAAGATAGTTTTAGACTTTCCAATGTGTTTCTGAATTTTATGATGACTTTTGCAGTGGTATTTAATAGATTTATCTTTGTTTTTACTAGCCCAATATTATTTGTGAGCAACTACTAAATTTACTTATTTATTTTAAAAAAGATTGCTTGCAATTTTGAGAATTGAAATTAAAAAAGCAAAAATCAGTTTGAAAATGCCTGATAGTTACTGAAAGCTCAATCTGCCTTACCTTCCACATTGGCAGGGGTAAGAAATTAGTATAAAGATTAACTCTGTAAAAAAGGTTGAAGTCTTGGGTTCTGTTTCCTCATACTAAGATAAGTTTATAAAATTAGCTTGCTATTATCTTTAATGTTCCTCATTGTAGTGACAGATCTAATATAGCTGCAAGGCTTTTTTTTTTTTTTAATGTGCTACTGTGTAGAAGGGATACTGTGAGTAGAAATCTTCCGTCTCCATGTTGATATATTCTAAACCAATCTATTGTTAGTATCTGTATGTAATGTTAAAATAGAGTATAATATGCCTGAGCATGTTTTACTATTGACTATTAAGAAACTATTATCACAGTCCCTAGTGCTGGCACCGGCACTGCTGCGGTGGGGCAGGTGGGGSCTGAGGGCCCCGGCGGGGATGAAATGGCGGCTGGGGCCGGGGCCGGGGAGCCCCTGGGGTGGGCAGAGACAGCGGGGCCTGGTGGGGCCCTCAGGGCAGCCTTGAATAAAGTAAATAAACATAATGAAGGATAAATATTCCACCTTAGAGAAGAACGGGGACACAGTAAAAAAGCATCTGTAAAGAAACTGTGTCCCCCTTCAAACACAGATCATCACAAAAATTGCAGTTTTACATTTTTCTTACCTCTTTTTTTTCTAATCTGACAATACAATTGTTTTCCCCATGTCTTCAGGCAATAAAATTTGTTTGCGCAAGTTTTTCTCAGACTGTATTTATTTTGGTTTATTTATAATAACATTAGGTGCTTAGAGTACAGCTGAATCTCCAAAGCAAAGCTCAGAAAGGGCCTGGACTAAAGACAGATCACATTTATTCTGGCTTTGTTTCATTTTGGGGGCATTGTATTTTTTTTTTCCAAGTACCTTCAGGTTTTGCTGTTATTAGAGAATCATAGTTTGCTACATAATCAAATGTCCTAGGTTTCACGAATAGGAGAGGTCTGATCGGATGATCCCATCTCACGACAGGAATGCGTTTTGCCACATGACCAAGTGAAACACGCTATAAAAGCCGTTGCAGAGGTACTTCCCTCCCACGTGCTGAGACTTGAGGTTGAGGGAGCAGACAGTCAGTTCTAACGTATCATCACATGAGTCTGTGTGGCCACAACTATCCTGGTAAATCACCCTAATATAAATACTTAATGAACGATAAAATATTTTCCCACAATTAATAATTTTAAAGAAATGAAATACCTCAGATGAGCATTTTGTGTAGTGTGCTACAATTGACTCTAAAGTCAGATCAGAAATGACTAGTTTTCATGTATTATATACAGACAGAAAAAGGTACAAGAAAAGCTGTGTCATCAGACATATTGTTCATAATGCCAGGAAACCTATTAAAATATTGGTATCTATTGAACATCTCCTATACTGAATTTCAGCATACCTAGAGACAAGCTTGATGGAAAACTAACTCCTAATTGTGGATATTCTTACTTTGAATGAAATGGTTTCTCTTAGTTACTTATATTGTATTCTGCCCTTAGCATTATATGGACATAAATTTCCCCATTCATTTATCAAAAATAATATATTGTTCATCCCTATATGATTAAGATTAGCCCCAGAATATAAAATTTTCACAGATCCAGCAAAAAGTGAGAAATTGAAAGTATATAGAGTTCTTTTTATTCAATAAATGCTAAATACGTAACATTTTTTATTATTTTCATACTAATTCAGCTGAGTACTTTAGAAGTTTTCATCACTGAAAGACAATTGACAAAAGCAATGCATAATAATTGGAATTTCTGACTACAGTGCGAGTAAAGAAATCATCACCAATAAAAAACCCTTAATTTTATGAGGATGCATAAATAAAACCTAGTGTCTTACCTATCTCAGAGAGACATTCATAGTTTAGCTTTTTAGTTTTCATAGTATAGCCAAGGTATTTGTTCCATCTTTTTGTTCTTTAATTAACACACAGTAGTTTGTTGCTCAATTCAGAGCTTAGTGAAGATATCAAGAGGGAATCCTCCTTTGAATCAAACTCTACATTCATATCCTTATATGTCAACCTTTTCATCCTTTTCCATTTTTTTATTCACTGAGTGACTGGAGTACCTCATACCTTTCCGGGTATTCTGTGGAACAGAACAACTTATTGTTGTTATATACCAACATTTGTTGTTATAAAAACAACTTATCATACATGTTTACATGTCCTCAAGTTTTATTTCTAATTTTTTGAGAAATGATTTTAAAATGATTCATTAGCTTCATGGATTCTTCTCCATTTTTGAGATTCAAAGGTAACATTGTGCTTTATTTCTGGCATCGCTTATAGAGTCAAATCATATAAGAACAGCAATAATTGGATGGCCAGGAAAGAAATACTTTTATATACATATATATAATAGAATCACTAATTCTACCTATAGATATCAATATAACAGTGAAAGTACCTACAGGTTAGGTTTTATTGATTTCTTCAGGTTTAAAGGAATTCAATTTCTTGTTAGTCTGAGAAGGACATATATCGCTATCTCAATTTCTCTTAGAGCACTCATATTTTTAGTATAGCTGTGTTCATTATAATGCTTTATCTTGATTCTGAATTCATTTCTTATTTCTTATGTCAATCCTGTTTTATCCAATAGCTGCTACAAACTGAGATATGCAGTATATCATGTTATCACTGTTTCACTCTTCTTTTGTATGCGGCTGTACTGAATGGAGAAGATGACTATGCTGATCTTGCCAGAAATTTTCCCTAAAAAATATTTTCACAGCTTATACCTAAATGTAATATGAGTACTTTAGCCTCCCTACTTTTGTAGTAGAAAGTTAGGGTGAATAATTCTTGAATGAGAATTGGAAGTCAAACTTAAACATGTATAGTAATGATAATAATAACCTAAAACCAGAAATTTTTGGGGCCAGAGAAAATCAAATATTTTTCCAGTATGTGCTGCTTTATTCATATCTTTGAGTCTGAATTATTTTTAAAAGGAACCTTTTTTTCAGATATCTTTTTACTTAATGTTATTGCTGATTTTTGTTAGCAGTAAGTTTCTCCTCATTCCATTTCCAGACATGTATCAAACATCTAGGGAGTTAATGGAGATTGGAAGCCATTTGTTTGTTAAATTAAGTATCTTACTATCAGACCTCCATTTCAGCATGACATTAATCATAGGAATCAGTTATTTCAGAAATAAAAAGTATTGATTTATGAATAATTATTAATACAGTATCCTGACATCCTTGCAAAACATGTTAAATGGAGCCCTTCTTGAGATTATGGAGGATCTATATATATTTGGCATTTTAGAGTTACTGACAGGTTCAAATGTAATTTGATAAGTTCTAAATTAAAAATAACATACAGGAGAAAATATACAAAAACACTAAAGACCCAGCCCTGTAAGGTGAGTGATAAAAATGTTCTTTTTTTGTTCTGTAACAAAACAAAATGATCAGCCCAGTTCAGACTGGGATTTCCATCTATGTGTTTACTGCAGAAAATGTTTGTTTAATGCTGCCTTAACAGGAAAGGATGGACAGGGCATGTTGTACAATGTATTTGAACTTGGTAAACTGAAAGACCAAAAGAAATACGTCTTTCTAAATGATAATTTGTTCTTTGCCCAGCTGTTAGGGAAGCACAACATATGTCATTCATTGCACAGGGAAGATTGTATTGCTTTAACTGAACACACTGAATTTAACATTAGTTGAGGACATCACGCAGTTCACAGGACTGAGTCACACAAACTGTAGTCAGCCTAGCCTTTTCTGAGCAAAACAGATAAAAGGAAGAAAAAAAAATCTTTCTTCAGCTACGTACTGGATCCTAGTCTTCCCTAACTTTCAGAAAGAGACTTGGAATTGAAAGAACTATAGTAATACTCATGTATTAACAAAAAGAAGAGAACCTTCCCTTTCTTATCACTAGAATTTCTAGTTCAGTACCATTGCTTATGGTAACAACTGCCAAGAATTGAAGAAAATGTGCTGGGAAATTACTGAACTCACTGGGATCCTTCCTTTTGAGCTACACTTAGAGTAGTGACTAGTAACAGTCACTGGTACAGCACCATGAAAAATTTTGACTTTGGAGGACTAGCACACTTCAGGGAAATTCAATTTAGATGGAAGTCTTCTTGCCAGCTTTAATTCATGTGTATCTGACAAGCTCTGTCTGCATGTTATGTAATACTTCAGGCATTTTTCTAAATGCTTCAGGGACTTTTAGAAAGGGAGGGTAGGTAATCATGCAGTCCAGGAATAATTTTAAGCAATTGTTGGTCAGTTTATCTGAAGATAACCTTCAGAATATGATCAGAAGCATTCTTTCTGGTACACTCGTATACTTTTGCATGTTTTCTTTTTATTTTTCCATGTGCTAGAAAGGCATAAAATATGATTAAATAAATGCTCTATACTTACAAATGCTCTATAAGTACAAATACTTTTTGCCAGGAAAAGTCAGGCGTCATTGAACAATTTAGTATTAAGTATTATTCTTAATTAAATATTAAGCTCCCAACTGTAAAGGCATAAATCAAGGAAAATTATTTAAGTCCTCTGACATTCTGAGGTGAATAACCAGGACCTCCAGATATTGTTATAGTGTTATCAGCAAGTCCGCATCAGTATAAAGCAGTACAGGATAGTAATAAATATTAAGCTGCAGCTGCAGTAACAGAGCTAGTGTAAAATAGTGATGATGTTTGAATTTCCTTTATCTTTTTTTTTTTTTTTTTAGTTGTGAAGTGGATTCCATGGACCAAATCACAGATTTTCTCTTTTGTCCTACTCATATGTTGAGAAATTGAAGTTTTAATTCCCTGCTATGCTGTTTTCTTAGTTTCATTGTATCAAATTACAAAAAGAAGATTTAATATTACTTTTATTTCTTAATTTCTTTACATTAAAAGATGTCAACCAACTAAATATCAAAGGTGAGAAACAGAAAGGATCTCTGAGAATTAATATAATAATATTCTGATGCCCTGACTTTCTCTTCTCCTTGTCTGACCCAGTGTTCTTTAAACTTTCTGCTAACTCCATATCTCTGTAAGCAGCAAATTATATCACAGCATATTTTATTTCAGTCCTGTTTCCAGTCTTTGGTTGCTATTTAGTCACCTGTTTAGGAAACACGCTGGTTCAGGAAACATGCACTCCACCAGTTATCATGCTTTTACACATGCAACTCACATCATGTTAAAAGTACAGTACGTGAAAATAAATCCTCAGATAACTTGCACCCTTAGATAAATTGTTTTCTTTTGGTTATGAATAGGTTATGGGAGAGAGCGCAGACGTCATTCCTGTCTTTCCCAGCAGGAGCAGCAAGTCTGATTCTTCAAGGTTCTTTCCTCAGTTCTCCAATACAGCATTGACATACTCTCCTGATCTCTTTACTCCTTCTCTTCCCGTGCCAGGCATGATTTGACTTTGGTCCATCATCCTTAGCTAAGCCTATTTCAGTTTTGCTTATGACTATCTGGTCATAGACAGCTTACCTGTAGCTGAATCCCACAAGATTTTTTTCATGCATTTATGTTACAACTGTTTACCACAACAGTGGTGAATATGCGATATTCTATATTACATTACTGTTTGAATTGGAGAAATTATATTATATTATATTATTATTTTATTTTATTTTATTCTTTTATTTTTTGCTTAATTTTGTCCCTGTGCCTGCTGGCACTTATTTGTCTTCCTCTATATTTTATTTCCTATAATTTTCCTATATTGTTCTTAATGAAATTACAATGATGTGGGCACTCCAAAATCACAGATAAATCTGAAATCCACCCCTATAGAAAGATGAGGCGTGAAAAGAAGATCTTGTGTTAGTACTGGGACTAATGTCAGCCTTCCCACTAATCAGAGGGTGTGTAGTTCTGTCTTTTCAGAAAAAAAGGATGGTAGGGTATCAGCTATGAGCTGACATCTAGAGCTGACCAGTAGAGAGCATGTTTTGAAATAAGAAATTTTCACAAAGAATAGAAATATTAAGCTTGTGAACTTTTTAGCAAAAGCAGAAAGTAGTGAAATAATTGGAGAATTGTTTAGCTCAAAATATGAGCTAGTTTTACTGCAGGAGATAAATGATTAATAGGTAGGGAAGTAGCTGATGATACGAGATGTCTGAGTTCATCTGTTCCCATTCATTGTGAAGCAGGTAGAACTCATCTTTAATCTTTGTGTCCTGTATACACAAGCAGTACTCTAACCATCATACTAATGAATCTCTTAGGAAAAAAAAAAAAGAAAAAAAATCTGTCTGCTTAAAATATTGTGGGAACCAAAAAAAAGCTTCCATGAAAAATTTTTGGCTTTAACTACCTTTACAGTCAATTAATACATCCGTAGCACTAGTTGTGCTTCTGCACAATTCCTTAGAAAGAAAGAACATGTTGCTATTTCCCCCCTTCTTTCCTCCAGGAAGATGTCATAAGAACAAACTTTTTCACTGAAGGAAACTGAAGCAGAAAGAACCAGAAATGTGTGAAATATTGTCATTACTCCTAACAATAATCATAAAATCGTACAATAAACAGTGGACACAGTCCTGGCACTATGAGTTAATATAAAAAGACAGAAAGTTTTGATCAGTTTTAAAGTACTGCATATGTTCTATGCAATCAATGTGGTATCTTAGATGAAAGCTGCACACTATTATAATGCAATGTAAGTATCTGRTATAGGATGCTTCATCAATTCTATATTGTACAGAGGGTAATATTATGGATGATAATTCTTCGATTCCCCCATTAAGCCTGTACAATGGCACAATTTCATTTGAATTTCTGCTCTAAATCTCTATCTAGGATGACTGTACTGCAGTACATCTTTTTTTTTTTCTTTTATTTTTAAGTTTTATGTAAAGTAGCACCATTTTTCTAATTTTATATAGTTTCCTTTCTGCAGACTTCACAAAGACAAAATCCCTACTGATATCAAAGCCTGGGTAAGGATACCAGGGCTGAATCGGTTATAAACAACTTCTAGATGCTCTTTCTTAATCTCACATATATGTGTGTATGTGTGTGTTCATGAATATATCCAGAGAATAAGGTGAGGTTAGCTTTATTACCAGCAATAAAATGGAACTTTTAATTGTAACTTTCAAAAAGCCCTACGATTAACAGAAAGGATACAGAAGTATCAGTGGCTTATGGAAGAACATGATACTACTTATTACTGGGAACACCAGGAAAGCTGGATACCAAAATAATTGAGTAAACTAAATAGTATTATGCTGTAGCTAAGGAAGTATGAAATTAGCAGATAGGAGCTCATTAAGAATTTCTGGCTCCAATGAAAAAGAAGCAAATTAGATGACTTAATTTTCATTGTTATTAATTCATAATATTTCTATCATTATCCATATCAATGCATTACCAAAAGCCAATCATAAATGAACTTGATACTCATTTTTGGTTCTCATTCATTTTTGACACAGGTTATTGAGATGCTTTTAAGAGCAGGAACAGGCATACAGGTGAACCATCTGACTACAATACTGGATATTCTAGACTTGTATTCTGTGATCCAGGTACTGATTCTTTTTACTCATGTTAAGTTAAAAAAAAATTTTTGAAGATTGTTGGGCCAAGGGACTATACGATCTTGAAAATGTAAGAAGTTTAAAGCACAAATTTTATCAAAGCAATGCTATAACTTTTATATATGTGTATATCTATATCCTGTGTGTGTGTATATATATATGTGTGTGTGTGTGTATGTATGTGTGTGTGTATGTATATGTATGTATAYACATATAATAAGATCTTTTCTCCAAGTAAGCAAACTGAAGGATAGCACTGTGAGTGGCACATCCAATTTTCATTGGAGGTTTTGTTAAGTTAGGAAATTGCACACTGAATCACTGAATTGAATTGTGTCAGCCTTTCCTGAATATTGTAATTGCAAAGATTTAGTACGCCTCCATTATGGTTTAACAACATTTCAAAAAGAACATATTATCCAATTCTTTCTCCCCAAACTATAGTAAGAAATATGCTTAGGAGCTATTTATAATTTTAATGATGTACTTTAGCCCCATTCTGTTTCAGGTACACTTTTGGTGCAAAGCTGCTTGAGAGAACAGATTAATGTGTCCTCCTTGGAGGAAGGCTGAAGTGCTGTGATGTAAATCTGGGACACCACTAGTGGCATGTTCAAATATAACAGAACTTACAACTTCCTTCCGCATTAATAAAGATTGTCACTTAAAGGCTGGTTTGAGTTAAATGAAACATGAGAAATACCCCACACTTGCATATTAATAGTTGCTGCCATAATGCATTCAGCTTTGTTCCCACCAAAATGTACAAATTAAAGCCATAGTGGAGCTGATATGTAGATGAGGACTTTATGGTTATTTGACAATTGCATGCTTATTCTGTATTTCCTCTCACAAAAGCGGATGAAGGTGAGTGAACAATGTAACAATTTCATTTAATTGGAAAAAAGCTCCATTAGCTTAAATATCATTAATCTAGATTCATGTCAGAGGAAATAAGAGCAGGATCGGGCTTAGTAACTGGTATATTTCTGAACTAGAGTAAAAGCAATAGGTTTTAATTCATATGAGAGGAAACTACTGCTGAGATGCTCTCTGAATGAAATGTACAAACTAAGTTGTCATCTYAGGTCCCTGGAAACAAAATCAATATTCTAGCCCAAATCCTGTCCTGGTGGTAACTTTATTCTTTTATTTAGGAAAGAATGTTTGAAACAGTTGTACTACTTTTCTATACAATTTTCAGCACAGAGCTATCTTCTTTTTCTTCTGATTTAAAATTTAATCTATGTATCTATTGATGAAGTACTTGCTTATTGAATTACACAGGCACCTAGAGACCCTTGTAAGATCAGAACTGCCCTATTATCCTATCAATCAACACAGACCTCAATGTAACTGGGAAGAGTTCATRATCTAGAGGTAATGGACAAAGGACAAATGTTTTTATTTAACAAATGGAGGATGGGGATATCAAGTAATGTTCATTATGCCACATTGCAACATTATGGCAGACAAGGACTGAAACCCAATCCCAGCCTTAAACTATGTATATTGCAATATCATCTATAGTTTCAGGAATAGATGAGACCATTGGATAAGCTCTATATGAAGTGTGTGCCTGCATAGTACTGTGAAAGTATGCCTCCTCCAGGCTTTTTTAAAAGGTATAAAAGGAGACTAGGAGAAGGCGCAGCCCAGAAAAACAACCAAGTGCAAAATGTCACATTGAAAAATATGGCCAGTTGTTTTAGTAACAGTGTTATGCTCAAAATCTTGTTTTTGGGCAAAGAGAAAGTACACATTGTACWTAAGTAAAGCCAAGCATGTACTGTTGGTATAACTGAAATCTTAAGAGCCTGATCATTATTAGTCCAGATCTAATTGCTACAGAAAAGGAAAGAATAGTAATGCAGTTAAAATTGTTATACACACACTTAGTTTCTACCCCTTTTGCTGGCATGGTGCCCACCCTTCCCCTGCTCCTCTGGGTCCGGTTGGTGGTTTCATTCTGGTGGTGGGGATGGGGATGGGAGTTACAGCCAGTTGTCAGCATTTGGAGCCCTTCTCTGGGAGGAATACGATGTTCACGTTGATGGTTTCTTCTTCCTCACTCTAGGATCCATTTGGGATCATTTTATATGTTTGCTAACATGCTTTTATACCTTTCTCTTCACTGGTCTGCAGATCTACATTACATCCAAATTTACTATAATGGTGCCTTTTATGTTATGTTAAATACTATTTTTTTTTTGTTCTCTTTCTTACCCCTAAATGCACTTTCGTCCAGCTCCCAGTCTGTGTTTCTCTTACTGACCATGGGTGAGTTGTTGGTAGCTGTGGGGTCTCTAGTGCCAGCCTTCGCCTCATCCCCTTTCATCCCAGGCCTGTGCTCCACTACGCCGCACCCTGCGTCTCCACTTCTCAAGGCCTCCGCTGTTGTACCAGGCCTGTATTTTTTTACACTGAATTGTTGTGTTAGAACCATAAATATATCATTCTACACAGAATGAATGCTTGTTAGTGCTATCTATATAAAAACTATGGTTGTACCACACAAAAATAAACAACAAAAGTAGCCATAAAAACATAAGGAAATTATCTGTAGACACCTGGTCAGTTACAGAAATTGCTGTCAGCCCTAAACCAAGCTAAACCAACCAAAGCTGCAGGCAAGTCAAGGAAAGTTCAGATGGAGCAGGCCTGACCAGACTCAGTCCTGAGGCCTCTGGTACAAAGCTTATGCCCCTTCCTAGCAATGGCAATGTTACATGATTACAACAAGACAAGGAGAACGGAGGTGAGAGTACTGTTTTGGTGATTCGGCTAAGAAGCATATAGCAGACTGTTG
Organism: Apteryx rowi; assembly: GCF_003343035.1. Classification (NCBI taxonomy): domain Eukaryota; kingdom Metazoa; phylum Chordata; class Aves; order Apterygiformes; family Apterygidae; genus Apteryx; species Apteryx rowi. The sequence continues at coordinate 354,116 of NW_020451046.1, read as the reverse complement.
CAAGAGCAGTTTCAGTGAAATGCGTGAAGTAAAAAGGTGGGAAGTCTGGGTCTAACTCTAGGTAAGGCTTTATAAACAAGCCGTTCAATAAGCTTAGAGGAATGGTGATAAGTGAGTTTGGGGCTTTCTGGTGTTGTTTAAGATGGGCCTATTTTAAGTAATATTTTAATGCAAGAGAATAAAAATTAGAAAAGTCAGAAGTTAAGGGAGGACTAAGAGTGCATGGGGGTAAGAATGCATGCAATAGGCAATGGAAATGAACAGCAACACTGTAGCAAATACAGCAACTTGGAAAGAAAGGCAGATGCTGGTCACTGGTGTTTCTATGGCAGAAAATTAGGAGCAGAGAATACCTAATCCAAAAGAACATCTTTTATCTTCAGACAAAAATAATCTATACCACATAGGAGTACAAACTGCATTTAATTGATATAGCATGTAAGTGATTTTTGTAACCACATGGATAAAAGACTGTATAATCTGTAATCACTATTGTTTTGTTTACAACAAAGTCAATCTTTCTGAAAAAAAATTATATAGTGAGGGTGAAAAAGAAAGCAGCTATATTGGAAAGCTTTGCTTTTCATTAGAGCTAAACATACGAAGAAACAGGTTTCAAGGGGCCATATCTAAGCCCCTGAAGCCCTGAATATAGAGTGGCAAATGTCTGCCTCTATTTCTTATGGCAGACTAAATTCAAGAATTCATGTGATATTCTGTATATCAGAGTACAGAAAGAAATTTTTAAGGTTCTTGAACAACATTCACAGCAAATATTCACAAATATTCTATGAAAGTCTTCTATTAATGTGATCTGAATTAGTGCAATGATTTTTATAGCTTATAACTGCAGCTTATTCAGGTAGTGATGAAAATAAGTCTTTTGCATTGCCTGCAGACAAATGCATGCCTAGCTTACAAAACCTTCAGTGAGTTATGGTCAATAGAGTTTTACAGCATATAATTAAGATAGTATTGCTATTACAATAGTCAACTGCTTTGGGAAAATGAATTCARTTTGACACAAAAGAGAAAAACAATCAGTAAGTCTCATGAAGAAGCAGAAATGATTATGGGTAGATTTTCAAGAAGGAATGATATTAAGTTTGTGACCCACAATTAGGGATTTTGTAGCTGAGGATATCAATATGGAGTGAGTTATTCTGGAGACCAAGCATTAATTGTTGCTTTGACTGTTGCCATTGGAATCAGTGTTATTGAGCTGGGCTAAAAATCAAAACTAAATTCATGTTATTAGGAATTGCTGGGTATTCTTAAAATTCAAGTACATTATATAACTACCTATAAATTTAGGTTTCTAATTTAGGCACACAGATTTCAAAATCTTGGCTTAACTGACTAGGAAATAGGAGTCATATTGTAAAGGATTGTTATGAGATGCGATCTGCTAATTCAATTTTAACAGAAGTTTTTCTGTTTTTTTTTTTTTGTTTTTGCTTTTTTACTTGAAAAGAGGATGGAATTTATCAGACCTTCAAATGAAAATAATTGGGAATAACATTTTAAAAATATACAGTTGCTTGTGAAAGCAATTTGGCATTTTGCTTCATATTTCAAACTTGATGGATGTGCTTGGTAGGTTGAAAGAAGGAGGTGAAAAAGTGGAGACAAAGAGAAAGGATTTGAAAAGATAAAGTAAGAAGTGAAGAGAGGAATGAGAGGAAAAACTATCTGAGGGACAGTGGCAATACAAAGATGAAGAAGCTAATTAACTGAGGAAGAGATAAGCCACAATTTACTTGTTGGCAGGATGGGCAAGTAGATAAATAACTCCCCCTCATCACCCCCCCCCCAAAAAAAAAAAATTAATTGCCCTCATCTTTTCTTCTGGCGGGGGGAAAGGAGTTCTTCATACATATCTTTGATAGACAATTGACTGTTGGTTGCTGAGGTAGGGAAGAACGCATGAAAGAAAAAAAAAAGCCAATCAAATGACCTTCTCTTCAGGCTGCGGATTCCCTTTTCCACCACAGAAGGACTGAATAAATCCCTGTTGTTGGCAGATGACCATTGCTGCTCATATACTGCTAATCTGCAACCCTTGCTCTGCACATCTGCATTGTCTTGCCTTGTTAGCAAAGGTATGAGGCAACAGTTAGTGGAATTGATGTAGATTTACAGGAGGAAAAGACCAAAACATAAGAGCAGCAATTGCTCCTAGGAAACAAGGGACATGTAAAACTCACAGGGAATTCAACATGTCATTTCTGTTCTCAGGCCAATGTAAATCTAGTAAAGGTCAAAGAAACAGCCTAGATTTATAGGGCAGCATCTAATTCAATATGAATAATTCAACATGAATAATGTTATTCAGCACCATGCCTGTAATTTGGTTTTCTAGTATGACGTGGCATATTTTCTACAGTACAATGCAGAACATGACCAAGTTTGATCCCTTTTTGTTTAAATTGTGTAAAAGCATTGTTTGAATCACTGATATTCCAAAAACAAAGAGAAACTGGGATGTAGATGAAAATCATTGAGATATTAATGTTTATTTTATAGTTTTACAAATTAAAGAAAGTAGGAGAAAGAAAGATAAATGCTGTATGTCTTAGTCTATAGAATCATATCCAATAGTAAACATCAATGACAGTGACCTGGATTAATTTGCTGCTTGCAGTCTCATGTGAATTTTTCTATCAGTGGTTAATCTTTAGAAAATGTACCTAAAATCGAGGACTTAGCAACTTCTGGGGAGAAGATTGACAAAGACTGACAATATTATTGTATCCTCAAATGCTTCTGAAAACTGTGAAAATAATATTAAAGACATTAATATGGATATTTAGTTGTAATTAGTATCTTAGTACATTAGTACATGTGTTTAGTTGTAATTAACAAGAATATTTTTTCCTCTGTCTCCTACGTGTCTCATAACTCATTTCACAGTTTCAAAGCCAGTCTAGGCTTGACAGTATCTTTTTACTATGATATTCAGGAAATATAAAAGCTACTGTATTCTCTAGACAAGATCTGAAGCTTTTTAAAATCACCTTCGCACCACTGGCTTTAGAAAAGCTGCATCCATTTGTAACAGCTGAGAATTTGACTATGTGTTTATTAGTAACGTTTGCCTCTTCATCATGAAAGAATCGAAGCTGTTTTGCTAAGTTTAAATGAATTATTGTATAGTTTCAGTTTTAAAGAATATTTTGGCTATCTTAATTATTAGCTATGTTATCAAAATATAAAATTAGTCAAATATGCAAATTTTAATTTTTGACTTATGTATATTAAATGCCTTTTCATTTATAAGGTTTTGAATATACTTTTAATCATCAAGATGCAAAAAATCATTTTTGGACCAATACAAAGGTACATGAAAGGTAAATGTTGTACAGCATTTACTATTTATTTATTTTTATTTATTTATTTATTAAGCCTGACAAAAAAAGACTTAGTCTCACTGGTTGTTAGGCCATGATGCTGACTGTTTTAAGACATTTCCAGCAATGCTTTATACTACACATTTTTCATTGTGTTCATAAGAACATACTATGTTCATTTTCCTCCTGAAAATATTTTGCAAGCAGGAACTGAAATTTTTATTAAGAAGGCAAGGTTAAAGAAATTCTCTTTGTACTTGAAGTAAAAAGTGGTGAGATTTGAAGTAGCTGTTAATTGAGGTGAATCCTCTGGATGATAGATAAGAACAAACTGTAACAGAGCCCCGTACAGCTATTATTATCAACATATTTTTATTAGTATTTATGTTTTGAGAAGAAACAGTACAGAAGTATCAAATTACACCTTGAATTTATATCTCTTAAACTATCTTGAGAAATTGTCTGAATTGGCTTTAAATTAAGTATGCATCTTGCTTGGCCAGTGTTACTAATGTCAGCTTTTATGGCAGCATCTGATGTTAAGTGATGCTTGCCCACCCAAAAAGATCAAAGCTGTTATAGCTAGAAAGGACTTTTAGACATTCAAATCATTCCTTCCGAAAAGCAAGTCATATGCTAATGGATGTACGTCCGTTTAGCGGATGATGTTTTGGATGAGACTATACTCCATAAAAGTAATTTCTGRACTGTGAAATGATAACTACTTTGAACGATTTAGCAATTGACTACAGATTTGCATATTCTACTTTGTTCCCTAACTTGGAACATTAGGAAAGTTTCCATTTGGAAAATATGGAAAATATTTAGAAGACATTAAAGTACTTGGGACTGATGGAATGCATTGCAGGTTTCTCCATTTCACTGGTAAGTTGTCTTTGAAATGTTTCAAACTCTGCTGCTTACTTGTCTAACTTTCCAACCAACATCCACTGTGTGCCCTATTATTACTGTATGTATTATTTACCTTTGCAGTAATTTGAATTTCTGTTGAAATGCCTGTGACATATATACAGTGTGGGCATGCATAATTTCCCTTGTTTCATTTATGTGTTTGTCACTACATGTGATTGCATAAACAAACAAACAAACAAACAAAAATCCTCACTATTTTATCATCATAGTTTGTGGATACTTTATCTTGTGGGCTTAGGTCCCTTAATCCCTTGATCCCTTAGGTTCAGTTATTCACCGTAAGCTGAAAGCTAAGTTATTCCTACTCTACATTCTCTGTCAGTGGAATTCTAATGACCAAAATGTTCCAACCAGAAAGGGTATAATAATTGCATATAGAAATAGAATAGCAAAAACAAAGCATGGAAAGTCTTTGAAATATACAAACCTGAAAAAGCTATAGATACAACTTTCAATATTTTATTAAAATAAATTAGAAGTATCATTGAATTTAGGCAATGGAAAAACAGTTGATAATACTGGAGAATGAGAATTATTTATTGTTACTGAGACATCTTAACAGGAAGGTTTCCTTTCAGCTATAATTTCAAGGAGAAGAGGGAAGGCAGCACAACATTCCTAATTAATTTGCCATTGTTAGCAAAACACCCATGAATCTGATAGGAAAGATTACAAGAATCTGTTAAATCTATGTAGCAGTAGGAGTGATTCTGTTGATAAACAGTGAGCTAACTTCTTAGATATTTTTCTCTATTTCTTACATCTTTATGCTCCAGAGTTTTTAAATGTGTGACTTGGTCTTCCTGTTTTCTCTGTGCTATTCCACTGGGAGAGGTTTTGAGATGTTTCAGATTACAGTGTTATCACTCTACAAAAGACTTTCAGTTCTATTTCTTTATCCTCAGCTCTAGATTATGATGTGTGGCCTCTTTTTCACTTCCTAGCTAATGCCTTTATTCATGGAGAGGATAAAGATTGAAATCATGCAAGAAGGAATTGTACAGTCAGGGGATGTACATACAAACCTATAGGTAGGTTATTCAGTGTGTACAGTGGTCATCCATGTTGGGTCTCTCTGACATCACAGATAACCATAGCTTGCAGTACATTTTTATGCCTAGACCAGAAGTTAGTTTGTAGCTGAAGCAAGTGTCTGTTATCCCCCCAGCTAACCATGATGGTTATGTTTATAGTACTGTAGGGGGCCTTTCTGAGAGCTTTATAGGTAGAAAGAAGCATGTAGAAGTAAACTATATGAATAGCAAACTGCTGCTGTTGACAGGAATAGCTGGAGTTGTAGCAGTCAGTTATTTGTCGTAGGAAGAGCTAGATTTGCATACAAACAAAAATCTGCAATACCTATTTCTATATGACGTGCCATGTCAGCTTTTTGAAATAATTGAAATGTTACCTTTTTTGTGTTGCATGCTATTCAGAATCATGTCCTCAAGACAAGGAACCTATAACACCCAAACTTCCAAGAGAGCTTATAGCTAAATATCTTGCTTTTCAGAAGATCTTAAAATATTTGATGAGAGCCAAATGATATACAAGCTGTTAGCCAAATTTATATATAACTCTGATGTAGCTTTGTTAGCACTAAAATGAAAGTAAACTCTACTACATTTGGTCCTGAATAGGGAAATCATCTCTAGAATCTAATAAACCCTGCGCTAACCATAAAAGCAATTCATAGTAATCTTGGCTCAAATATAAAATCACATCTGTGAGCAAAGAGCAGTTCATTCAAATGCTTTTGGTGTTCACAAACTTTTCATAAGTTGAAGCTTATAATTAGTATGTAACTCAGCCTTTGTATCAGTAAAACTTATCAGTAAAACTCATGCTGAGTCCAGGCATGACTTGTTGCAAGAAGACACATAAGAACAGCTAGTTTTTTATTAAACACATGGAATTCTTCTGTGGTCTGACTGGCTGATTTAGTTCCATATAGCAGGATTTAAACCAGCTCTGGAGAATTCTTTTGCATGTCTGATAAATAGGTTGATGAACTGTAAGAAATTAAATTTAATTTCCTGCAGTAAAATCAGAATTTGTTTTTATTCTAATCTTTGCATTTGTCTGACAGCTAGAATCTAGTATGTTATTTCTACCTCTCCTAGATAATCAGGTCTTATTTTATATTTTAGTTGCAGAATAATAGTATCCTGAATTTAGGGGACGTGTTAAATCAAATAAAAGACCTTGTTCCCCTTTTTGCTTTGGCAAACCAATGAACTATAAATCTGGATGTGAGCCCATCAAACTGGAATCTTCCCTATCTGCAAAGAAATTCAGCTTTGTGAAAACCAGATTTGCTTCATTGCAAACTCTTTGAACTTAGCTGTTCTCATACACGTTTCAAAATGAATTTGGAAGGGTTCTGAGGAAATCTAATCAATTTACCTTTACTGAAATGCAAAATTGTTCAGCAATTCCCATCAGTCCTGCCTTAGGCCAGTAAAAAAAGATAAATACCATCTCCAACTGAAACTGCAAGATGGATTTAAGGGGTCAAAAGGTAACTGTCCCAGTAGGAATTTGGCCAAGAAGTTGGACTTAATAGCCCATTTCTTAGAAAAGTATCCTACTATTTTAAATGAGGTTTTGTTTTTCATCTGAAAAATATCACCACTAGCAAGAATATCTCATGATATCAAAAATACCAGTAGAAAAATTGAAAAAATTACCTGAGTGATGAAGTAGAAGAAAAATAAAGACAGATCTCTCTGCAAATAAGAAAAGCAACTAGAAGAGATTTCATAGCACTTTACTCTCCATTTGCAAGTGTCAGAAAAAAGGAATCGGATGGTACCACTGTTTCTGAAATAGCAGATTCTAACACATTGTTTAACAGTTTTTAAATTAATACAAGAAAAGAGACTAACTGAAAATATGACACACCATCTACCATCCTGGCTTATTCAACAGGATGACAGATTGCCTGCTTTTTCTCTTTTGCATCATACCTTTCTGCCTGTACCCAAATATCATCTCTTTCAGATGGTCTAGCTGATTAACACAATCTATCTAAACCACACAAATTATTCCTGGTTTATACTGAATTTTGAAGATTGCTGTTTCTATTTCAATCTTGAAGAACTCATGAGCCTGAAGGCTCGTCTTTCTTTTTTTTTCCCAATTACATCAGTTATTTTAATAGAAGACATTACCTTTCCCAATTTGCTTTGCATATAAGACATTTTGACCTGAACATAGAAAGAAATAGAATAAGGTGGAATAACAGATCCATTAAAAACCTCTTTTAAGTGTAAAAAAACAGCTGTTCATTATTTAGAGGTGGAGGTAAGTGAGCAGAAACTGTTTCCTAATGGAAAAGAACAAAAAAAGCAAAAACATCTCAGCCACATGTTATAGAGTACTAAAATAGTTCAAAAACAAAATCTTTGATAATACATTTTGAATTTATCAAGTTAAAAAAAAAAGCAAAAAACAGATGAAATAGATGGTGTTCTGATACCATAGATAGCCTCCTAAATGACGGGGGAAGAGTCCTGAATCAGAGATCTTATAGTGCCGTGCCAGAGAAAAGCAAGACCAGCATTCAGGACTGCATATATTGGGAAGAAATATAAGAAATGGAATGAATTACCTAATGCTGATAAATAGTGTCAGCCAYACTCATAAGTTTTTCAGTGGAATAATCAAGATCATTACAGAAGACCTAAATGTAATGGAACATACACTACTGTGAAACAAGATATTTTTATATAAACCTAAACATTGCTAGAAACAAAGGTGTAGTTGCTAACAGGAAAAACATCAGTAAAGAAGGCTAAACAGATAATCCTTCTATAGATTATTCTCTACTAAACCTGATATCTGGATAAATAAAACTTCCACTGAAGTGGCTTTTAGATGTGAAATTGCTGGTTCCTATTATATTTAAAAAATAAATAAAGCAGTGGACTTTCACAACCTGAAAAAAAATAAGAATCTGATTTTTGTCATTGCTTAGCACACCTAAATTGCAAGTAAATTGTTTAACAGAATACTGGGTATTAGTTTTCCACCATCATTCCCTAATAGTGACAAAAGTGAGAATCACATGTTTCAGTTGCCAAAAAAATATCAAGAACAGGTGAACCTGAAAAAAGATACAAAAAACTTTTTGATTTGGGTTCTGGGGGCTGCCATAAGATCCAGTACATAGCTATGACAGAAGTTAAGGGTGATAAAAATATATTGAACACAGCCAAGGCAATATTACCAGAAAACAATTAAAATAGGATTATATCATAACCAAACTAAAGAGGAAGCTAAAAGAAGGTGCTGCAATGTGTCATGTCTATTGTACAACTTCTCCTATTCCTATTCCTGAGATGCATCACACTTCATTTACCATGCCTTGCTAAGGGCAGGAAAAAGATTCCTAGGTATTTAGTGTTGGACTGTAATCTTTGTTTGGATAAACAGCCTTACTCCTAGAAGGGTTAATTGCAAAATAAGTGTTTACTTGATGCAAGTACTAGTATTAGAAATAGTTCCTCAAAATATAACTCTACTTGCTCAGTGCTGTTGATTGTTTCCTAATAACTGGAGGTTGTGACCCTGATAAAGTATAACAGAAATTCAGAGATGTGGATAATTGTAACAAATACATGTTTAATATTTTTTAAACTGTGTATACTCTGGAAATTTAAGATAATTTCTTTATATTCCCAGTATGATTAAAAAAAATTAACATCTGCTTTGTCATCACAATGTTCAAAAGAGATATTAAAGTAACAAGAAGACGAAAAATCATCACCAGAAAAAAAAAAACTTCACATTTAAGAGTGTAATAATAATTCCTGTGTTTAAGAATGGCTTAAAACAGAGAGTAGTCTTTTTTTTTTAACATATGTCTCATTTTAAGTCTCTGGAATTATGTTTGAGCCCTTTCTTAGGGGGGCTGGTGAAAATAAGGTGTGAAGAGAGAAAAAGGAATTTTAAAAAGAAAGTCTGATCCATTGCCGTACACATGAGAACATGTCAGTCACAAACATATGGGAAAAAAAAAAAAGACAAGGAAACAGAATTACCCCCATCTTCCAGGTGTTGCACAAAGGAAGTTGAGGCAGGCTTGCATACACAAAGCTTTCTTAAGAGGGTCTATAACTGATGGCATACACTGACTTCAAAGTTACCTTAGGAAAAAAATAAAAAAGGAGAGGGGGGAAAGAGAAAGAGACAGAGAGGAAAACCTTTCTCTCCAGTATGTATATGTATTGGATACCTAAACAACTATTATCTACTATGTTATCAACTAAGTCCTGAAGTAAAAGCTATGAGGGGGTAGGTGAGGAGATTTTAGCATGGTGTTTTTGACCAAATGCTACAAGGCAAGGGTGAGGGGATAGAAGAAGAAAAGGATGTTTTAAACATTAATGGCAATCACTTTCCACAAGAAACCCAAAAGAGCAGACCTAACAATCGTTCAGTCTGTCAGCGCAAGGTCATGAGGATAGGAGCACTTGGGATAGGGCACTGCTGCGGCAGCCTCAGGATGTGTAGATGAAAGGTTGCAAGGTTACAAGTGAACAGCAGGCTACAGAATTGGAAAAGGAAAGCCCTCAGTATTAAAAAGGTTAAAGGATCTGAAATGCTGTGCAACACAATAGAAATTTTGTCTGGACAGAAAATTCTTTAAGTTTGAAAATTTTGCTCATGTTTTCARTTCTGTAGTTGCCTCACTGGATTGGTTGCTCCAATTATCAATAAATCACAGGAAATTATAGGCTCACAACAGCTTTTTCAGACTTTGCAACATATGCATAACATGGTTTAATGTATCTGCGAAATACTGGACCAATCGTGCATTAATGCTGTCAGCCTATTCTGCATGCATAGCACCTTTATGCAGTGCATGAGCAGTAAGTGGATTTATTCTGGGCATGTTAGAATTGCTGGGTATCTGACAGAAGAAAACGTGGACAGAAATATGGGATTCATAGCCTTTATTAAACCACATACTTTAACAATGGTTAAATAAAAGGGTCAATGGATACTAAAAAGTTAATTGATTTCCTTTAAAATAGTGGATATTTGTAGTATCTAAAGGCATAGGTGTTAAATATTGCCTGGCAATCTGTTTAGTGAATAAATACAAGTTAAATGTGGAATCTAACAATAAGTATTATGACTGTAGTTGAGAAACTGTCTTAGTCGTGGTATCTTCAGGGTAACAGGAACTGATTTCCTGGATTTATATATAATTTTATTGTCCTAATGTTGCATATGGTCATGTGACATAAGATAGTATAAGGTGTGTTATAGAAGTTAAGAATTACTTCAAAGTAATTGAAATAAGTTAAGGAGAATTGTGCCTACACAAACAAACACTGAATTTGATTTATAGTAGTGGTTTGGAGACTTTTAAAAAATATTTTTCTTTAATTTTTGTGTGTGTTTGTGTGAGTGTATGTGTTTTAAATAGAGTATCACTGAATTCTTTCTCCAAATCGATCCTTATTTTTTGAAAATAATACCTGGCATTGCTGCTTTTTGAAGATAATGAAGTAAAGTATCCCTTTAGCATATGCTGAAAGGTACATCAGGAAAATGTGCATGTTATTACCTAATCATCATGTACTGTAATTTAAGGCATTTAAATTTGTTACTTTGTACTTGTTTTTAATTGCTTTAATTTTTTCCAGTTGCCCCCCCMMAAAAAAAAATTGTTACATTTCTTTTCACATTTCTTAATCTTTTTTAGTTTTCTCTTGTGTACCCAACAGTTACTTTCAATAAACAGAAATATCCAGGAAAAAATGAGAATTTACACCTAGAAGCCTTTTTCYTTTTTTTTTTCTGGTTTGATTTCTTTAAATCTTTCCCTTTCAGTGCAGATGCATTCTTCCCATCTTTTCATATATACTTTGTTCTTACTGCTATCACAGTTCATTTCTGATAAGAAGGTAGACTATATAGAGTTGCTGGCTTCCTTGAATGGAGAATTACTCCTTTTTTTCATCATAAAATATGTATAATCAGAACAATTAAGAATCAATAGATGATAACTAGAATGCTAAAAGCTGGTGAAATAAATATCACTATGGCACTTTCAGGAAAATCTCATTCCCATGACTGACTTACTAATCAAGCCAAATAAACACAGGGCAAACATACTGCCAGTCACTATCTCATAGCTTCCATGGCTCAACACTGGACATGCAGCACATGCTTAGAGTGATAATTTGGCAGAAATGAGCTGATAATTTAAAGCAAGTACACTGTTCATAGTAAGGAAATTAGAAAAATTTAAAAATACTGAATACTACTATCTTACATAGTAATAAATTCTTAATGGGTAAATAGTAATTTTCCCTAAAATAGAATTAATTTATTTTCATTTGGTTTGAAACTCTTACTGCACATGAGGTTTGCACTGAAGGCTTTTCTTTTCAGCTGTCTAACACATCTGATGGGCTTCTGCTGACCTGGGGCTCCCAGAGCTATCAGGCTGGTTGATCCTCAGAGTCTCCCAATGCCTTGCTGTCCACACTGAGAGCTCCAAGAGATTCCTAGGTGTGCAGTTCCCTGGAGAAATGGCCAATTTGTGAAGTAAAGTAGAAAACAGTTTTCCTCAGATGATTTCCTCTTCTCCCTGTGAAAGTATCTGAACATTTAGTCCTTCATCTCTGCACAAGAAAAAAGCTTATTTCTCCCTCTTGCTTCTATCACCACCATCTCTACTGCTTTCTCTCAAAAACTAAATAATTTTATAGGAGACAAAGCCTATTTTCCACCAGGTCTAAAATAAATGCACCATCTAGCACATCACATCTAGAAACATTTTGCTAGGCCAAGACATTRCAGGGTTTCATATAAACAGACAAAGTCTGCTTCCCTTTCTGCTTCTTCTGCTCCCCATGGATCTTTAAACCTTGTTGTTAGTACTTGAAATTTCATGTTTTGCTGGTGCAGGACTTACTGTTGAGGCTCAGGAAAACTAGCTTGAAAATATTTAATCTTTCTGAGCAGGTTCAGTATGTGCAGTCTGATATAATTTATATTTATTAGATGTTTTAAAAGGAGACTGTTTCATATACTCAAACCCAGTGGGTTATTTTGATTACCAGATTACCATTTGCTGTTCAAGAACAAAAGAGAACATGACACAGCCAGACACAAACAAAAAAGAACATTATATTCTTGTAGTATATAAATAATAGAAAAATCAGTAGTAATATATAAATAATTATATGATATTAATAAGACATTCTTAAGTTGCATAGAATTCCAGACAAAAAGACCTGATGTTTCATGATATACAACAAGATTGTTTGAAATATATTCCTGTGGTGAGAGCATTAATTTAACATGTTTATTCTTCTAAGAATTATGAAGTTTGATGGATTTTCCCAGAGTGACATAGTTTGCTTAATAATTTTAACCATTATTCATTTTTTATTAAAAGCTATAGAGTGATTATTACCATACTTAAGTATCTTGGGTCAAACYCTGGTCTGATTAACAATACTAAAATGGATATGAGAAGTTAGTATAACTTATGTTAATTTCTCATAAAAAACAGTTTTCACAAGAAAAGCCATGTTTGCCAAGGCTCTATCTCTATGAAATTTTCTATATATCAAGGTCATATAATAGTGGAAAAGAACCATCATTTGGATTTTGAGAAAAAAYGGTAGCCTAACTGATTTAATGGTCAGTGCTTGTTAGAGATCCCCCTTTTCCCTCTTTTTATGATAAGTCTATGAAGTTAGATACCTCCATCTAAGAATCTAGGTTATATTCTTTGGCCACGTGTCACTGTAACATTGCCTGACTTGCAGAATGGGATCTACATCCCTACGTTAGGTTATGTAAAGCAAGAGTGTTAGGGGTTTTAAAGGGAAGACAAATATTTTCACAATTTATGTGCTGAGTCACTTGAACTAACCACCAGCATCCTTTAAAATATAATAGTATCCTGACATATAACTTGAGACTTCAGTGTATATCTGGGGCATGATCCCCAACTGATGCCTCATAATGTCTGAATCTTGGCTTCCCCTCTTGACTAGTGGGTCTAACTTTGCTCCAGCTGTGCTGCCTAGGCCTTCATTTACTGTAGAGTCCTGGTGGCTTTTTGATTTTTCTCTGACTTGCCAGCTATGATTTTTGTCCTGTCTTTTGCTTTGCTGCCCATCTAGTCCCTGAACTCCTTCTCAATTCAGACAGAGTCTCCTGACTATGCCTCTTGCCATGTTTTTCTCTGTTACTTAGCTGTAGTTTACTGTGGCAAGTCTGTGTTGCAAAATCATACTCCAAACCACTGCTCATATTCTGGTTGTGTCTCCTTGTCACGTATGTTATACCTGTTATTCATTCTTTAGCTCATACAGCAGTTTTGGTGATTCTAAAAGTTCTACTCATCCTTTTAACAGATGTGACTTTACCCATTCAATGCCGTGTGATGGAATTTTGCCATGTTCTTGAGATTCATTTCCTTTTYAAATATTGGAAAGTTTGCCAAAACCCCTAGGTCGAAAAAACATTGCATAGTCTTAGCCAAAGGATGTTCAGGGTTTACAAAACCAAAAAGTTATAGGTTAGGAAATACTGTGGTTAATGTCATCCGGGCACATTAATACGACCCCTTTATGTGCACATGTTCTGTTACAGGTTTTAATTACATATAACACACTATTTATACCACAGTTTCACTGATCCATTCAGATTACCCAGTGTACCTCTCTGGGAATAAATCGTGGTTGTATAAAGGAGACTGCTATCTGCAGGACTCCTGCTTCATTTGTTACAAACATTGGAAGGCATTAAGTAAATGAGGTAGGGGCCTGCAAGAAGAAAAAGAATGGAGTCATGGAGAAGGCAAGTGAGCAATACCTGGGGAAGTGATGTGGATCTAGGCCTCTGCTTCACTGTTGCTGTGTAATGCTGGGTAAGTCACTTAAACCATATTTTCATAGGTGGTCAGTGATTGTGTATTCTTCATTTTCTGGGTGACTGACTTTATTCCCTATGGTCTGATTTGCAGAACAACTGAGCATTCATAACTGTGCCATAAGCTAGATAGAGTTGTGCTTTGAATATATAAAGTGTAATATTTTGTTATGTTCTCTAAAAATCAGGTCCAGGTTATGTGAAATTGGAGACATAAAATTAGTGACTCCTTTTCACCTTATTATCTCTGTGTCTTGGTTTTCAACCTGTGATTTATTAATAATATTAAGACATAAATAGTAATGATACCCCTTGTTATATCATGGTGCTACAGGAGTCAGTCTGTGTTTGCGAAACTGCCTGTTCTATTACTACCGGTGATACTATTTTAAGATTTCTTTGTCACTGATATCAAAACAAAAAATACTGTGATACAATCAAATATTAATAGGAGTATACAAAGAGCAGTCTTCTCATTATCTTTATTACCCTTCATTTTCTAATCCAAATGATATAACTTATTGTGGCCTTATCTTGCATTTGAGGCACTTCTCCCTTCTGAAGATCCCAGGAAATTGGGTTCCTTCCTCCTCTTCCCTCCCGCCCCCAGCTGTTTGGGTATGTGGCCTTTCACATATGTATGTGTCAGTTTTGGTATACTGAGGCACTTTGCTGAGTGGARGCACGTGATTTTCTTCTAACTGCTCTTTTGACCCACTGCCAGAGATGAATGGCCATGAGTAGTGGCAAGAATCACAGAATGGTTGAGGTTGGAAGGGACCTCTGGAGATCATCTAGTCCAACCCCCCTGCTCAAGCAGGGTCACCTAGAGCATATTGCACAGGATTGCATCCAGGCGGGTTTTGAATATCTCCAGAGAAGGAGACTCCACAACCTCTCTGGGCAACCTGTTCCAGTGCTCTGTCACCCTCACAGTGAAAAAGTATTTCCTCATGTTCAGATGGAATTGTCTGTGTTTCAGTTTGTGCCCGTTGCCTCGCGTCCTGTTACTGGGCACCACTGAAAAGAGTCTGGTCCCATCCTCTTGACRCCCTCCCTTCAGATACTTGTACACATTAATAAGATCTCCTCTCAGCCTTCTCTTCTCCAAGCTAAACAGGCCCAGCTCTCTCAGCCTTTCCTCATAAGAGAGATGCTCCAGTCCCCTAATCATCTTTGTAGCCCTTCGCTGGACTTGCTCCAGTAGTGCCACATCCCTCTTGTACTGGGGAGCCCAGAACTGGACGCAGTACTCTAGATGTGGCCTCACCAGGGCTGAGTAGAGGGGGAGAATCACCTCCCTCGACATGCTGGCAACACTCTTCCTGATGCACCCCAGGATACCATTGGCCTTCTTGGCCACAAGGGCACATTGCTGCCTCATGCTTAACTTGGTGTCCACCAGCACTCCCAGGTCCTTCTCCGCAGAGCTGCTTTCCAGCAGGTCAGCCCCCAGCCTGTCCTGGTGCATGGGGTTATTCCTCCCTAGGTGCAGGACCCTGCACTTTCCTTTGAGGAAAGCGGGAAACTATGTAGAAAGTCCAGAACAAAAAATACTGATTGTTTCTACACTGTCAGAAAGAACATTAGACTAGCAATAGATATACAGTGAGAGTAGAGGTGCCTAAACAGTATTTTAAAATTTGATATCATAATACTATCATGTTGGTACATCATGCATCAGTAAAYATTCTTGCAATGAGTATCTCAGAGAAGCTGGTGAACAATAACTGTGTATTCAGAGAAGGTTTAGAATATAGTGCAGAAACACACTGACAGAGGAAACAAAATATAGACTAGGCTGTTATGGTAATCATCATGTATTCCATGCACTAGGAAAATATTTAATTCTAATGTAATTCTAATGTAATATAGAAAACTTTTAATGCATGTACACAATACAATAGGACTAGTCCTGATATATTCTTTCTTTAGATTATTTGGCTTTACAAACTTAATAGCAACCTTCAATAAAGTTTTTCCTGTGTTTAATAAATAAAGGTGTGCAAGATTCTCATTAGGATTTATGATTGAATACAGCTTACTCTTCTGTTGAAAAGATGTCAGCTTTTAGTAAAAGATACAAATGCCAAGAAAATTGTCTCTGCGGGGTTAACACTGACTTAACTGTGGGAATAAAGTGAACAAATATTCATCTGAATTTTATGGGCTTGAAACATGATAACAATCAAAACTAATGAGTCATATGTAACAACAGGAAAAATAAGGATACAAGGGAATATGATAAGTTTTAAATTGAAAATGTGCCCTTGTAGCAATTTTATTTAAGCAGACATTCTTTTGTATACATTCAATGTAGAACGTGATTTTATTTTTTCTTGAAGCTATTTTACTAAATAATTTAGTTGAGATTAAAATCACAATGATATCTGTATAGAAAGCTGGAAGCAGTCTGCYGATTTTTAAACTTAAACAAATTCTTTACTCTGCATTCTCCCACCTGTCCAAGAATATCTGTACTTTCTTTCATCCATATCCTGTTTCCCAGGAAGAAAAAAATCTTTCAAACATAGCTCAGCTATGTTCCTCAAGGAATATCAGAAAATTATTTGACCATGTAATAAGGGAAAACAATATATCAAAATAAATGAAACAGACATATAACATACAATTAATGCCAGGTTTGAGGTTTATTGTCGTGGTATTGTTGCCATAAAATGTACTACAATACTGAATGATCCTTTAGTATTGTGGGGATAGGTGAGAAGATCCAGAGAGATATCTTTCTTGGTACAGCAGCTGAACAAAAGAGGCTTTTATATAATGGTTTATTTAAGGTTTTAGAATTCTCACTCTATTTGTTTGCAGAGATGAGATAAAAAGTGTAGCGATAAGTCAATAGATGTATTGCACTGGCAAAAGAAAAGGATGTGCTGTCTCCCCAGATGTATGCTAATTTAGTGTCTGGTTTTTATGATGCAGGGCAAGATCCAAGGGGTGCTTATGACTATTTTAATTTACTTTTGCTATCCATTTGTATGTATTYAGGAGGTACATTTGAGACACTTATATCAAGTAACATTTGGTAGCCAGTAAATACTGAAGACTTCTCAGAATACATTGCTTTTCTCAGACTCAGTGCCTCACATACAATGTTTCTTTAAGCATGCCGGCTCCTATTCTTTTCAATTTAATTCCATGCAAGTGAGCCTTTCATAACAAAGCCCTATGTTCAACTTGTCAATGCATCACTATTCTATCCCATAATTTTCACTTTATTCCTCCCAGCTATATTAGTCCCATCCTAGTTCTATTTTGGAAATTGCTTATCCACTGTAACCTTTATTTATGTAAACTAATTGTGTAAGTCCTACATATTTCAGCAAAACCTTTGGTCCATGGTTTTCCCATTTTAATTTATAATCTTTATGTAAATAACATTAATGAATCCATGCCTCCATCAAAATAACATTAATGAATCCATGCCTCCATCAAAATTAGCAAAATTACATTGATTTGTAAAAAAAAAGATTTGAACTATCACCATTTACTTAAATCGTGTTGTCTAGGAAACAAGGATGTTGGAGTGGAGGAGTGGAAAAAATCTTGGGGGTCTTGAGGATTTCAGATTTCTGTAATTCATTAGTATCTGCTTCTCTTAAAAGGGACTGATTTTAGTCTCTTCAGCATGCAATGATACAAAGTAAACTGATAAAATCAGTTTGCATCAGATACAAACAAGGAATTTTTTAATGTTTTGTAGCTCATCTGGTAGTGGTTGTTTTATGTTCAATTAACAGAACTAAATATATTCAGTTAAGAGATGCAAAACCTTTTAATCTCCATTTTTAAAGCATTTGTAGCCACAAAGACTAGTGATATTTGGCATTTTTTCTATTTAGCAAAGTCATTATATTCCTTAAAGCATGTCTTTGAAGAGGCCTTTAGCATGCCCTGCATCTTGTGAGACATCCATGTAGCCAGGGAGCTTGGAAGCCTTGATTAAAGAGTACTTATTAGCTCAACAGGGAGGTGGGCAGATGATGGAGCACACTAAGTTTGTGTCATTCACAAAACTCTATGTAAATACAATAATTTGTTACTATTAAAATTCCCAGGAACAGACATTGTTCCCCAAGTCTTTCCCCTTTAGCTGAGTAAAAAATGGAGATGATCCAAATTAAAGGTGTCATGATCAAGAACAATAATCATCATGTCACTTACCTAACTGTTCTTCAGCACACTGCCAGCTGGATACCTCTGTTTAATGTTGTGTTAACTTTCCCTCCTTTGACCTAAATTAGTCTAGTATTAGTAGATATTTTGACACTAACTTGAATCATGTTATAATACTCAGCCTTGCTCTGAATTTAGCCYTTTATGTGTGCTGCAATAAAACTTGTGCTGTCACAGATGGCTAGAAACACTACTTAATCTCTCAGAGAAACCTTAGTCTAAGTATACTAATCGCAGTGAAGCAGCAGAATGGTCAAGTGAAATGCCTGACTAACACTTAGCCTCAAGGAACAGAGTTAATTACCAGCTTTTTTTCTGTCTCACTCTGTGCATCATCTCAACTTATAACTTAAAGTATCAGACTTTGTAGAGAAAAGCCCAGAACGAGGAACAAGAATTGTATTGGTAAGATGACAAATCTAAAACCTTTGACTTAATACAATTCTCAAGGAAGCCATCACATTAAAAGAAGGCTTTGGCTGCTACGTTGTTAGCATTATCAGCTGAAGTGGAAAATAAGCTTCTTTGGGGACAAAAGTGCCAAGTCAAAAATACTGACAAATGTGGTAATAGTGGATGCAGATTTAGAATAATCTATGAACATTTAGGAGGGTGAAAATTTCAGAATATTTTTCCTCTGTCCTAAACAAATGGCTAAATATATAATGTTTGAAATTTCCCACATATTTTAATTAAAGGTTAATGCAAAGGAGCAAAATGGCACCATATCCTGTAGCCATAGTACTATGAATTTAGGTGAGTCATTACTGGAAGTAATTCACGCCAAAATCAGTGAACTACAGTGAGATTTCTAGGAATGTAGAGATGGTACTTGAGTTGGATCCCAAATATGCAAGACTCTACATTTCTCTCTTTACTTCTGTTTGTGCCCATATGACTCTGATGTACAACAGCTATAGCTTAAATTTGGTGTAGTTACATTCCGTGAAAGTAAACTTGTTTCCCATATCTCAATGTATGCTTCATGTCTGTGTCATAACAACATTTTCAGAGAAAAGCTAAGTATGTAACATGCCCTTTCCTGTTATGGTTTCCTTTGGAAATACGAGCATACTATTTTCTCTGCCTGAAATAGGAAAAGTGGGAATGGGAGGAACTGAAAGAATGGAAAATAGACTTACCAGCACTTCCCTTCTTCCAATTACCTTGAAACAGAGAAATAGAACAAACATGAGGCATGCGTTTCATCATGGAGGGAACTCTGCTAGGTCTCAGCTTGGGAAGCCCCATCTCACAGTTTGCACACAGAAATCCTTTACCTATATATGATGTCTACATCCTGCAGGAAACAGAGATCAGCTCAAGATGGCTCTTCAGACAGCTCTGTGAAGCTACTGATTAAGACTAAGAACAGAAAGTTGCCTGCTCTCTTCATTTGACCACTATAGAGTTTCTTCTGAGGAGCAGGTAGAGAGAAGCTGTAGAAAATCTACTCTAGTTCTCAAAATGGAATTGCTATAGTCATTGTCATTTGCTTGCTTGCAGGGAATATTTCCTGTCCTGCCACAGAACGGCTGAGGTTGGAAAGGACCTTTGGAGAGCACTTGGTCCAATCTGCTCAAGCAAGGTCACCTAGAGCAGGTTTCCCAGGAGCATGTCCAGATGGTTTTTGAATATCTCCAAGGATGGAGACTCCACAGCCTCTCTGGGCAACCTGTTCCAGGGCTCAGTCATCCTCACAGTAAAAAAAATTTTTTCTTATATTCAGACAGAACTTCTGTGTTTCAGTTTGTGTCCATTTGCCTCTCGTCCYGCCACTGGGCACCACTGAAAAATACTTCTCGCCATACTATTAAACAGCACCAAATAATTTATGCAGTGTGAACAGTGGATAAAGGGTTTAGATTGAATGGTATGTCTAAATATGTCTGAAGAGGCACCATAAGATCAGCTTTGATCTGATGTTATCTGAAACAAGTTCATTATTTCCATGACATACATTCTTATTTCTTTAATATATTACCTTCGTAACCAGTTTTAGCCCACTGTTTCTACCTTTGTTTCTATCTTGCCTAAACAATTTCTCCACCTTGTCTACTTTCATATCAGATTTCTTTTCTACTATGCTTTTGCTACCTGTAAGTACCTGTGGAACTAGGTTCTTCTCATCAGGCTCCTGTGTATATATAAATACACATATTTATATGTATATATCATATATAATACATATATGCACATAGAATAAATATTTAAACATACAAATATTTTTCTGTTCATTAATGTGCAGACTTCATTGAGTACTTCTAGTTTGCTAGACAAAAGTATAACCTAAATGCCTATTTTAATCAGAATGGTTGTCTTATCTTTTGCAGTCCATTTTTCTACACATATTCCTTTTTCCTTCACTATACCTCCAGCCATCTGATTTTTTTTTCCTGTGTATCTGTCCATAGATGTATACAACTCCAAACCTTTTGTCTTCTCCAAACTTTTTCCGCTTTTATTTTTCCTTCTTCTTAGTTTAAAGCTCTGCCTTTGTCATACTACCTGACTGTCAGGGGCATTTCTTAGCCAGTCATATAGATTAATTCCTTCATTAAGACTGAATCTATTTTTTGATAGTAATGAATTTCAAATAATGTCATACAAATATCATATGATAAGATTTACTTCAGTTAAAACTTAGCAACAAATATTGTTTCCCTTTAAAAATAATGTAGACAGGTTTTATAATTCTGAACCTTCAGTTCAGTCAGGCACTTCAAATTGATTGTTTTTGAACAAAAGAAAAAGAAAATATATATACTAATGATTCATAGTTCAGTGTGCTGGCCTGAAAAGGATTGTTTCAGGGTGACCTCTGATTTTTCACACACAATTAGCTGGCAAACAGAAAAATATAATGAAAAAACTTACAGGAATTCTAATTTGCAAGACCATTATTTTTCTTTCTGTAGTCACAAGATCATTATTATTTGCAAAACAATGGATACCAGGAAACAGGTTGCTACTTCTTGATCATAAACATTTTTAAATGTATTTGATTTACTTCTCTCTTCAACATCTTTAGTCCAAAACAGTTATTTGTATTGCTCCACTATAAAGGAATATTTTTTCCTTAGCAAATCTCTAGCTAATAAGCAGAGAAGCCCAGATGTAACTAAGTACTTATACTGAATAATGCAAGGAATTTTTATTCTAATGGTAGCTCATTCGTAAGGAAGGCTCACCTCAGGCAATTATACACTTCAGATTAATAGAAATAAGTTTTTGTCAAATACTTGCTTATATGTTTAAACATCATCTTTTGTCTTAAACTCCTTCCTTAATTGTGCAGCCATTCTGGAATCTAAGAAATATAGCCTTAACGTATTACTCCATTAACTTTTATAGAGCTATAGACATTAACATTGAGGATTTTCTCCTATACGCTTTTATCTCATGAAGTGCACTTAAAACTACAATAATCAGGAACTGAGATTCGTCCCATCTTGGGACCATTAGTAATTACCAGTACAAACACACCCCTATGAATAGGATGCACTGTCTTATATTATTTTTAGATCTCCTTAGCTTATTTTGTTGTTAAATGAACCCTCAACAGGGGCTCAAAGGAAAGTTTCATTCTATCCGTGTGTGTCTGGAGTCACTAACTTTAAACCTCTTAATTTATATGAGTGGATAATCATATTGCCTTAACATAGCAGAAGTAATTTTGCCTGAAAGAACATTTACTTTGCATGTCTGTGTGTTGTCTGTTACTTAATAAATGAAAAGCCAGTGAGTATCCAGTGGTTCTGACTGCTGGTGGTATGGAAGCCTGAAAGGTTACTCCTCTCTTGCGTGTGTGATCTATTTCAACTTAACATCAGTCTAACAATGTGGGGGAAACAACATGTTAAAAGTTCAGCTGTTTATTCATATTTAACTTGACTCAGAAGTTATATGTAAAGCCATAATAAGGCAGGAAGATTAAAAAATATTGAGGAACAACTTGTTAAAGGTATTAACGTGAGTTATACAATAATAAATAACAATAAATAATAGGAAGAATTTCAAAAATATCATGAAAAGAGTACCTTATAGTGAGCTGGTGATGGAGAGAGAGATAATTGCAGGTGGTTTGCATGTCAAAGGAGTGCTCAGAGAAAACAAGACAATAGCAGAAAAATAAATTTAATTCTTTGTGCTGACATAGACTGTGGAGGATCGAAGGAAGATTTCTATATCAAAATTGTTATAGGAAATAAGTCTGAAGAAGTTATGGGAAAAAAGCTTTAAAATAGCTTGATATAATGCATAATAACAAGCTTCTAGGATTCAGATATGAAACTCCTAAACTAGTTGTTGTGTGTAACTGGTTGTCTGAATCAGCCTTAGTACCAGAAATGAGAAATAAGAAAATAAGAAAAGAAAAAGAAGAGTACACCTAAGGAAGTCACAGATCAGTATGTCATACCTTACAGATCTCTTAACGTTCTTCAGAGAGGTCAATGAGCCGATGATACAGATGATACAGATATCCAGATAACTTTAAAGTGAGGTGCTTCTTTGAAGGACTTCAGTTAATTTCTTTAAACGGCTATAGGATAAGAGGGAAAGAAGATACCATTACAGACTGGTAACTTAATGAAATGTAGTAAGTGAAGGGTAGCAACAAGGATTGGTTTTCAGAGTGGTTGATGGTCAGCAGTAGTACCTCTCAAGCATCTGTCATTGAATTGGTATTGCTCTAGATAATCAGAAACTATCTATAATGGGTGTGAATAGTGAACTTTGATAACAATATAAAGTATTTTGGGTTGTACAAAGGCAGAACAAGCAGAAAAGAGTTACAGGAGGATCTCACATCTGGGTAATTTCTCAGTAAAATAGCAGATGAAATTCAATATTGTAAAGTAATGCACAAAAAGAAAAATAATCCTTGCTATATGCTTACAGGAGCCAGCCTGGAATTAGGTATTTCCTCTCAGGAAAAAGATCATGAAATCATTGCTGATAGATCATTGAAAACTTCACCTCAATGTCCAGGTGCAGTGAGAGACAAAAGAGAATATATGAAATTGGCAAGGAAGTAGTAGTGAAGGAATCAGAAGACATGATCTTGTCATTATATAAATCCAGAATCAACCAGAATACTCTAGAAATGGATTAGAGCACATCCTGCTGGACCTGGAGAGTTCATGTTCTGTATGGAACAAAAATATAATAGGTTAGGACTCTTCAGGTTATAAAGACACAAATATAGATGGATATGATAAAAGGTATGTCAATTCATGAATGGCAGAGAGTAATTACTACTTACAACACAAAAAGAGGGTTCAGTGACTCAAATTAAAAAGCAGAAGGTTAAAGACATGGCAAAACTTTTTTACATGTTACATGATTACGTGTTACTTTTTAATTACTTTGTTTTTCTTTTGGGCTGATTCACTACTAAGATTTCAGGACAATACAGTTACCCTACAGATAGGCAGAGGTTCCCGGTACCTCCCTGTTAAGTGCTACAGTTAAGAATTTTAGTTGTTCTTTAGAGGTGCCTAACCCCCTCTACTGCAGAAAGCAAAAGGGTCTACTTTAATTTATTCCAATTTATTTATTCTTCCAGGAAGAAGAACTCTTCTCTTTTAGATACCCAAAGCCTATCACACTAAGTCAATAACAACTCTGTGAAATCATAGAAACCAAAGCCAAAAGAGTCTTGCCTATTTGATCGATAACAATTGTACTCAAACTGTTTTCATAATCATCCAATTTACTAATTTCAATATACAACACCCTTATGCATTTTTAAGGTCCACACTAAGATCACTCTTAAACTTCTAATATAAAAAAGTCAGATTAAGCTAATAAGAAACATACATTTTCCCTTCATTTTCCTCCAGTTAATTTGTTTTCAGTGCTATCATGCTAATTTTTGTGGTCTATTTCTTTTCCTGGGTCTTTTGTTGTTGTTGTTGTTGTTGTTGTTTTGGGGGATAGGGAAAAAGGGCAGGGAAAGAAGAGAGTTCTTTCACCATATTTTTAATCTTTCCTTAGATAGGAGATCTCACATATAATTTTTTTTTTTAAATTTTTTTCTTGCAGGGAATAAGGGAGAGGTGGTAGGTTCCCAAGCACTCTCAACTTAAGTCATGTTGTTTTGATGCATAACCTAAGGCAAAAAAGTGCATTTTGGATTCTTTTACAAGTCGGCAGTATTTTCATATATGTAATGGAATTATATTATTTATCATGAGTAGCTAACAGCTGACAGCTGTAGTTCTTGTGCTGTCTTGCACCACATAGTACATATGCTGCAGGTTATTGCTGTATGTAACAAACTTCTTTTCAGCTGCGCACTCAGTTTTCAGATTTAACATAATGGGTCTTGTATATTTATTTCCTTTTGAGAAGAAAGGAAGAGAAAAATGTGCAAGTGATAAACCTGTCAGACCTGAATATAATTTTTCAGTAAGTTCTCACCATAAGTAAAACTATCTTCAGTCTTTTCCAGTTTTGGACTATCACTGTCATCAGTGGTCCAGTTATTGTCCAGCTTATAAATCCTTACCTATGCATGAAATATCTCACTGTATTTCATGCCCAATCTGAAAGGCAGTTTTCAAAAATCAGAATTTGTTTCATTTCAAAATTAATAAAATTCCCAAAATGTGCAAATCCACCTAATTTACACTGATATATTTTTTACCTACTTCAAGAGTGGTAAACAATTTCAACAGCTGACAATCTACATGCATTTCTATGGTCCTCCCTCTGTCTCTGCTACTGGTCTTAGTTTATGGATGTTTTAGAAGAAGGCATCTTCTTTAGGATAAGTCTAAACCACATGAGATACCATAGTCCTGAAATTCTATCATAGGTCTTGTGACACTACTTCACTATTATTGCATCTGAAGCATGTATCTAAAGCTCACAGATATGAGGCATAGGGTGGTTTTTAGATAACCAGCTAAACAAACCAACTGTATATAATGGGATATCTATTATCTCTTTAGGAAGTCTAAAGAATCTAAGAATCACACCAAAGACAAAAGCTCAATGTTGAAACACTGTTTCATCTAGTGTGTAACTGAACAAACAACTCCAAAACTTCATTAAATATGGGATATCTATGACATTAGATTAACTATAACATGCATTGTTTCATTCCTTCTTAGATTTTCTTAAGGCAGAAATTGTTGAAATTTTCCTAGAAAAGTTGATACAAGAATAACTGGGTAAGGAAATTAAAATTATGATTAATCTTGTGCAAAATCTAATCTTTTCAAATTTAGATTTTTTTAGAGTACAGTTCAGAGGAACTTATGATAACCATAAATGTTTGGATTTCCATCCAGACTGTTCAATCACTGCTTTGCAGTCTTCCAACGCTAGTCTCAAAAAGCCTATTGCATTACTAAAGCAGGGCATATATATCTCCCTCCCGTCTGTAAGTCAAAGACAGATCTTTACTGAATATCAAAATGAGCTGTAAGTGTATCGAATAGTTCTTCTAGTGACCTTTTGAAGGTAATGAAGTCCTTAAATTAGTTCTGATTATATGAAGCCTGCACGGAGCTGGGATTGTATACATACAGATTCCAAAGTGATTTCAAGAATGTACTGTTTTGGTCAGAACAGGTGGTTTAATATATCAGTGCCTCGAAGCTGAGGATTCATGCTGTCAGCAAGAAACACACCATATGTGGTATTCAATTGCTCAAGCTATTATCTCATTGAGCCTAACTGCTTATTGCAGAATGTAGCAAGGAAATAGCCTGAATCAACTAAAAAGAAAAATCCTAAAGATCCAAAAAATATGAAGAATACTTTTTTACTTTTGTCAGCTGTCCTAAAACTAGTCTCTTCATTCTTCAGATAATAAACTTTTCCATAGCTTAATTTTATCAAAAGACAAGATTAAATGTTAAAAGATTGTTTATCTGTGACCTCACAGCTTTGAAATACATATGAAACACATCCATGTGACATAAAGAGAAAACATTTCCCCCTAGATGGGAAACACAAACACAAAGGATAAGGGACAAATAATATACATATATTCAAACTTCAGTTGTCTAAATTCAAAATTTTAATTCAACCCCCCTCACTATTGCTTTATATCTGCCTATTTCTGGTACCTCCATTTGTGAAATTTCTTCAACTCATTTCTGTGGACAGGATAGCTTGTGACCAATCAGTTGGGCGATAAGTTAATAAGTTCTTCTAGGATTCAGAAAACATGATGAATAGAATCTAAATACCTAGATTATATAAAATAGCAAAAAAATTTTATGTTCACCACCAGCATTCAAAGTTAAAGCACATCTTGAGTCATAAAGTCAGCAGCAATAGTGTCCTATCTACCATTGTCACAGAATGAAAACCTCATGGTCATATGAAGAATCATTTCTATTTCCATATTTTCTGTGCGAATGGAAAGGTAGAGAAGAAGGGAGGAAATATTATCTGTTCAGGTTTTAATGTCAGGTGAGGGTGAAAGAACAGAAGATTGTTTGCTAAAGGTTGAAATGAACGTGAGTTAAGCAGTTAGCTTTCAAGTGTGAAGATGTTGAAAATGTTGTTCTCTACCCTTTATTTGGCCTTTATGATTAATTGTCATTCATATTGTCATTAAGCTGAAAATTCATTTGCTCTGGTATAATCTGAAGGAGTAGGAGGAGGAGAATTGCAAACAAACCAGCCTTTTTTAAAATATACTTTTGGTATCATTTTTACAGACAAATTGAAATAATTTTGGAGATGTATTTCAAAAGTTTCCAAGCTGAGAGTAAATCCTCCAGGGAGGATTTCTCATGGGGAATCTGCCCATATCCTTGTTTTGACACTCTGTACCAAGGATGTTTCTAAATGTCATCAAGCAAGAAATTCTTCAGATGAAAAAAGGACACAAAAGGGGCACATTTGCAAGTGTAACAGGGAAAACAGTACTGAAGTATGAAAAGGAGATAACCAAAGCCAGGAACTGCAGTCTGATCTGAAGCCTGTGAGTAGGTTAATAAAATGACTTAATTGCTTAATAAAAATCTGAAGCATGGGAAAAGACTGTGTGAGCTGATAATACATTAGGAAACAGTGGGTAGCAGAATAAGATGTTTTATCTCCATTTTAATTGTTTTAATCTTTGCATGCACACTCATATAAAAGCTGTTAACTGAGCTGGGATTTCTGGAATTTAAACCATACATATTTTTTATCAAGCCTTTTAACAGCTTATGTGTCCCAAGAGCTTGGTAAAAACTAGGCAACCCCAGCAAACTTTCTTGTCAGATCATCAAGCCTGAGGCGAGCACATGCAACTATACAGTTTCACCAACTTAAAAACAAGCAAGCAAGCAAACAAACAAATAAATAAATAAATAACAGAAACACTTTGAAACCTATTCCATTTTCTTCCACATTCATTTTTGACCTAATACAGTTCAGGAGAAAATGTCTTTCTGGAGGGCATATAGCAAAGTGCTATAGCAAAGTGCTTTGGCAATGGAAAAGACCTCTCATGCTCCTTTACTTCCATTTTGGAAAATAGTTAATGTATTGTTTGCTAGGTTTTTGTTTATTTCTGGACTCTAAGGTAACATACTGAGTATGCATTCCCTTTATTCTGTTTTTTTGCTGTTTGTAAAAGGCCAACCATTGTAAGTAGCTATTACAGATGTTATTCAAATTGTATTGAGCATTGCTAATGAAAAACTGTTGAATGACAC
This sequence comes from Apteryx rowi, assembly GCF_003343035.1. Classification (NCBI taxonomy): domain Eukaryota; kingdom Metazoa; phylum Chordata; class Aves; order Apterygiformes; family Apterygidae; genus Apteryx; species Apteryx rowi. The sequence goes on along the minus strand of NW_020451046.1, from coordinate 326,056 downwards.
TGTTTTTGACATTTATGGCAGACCACATTGAACGAAAGGTGCTTTTAATCAACTAATCCAAGTATCTAAATGTTACTCTTTCAAATTTATAGAATGACCTTCCTCTAGTCATTTGCTTTATTTTCAATATGTGATAAACAACAAGGGTTTTACTCAGGTTTATTCTTAAGCTTTGTTTAACTCCCAGCCTGAACAAGAAAACATTCTTTTTGCTAGTTTCCATATGCCATTTCTTTGAGATAGTTTTAATCTGCGTAATGCTGGATGTAAATGYGCTCCTGAGAAGTTCATTAAGTTGTGGATAGTGGACTGAACTTTTGCTACATATTGATTATCTGCTTGTTATTTAGATATACTTTAAATTTGATTAGCAGTATTCAAAAAGTTCTCGAGTTTTGATATATTGCAAATTCCTCGAGAGCTTCCAGTGTATTAACAATCAGATGAAAGTGTTCACTAACTGGTGCTGCATTCAAAAATTTCCAGAATGCAGCTCTCTTGTGAGGTCATATCTGCAGAAATATTTCTTAGAAATATTTCTTATCTTTTCAATACCCCCAAAGTTAGGAATGGAGCTGACAGTGATTTCAGTTTTCTTTGAAAATGTTATGCATTTTATTTTAACTTTTTGTCTGAATAATATCTTCTCTTTGAGACAGTTTTGCAAGATTTGTTTAACAATTGGAATATGAATGGAAAATTTATAAGTAAGTCTAATTTATATTCCAAAGATCTTCCCTTTTTCTGTTAAGACTAACATTTCAGAATCCTAAAAAATACACAAGTGTGAAATAGGCCTAAATTAGTAGAGGATTTACTCTGCAAAGAGTTTACCATTTAAAAGTGAAGAAGAGTTTATGTTAAAAAGTGAGTTCTTTTAGATATGCTGAGCTGAATGAAAGGGGCAAGCTCTGGGGCACACAACCATTTAATCCACTGTGTCAAAGCAGGAAGCAGAACTTGGTAAGTAACAAAAGGCCAGGCCAGAGGTATGCCGTTTCAGGACACGAAGCAAAGGATAACTTTTGCCACTTAATTCTAACTTTGCCCCTTAGATCCTTAAGAGCTCTTTTCTTTGTCTCACTGACAATAAAGAAAGTTTATTGGGAGCAAGAGGTAGATGTTACCACTTTCCAGGTGTTAATGTAGTCACACATCTATATTCATGTCCAGAAACCCAGCAGAGTTCTGTTTCAGTATAATCCTATTCAGAGCTCAGTTTAGAGTAGTAGAGAGTCTCTTTATTGCTATCTAAACTAATGCCTCTGACTCAATAAGAATCTCTTTCATTGCTTGAAAATTAATAGAGGTTTTCTCTTCCACCTTTATGCTCACACATTCAATACTGCATTAGCAATATTCTACTTTTCTAAATCAGAACAACCTTATTTAACAACAATTTATATCTTCTAGTCTCAATACTTAATTCTGTATCACACTTAATCAATATTAAACAATAYTCTAGGAAAATGCAGAGTTCACATTTTTGAATGAAGTGTAATGGGAAATRTAAATTTTTATCATTAGCATCTTATAGATACACAAAGGCAACTGTGAGTTGAGCTCTACATTGCTTAAAGGCTCTTGTGAGGTCTTACATTTTGGCTAACAACATCATGGAATAAACAGTAACGACAAAAAAGCATTGCTTAAAGCTGTGTTCTCTCCAGCAGGGTCATTCCCACTAAAAAAAAATCTGTTTTTATAAACACTTCAGCATTCTGTCTCTTGCTGTCTAAAGTCTTTGTCAGCTCACTTGTTGTATTTTCAGGCTCCATGTCTACATTTTATTCTTTCATGTTTGCCTAGCAGGCATATGCCCATACCCCCACCTCGCTCACAAGGAGCTAGCTTGTGACTGGTGTATGCAAGCAGTTGCGGTGAGCTTTGGGGATAACTGGTGGAAATAGTTGTGATAAACAGGACTTCTTGTGGATTTTATGCAGTCCCACATGTCATCATCTTTGTTCACATTAAGGCTTTAACAGAAAAGAGAGCTGTGCATTTCATGAAATGTTCTCTTGATAATTCAATATTTGTGGGATGTGATAAATCACTGAGGATATATACAAAGTATTGTGTCTCATTTTATTCAGGAGGTAGACTACAGTTGTTCTCTTTATTTCTTAATTGCAAAAATTAGGTACAGGAATACAGAATTTTAGAAGTATTTTTCCATATAGAAAAGGAAAAAAATGCATATTCCTACATACCTGGAGTGATGCATATAATTACACTGTGAATATCAGTTTAGTGAAGTCAGCAGCTACAATTATATATTCATGGATTATGTTAGATTTGTTGTTTGTTTCTTATTATATGCTCAGTGTTACTTAGCAGAACTTTGGCTCTTTGGTAATATTTTGGCTAATTTAAATAACTTAGCCATATTAAGAAAAATGATGTCTGAAGCTATTGGTAAATCAGAAAAATCTCATAATAATTTACTTTTTTGTTTGACATCCTGTAATAATGTCAGCATATAACTCATAATCTTGGCATTATACTTAGTTCTTCTCCTTATCCTCTAACCAGTACCATTCTATGAAGTGAGTTCAGCAGACCTGGTGTTTGTGAGCCTTCCTACTGTTTGCACTAGAAAACTACAGTAGATAGTTTTTCTCATCAAATTGTCCATCTGTCTTTCTGTTCCAGTCCCTGCTAAATACTAGTGCCAGCAGCATCAGGATTAGTACAAACAGTATGTGAGGACTGCAGAAATGGTAAAAAATAATACAAGGTATGTCATTCTAATTAAATGTCCATTAATAACTTACATGCAGGTCTGTATATCAATTGCTATTTATCAAGAAAAGAAAGGTTGGCCTGGATATGATTTATGGTTATTTAGATAGTGTTCTCAGTGTTATAGGCTGTTTGGGAATCTCATGCAGACATTTCTGAGACAAAACAAGCTACTTGGTAACTAAAAATCAGTGAGAACCAAAGGATTGGAGGAGCATAGTGGGCTGGATGGGTACAGACTTTAGAGCTTCTTACAAGATGTATTATTTTACAGAGATGCATAGAGAATGTTTGATGGGAATGGACTGAATAAACCAACTGGAATTATTTTTAGTTCTTTGGGGAATTTTTTTTTTAAATCATACTCCATAAAATTTGCCACAGATATTGACACCTTCAATTTAGCATTTTATCCAGTGGAGAACTGTTCAAATAATACAGTATTCTAATGTTTTCCCACGCAGTGCTAATGTTGGATGTGATTCCCATTTTGGAATACAATACAAATCTATCCATATGCCCAATGTTAACAATGCGACTGAATATCATATTATCACCCACYGACATTTTTTCCCTTCTCTCTTTTTTGAAATTGGTTCAGAATTTGATACCCCCCTCCTCAGGAAAGAGATCAGAAGAAAGAACTCTCAATCACAGCATTTTTAATTCTCCTTTGTGCTCATTAAAAGAAAAACAAAAAGACTAAACAAAAGTGATCTGTTTTTAAGCAATGGGATTTTTATAAATTTCTCCCTTCTCATTTATTTTACTGTCAGTACAAGGAAATTTGTGTTACAGATTTGAGGCGGGTTACTGGCTTTTCTTCTTTCCTCTTGATTTGATGTTCTTCTATTTTTCAAATTTCAGAAAGGATCTGCCCTCTGGGGTAGCTATAGTTGTTGTTTTAGTAGAGAACCCCTTTCAATTCTTCCTTCTTCCATTTATTTTTTAGTTCTAAGAAAACTCTTCAAAGTACACCAATGATCTAGATTTTGCTCTCTCATCAGATGGAATCTTCTTAACTTGTTCAAAGCAGGTTTTCTTCTATGCTTGAGAGTGCTTTGTTCCTAGTCTTCTGTTTAACAATACTTCTCCATCCAAACAAGCTCCCTGTGAACCTCAAAAGTACCTTTTTCACAAAAAATGAAATTACATATGCATATTATTAGTAAAAATAAATTTCTAATATTTCTACTTTTGCTTTTTTGAAGCATTAAGGGCGCTTAACCAGCAATATCTTTAAATGACATGGCCGGAAAGAAACCACCAGATTTAATTTAAATTTACATTGCTGAACCAACAAATGTGATTTTAACTATTGGCCTCTAGCCTGCCTGAATTCACTCTTTTTGTGTTAACTTGAAAAGGGAGTGACAGTTGAAAAATATAAAGAGAAGGCAAAATAATGCACAAGTGTAAAATGCTAGGACTTAGTTCCCTGTAGATTTTCAGAATCAGAAAATTTCAGAAAAGCCAATTTCAGAAAAGAAAAAGGAATTCAATTATGATTACTTTTTGTGTTATATTTAAACATAACATTTAAGAGTATGTGACTGTCATTTGCAGTGTTCTTTGAGCAGCAACCTGGCACTGATCCCAAGAACCAAAAAAAAAAAAAAAAAGAGAGAGAGAGGGAGAAAAAGGTATTTTGCAAGCAGAAAGTGAATGAATTCATCTTCATTATGTTCTTGCTCCTTAGGGTACAATTTCAATGCCATTTACTTGTTTCAAAATATTCAAGAGTTCTGGTTTGTTATAGTAAAATATGTTTTGAATCATAAGCTAGAGGATATAAGACTATCTTTTTAAATTAAAGTTGGAGTGGATTTTCAGAAAACTTGGGCATTCAAATGCAACAGTGAGTGGATATTGACAGGAGAAGATACTATAATGCTGAAAATCACAGGGCAAAGTGGTTTGCACTATTATAGTAAGGTGTCACAAGTTTTACTTTTAAGGGTTTTTTTAATATGTTCAAGAAAATACAGTTTTCTCAGTTGTTTCTCAGTTACCTGTGACTTGCTACAACACCATAAGCAAATAAATAAATAAATTTGAATATTGGCTTATATCCATATAGTTTTGCACATTGATTTACAGCCATTCAGAACATGTCACCACAGTACTGCTATCCCAAGAGAAACATGAAAATTGCTATAGTAATGATGTTTGCTCATCCAAGGTAAATACTGCCTCTGAGAGAGTAGAGTTTTTTCCTCTTGGTTTAGAAGAACACCTGATAGTAAGCTCTAGGAAATGATGTATTCTTTTCACAATACTGGAAAATCTTGACTTAGGTGAATACAATTTATAGTTAAATGAAGATGACTAAAGTAACTGATTTGTTGTGAAATCTTACTGAAAATTTAGAGGAAAAACCTATTATGAAAGAAGGAACATGTAATGGTTTGTAGAAGTTTAAAAACCTCAAATTACTACCAACAAATGTGGCTTGCTAAGGCTATGTATAACAGCCAGATTTGTATCTTTACTTCATAATAACTGATTTCTAATATTGCAAATAGCACTATTATGCACTTTATTAATTTAACTGAGCTGTAAGTTGATAGTTTGCTAATCTTCACAGCATCTAGCATCTATACTTCTGAATTTGCTGGCAACAATAAATGAATAAAGCCATTTAACACTATATATTTATCCTACTCCAAAACAAAAAAGTGCTTTGTAGTGAACTCACAGTCACCTAAGAGAGAAGCACATGACTGAGTTATTCTGGTATCTGGTGAGAGACCACATTTCGACTCACTCAGTTGTTGTCTACCTGGGAAAGAGTATCTCTTTGTTGTACTTCAAATCTAAATTGATTCTTTTGTAATAACAATAACTCTACAGATCCTTTTCTCGGTTACAGCTGAGTGTTGCATATATGGAACTGAAGGAGGAATTTGACCCCTCAGCTTAATTTTCCTAAGTCAGCAGTTTCAATTTGCCTATATTGTTATAACTGAAAAGACAAATACAACTAACACTAACTCATTGCTTTGGCAGTCTTTCTATCTTGTTTACCAAGTATTGTGAACAATCCATTCATTTACTGTTAGCAAAGATGCTGACTGTCAGTGTTCACTGCTGCTATGCTGTATCTGTTAAAGATGCTGAACTCCTGCTGAGTGGATGCAATCTGCAACCCAATTTTAACACTCATTAGCACATAATTATTATGCACAACTCTTATTCTACCGTGATATATTTGCTAGATGTCTTATTTGAAAAAAATATTTCATTCAAGTTTGAATATATATATTGCTTAACTGTGAATAAAAATGGACCTTCTTCTGTTTTTCTAATAACATCAGACACACATTGATAGAAGAAAAAGAAGCAATCTAGTGAGTTCAAATAAGGACTCTTCTCACATTAAAACTTGTAGTTCATAGGAAATATTTAGTTAAAATTATACAGAAAAGTTTGCATCCCTAATTCTAAGGTATGAACAATTAATACAGTAATGATACGAATGTAAAGGCAGTATCATTATGCAAACTGTTCCAGGCTGAATTTATCTGAAACCTTTTTAAGAACAAGAGTTATTGACCTGATTCCCCAATACCCCGCAGACTCTTTTCTAAAGCTTACAGAATCACAGAATCACAGAATCACTGAGGTTGGAAGGGACCTCTGGAGATCATCTAGTCCAACCCCCCTGCYCAAGCAGGGTCACCTAGAGCACATTGCACAGGATTGCATCCAGGCRGSTTTTGAATATCTCCAGAGAAGGAGACTCCACCACCTCTCGSGGCAACCTGTTCCAGTGCTCTGTCACCCTCACAGTGAAAAAGTTTTTCCTCATGTTAAGATGGAAGTGTCTGTGTTTCAGTTTGTGCCCATTGCCTCGCGTCCTGTCGCTCGGCACCACTGAAAAGAGTCTGGTCCCATCCTCTCGACACCCTCCCTTCAGATACTTGTACACRTTGATAAGATCTCCTCTCAGCCTTCTCTTCTCCAAGCTAAACAGGCCCAGCTCTCTCAGCCTTTCCTCATAAGAGAGATGCTCCAGTCCCCTAATCATCTTTGTGGCCCTTCGCTGGACTTGCTCCAGTAGTGCCACATCCCTCTTGTACTGGGGAGCCCAGAACTGGACGCAGTACTCYAGATGTGGCCTCACCAGGGCTGAGTAGAGGGGGAGAATCACTTCCCTCGACCTGCTGGCAACACTCTTTCTGATGCACCCCAGGATACCATTGGCCTTCTTGGCCACAAGGGCACATTGCTGCCTCATACTTAACTTGGTGTCCACCAGCACTCCCAGGTCCTTCTCCGCAGAGCTGCTTTCCAGCAGGTCAACCCCCAGCCTGTACTGGTGCATGGGGTTATTCCTCCCCAGGTGCAGGACCCTGCACTTCCCTTAAGTCATAAGCTTTAAGTCATAAAGCTTAGTTCCTATATTACCTTTTGAAGTTGCTGCAGAATAGGTGAGCAGTTTGCACTACCACCAGTCTAATTAGGAAGAATAATGTCTCTGGGGACAACAAAACCTTCTTCATATTCAATCATCCCATCCAAATATGTACAGGGTGGGRTGATGAATCTTAAAAATGCCAATTTAGTGAGTCTCTAATCACAGATACTTCATCAGCTGACAAAAGAAAAACCTCAGTAGGTGTAGCACTTCAAAATCTGGGACAATTTACACGTAATTTCAGGAATCAGCAGGGATACACAGCTGGATAAAAATAAAAAGCTTGCTGTAATTGAAAATTGCCTTGCAGCTTGTTTGTGATTAAAACGAAGTTCAGTTCCTTGAAATCTTGTTTAGCAATTAAATCTGTTTTACTTAGGCAATGAAATATTGTCTGTTGTCCTTGAATGATAAAACCAGTACAGACATGCCTTAGCATTTCATGCTAATTGAACATGTGCACACACTAAAATATGGCAAAATCCATATTGAGACACTAGAAGGCTTTCATTCTTGCTTATTGAAGAAATGTTCTCACTTACTAGAAGAGGCATTGGTCATCTGCCTTGATTGTAAAGAATCCTGGGGACAGCCTGTTGTGTTTTGCATGAGGAAATGTTTGCCCCTCTTTACTTCTAAATGGAGCAATTCTGTCCAAAAGCCAGTGTGATAACTTTATCTAATAACTGATAGAGTTTAAAGTTAGACTGAAATTTGTAGTTAACCTCTACTAGTTCCTGTTTGTTTTTTAACTTTTGTATCTCTTTGTTTCATGTGTAGAATAGATTAAGAAGTGTGAGAGCTGAATTTTGTAGAACGGAACGGTCATTAGATACTTCAAGTATTGATTTTTTTTCCCCCAGAGAATGAATGGACCCAGAGATTTTGGTATTTGCATTTAACAAAAGAGCTTTTCTTGAAATAGTTTATTAGTATTTGAATAAGAAGTAATACCAAGGAACAATTGTAAATAAAGACTGAGAGCTTAAAATTCTTAAAGCCATTTCATTGTAATGTTTCATCTGTTTTTCTTTTTTTTTTGATGTTCAAATGTTATAAGTCTTCAGTCCTTGCTAGGTTTACCTAGGAGAGATAAACCTAATAATGTAAGAATAAAGTAAAAAAAAAAAAGCAAAAACTACCTGAACATGGAAGGCAAGTTTTTGTGGCATTAAAAAGGGGAAATTTATATAACTTTTAATCCTCACCAGAGAAATCACCTTTTGTAGGCATACTGTAATATCAGACATACATGTATTCATACTCATACCCTAATATCCATTTGAGTCTTTCCCTCTTGTGCATTTCTTCAGTACATACTTCCATAATTATGACTTCTAGAATAATTTTATAAGCTCAATAAAATATCTATTAAGGAGACAGAAATAATATTGAAATAAGTTAAAATGAAGTATTTTGATTTGTAACTGAATTAGTAACTATAAAGATTTTCTTATAAATCTTTTGTCTGAATGTGTTTCTAGAATATATTCATCCTGCAGTGCCAGGTAATTAATATGTTATTCTAATAATTCCAGACAGCTGATGAATCAAAAAAGACCAAGCCATAAAGTACAGTTTATTGGCAAAGAGTAGACGACCTGCAATATTTAGACTGCTATTGCTGCGCCAACTGAACTAGTGAAAATGTCCTGAGATGACACAGCAGAGTGTTTGTACCTTAAAAACAGCTAATTTTGACTCCAAACTGCCCTGAAATTAGAAAAAATTAATATCAAATTCTGTGTGGGAGGCATATTCAAAGCAGCACAACTGAAATTTAATCCAAAAGGTGATGAAAGGCACAGGCCTCAAGAGAAAAACAAGGAAGTTAAGACAGACTAAATTAGAAAATAGAAAAGCACTGAATCCAGAAAAACAGAGAGAGGAAAAGGAGGGGGCAGATTTAAAAATGGACAGAAAAGGAAGATAGGAAAAAGAGGAGAAAAATCTGAAGGAACTTAAAAAATGTGTATACACATCAAATAAGTAATTCAGGAAAAAGGGTTCACTAGCTATATAATGGGAGCAACCAGTGACACCATATTTTAAAACTAGGGAGAGATATCAGACTAATGTTACATCTGTAATTAATTGAAGCTAGAAAATGCAATGTTATTTCATGATTTATTATTATTAGCTTTAGTTTTGTTTTAGGATATCTGTATCACTCTTACAGAAACATCAAAGGAAGTGCAATATCAGTTACTAGGTACTATACCAATATCCAATAGGTTTAGTACTCTGTTTGAATAACCAAATCTAGCTGTTCTAAATGGCAGAATATAGTTCACAATGACAACCATTTTTTTTAATCTAGACTTCCCATTTCTGGGGAATTTAGGGAAAAATCTCTGGTCTAACAAGTAACACTGAATTTACAGATTAGTATGTATTCCTAGCACTCTACCAATATACTTTATGGTTGCTGTCAGTTGCACTGATATTATTAACAAATTATAAATCTAGCATGCAAAACATAGAATGTGCCATTTATAACTACAAGTAGAGTTAATAGTTATTTTCCTTACAATTGCTTATTCTTAAACTTGAAAAAAATGTTCTACGGCAATGAGATTTTGGTACAAATAGCAAAGAAAACCAGCAGTTCTGGGAACTGTACAAAGCAGAAGGGTTAAAGTCTAGAAATTTTAATCTGAATCTAGAAAATAATTCAGTCTACTGAGGGAATCTTGGCTGATACTTCAGTAAAGTACATAATATTTTAACCTTATCTGTATTTATCCGTCTAAAACTAAATGTTTCTTATTTTTTCTCCATTTCTCCTTTTCAATATGCTTTTCATAATAAAAGCATGTATATGCCCAGATGTAATGAGCATCATTGCCCCAGAAAACAGCTCCTTATCTTTTTTGAGTCTAGAATCTGCTGGGGTCAAAAGTAGTCCCTTGGTATAAGGTAGCCTATTTTCGCAACTGCAGAGGATCTCAGCTTCATGTCGTGGTTCAGATCCTCACAATACACTTAAAATATTTTATAGTTCTGCTAGAACTTGATCAGCTATACCCAGAATATATTCTCTGCGGTATTTTATGCCAGTGATCATCTATTTCATTTTCAACTGTATTTTCTCTACTCATGGGAGCAGCCTACTATTTCCATAGTCAGTAAAGGCATGCAGTATTATTTCTGTACTGTGAGTAATTATACATGTCTAATTTTACATTTCAAATCCAGTATTTACAGACTTAGAAAGGGTTTTAAATACTGCATTTGTTCAGAAGATGAAGGAAAGACTGAATACTAACATGCATTTTTTTTCCCACCACAAGGTATACAAAAGGAAGTGAAAGGGTAGCAATTGTTATAGAAAAGTATGACGATGTGATYAGATACAACCATCTAAATCTCAAAAAAAAAAAAGTTTTTGGATGAATAAATGCATGATGTGAAAATGCCTTATTTCAATGTAACTATTTGACATCATATCTGTATATAAAAAGACAGTCAATACAAGCAGATGGCAAGTGAGAAAAACGTCATTGTTGCTATAGTCAAAATATGTGCTTTGGGACCACTTTTCTTTTAAATATGTAAAGATACACTGAAACAAAAAGATTTTGCTGAATTATACAGTTGTATAATGATAGATAATGTCAATGATATCTACTTTTCTTAAGATTCTTGGCCATGTTTCTTTGTATTTCTATAAGTTTTAAGAAGACTCTCCTAATGTTAATAGTGTATCAGAAATGAGACCCTAAGGATGCAGAATGATGACTGATGACAAAAAATGAAAATGCATTGAATGTACAGTTTATCTCTTTTTTTCTTTTTTACTGTGGTTGAATATAAGATGATACCTGAACATATATACTACATGAATTTTATTTCAACACGAGTTAACTGGTAGAGGTCTAGATGTACTACATGGAATATATACATGGAAGTGCACTTATCATAGTTTGATTTGGGGGGGAAGAATGGAAGAAAAGGCTTTTTTTCAGGCTATGGCATGGGAGGAAGCAGTGTACAGCAGACCCAGTATTCACAGGTTAATTGAGCTATGACAGGAATCTCACAGATAGTGTGAGAAGTCCCCTGCTGGATGATAACTTTTATGAAGGTAGGGAGCAGACTTGCATTTGGCTTCTTAATTTATTTGGCACCTGGGGCAAACCAGGGACCAGAAGCTTTCTGAATAGCCTGTGCAAACAGRGGCAAGGCTAGTTTTAAAACAAGGTAGTTTTCAAAACTGGAAGCCCAGAATTGTTGCTTACAAGAAAATATTACCCACAGATCACAAAAATACACCACAGGGTGACCTTTTCTGCCCCAGGTGATGCAATCATCTCTTCTGTTCTTGCATCAGCCTCTGTCCAGACAGAACTCCTGAGGGTGGATCCCCCTGTCCAGGTCTTGGTATGCAAGGAGTGCTTGGAGCTGGGAATAGTGAGGGTGACCTCGCCCTTGGGAGGTGTACTCTGATAAACTTCGTGTAGTGTAAGGTGGGGGAGATGCATGAGAAAGTGAACCATCTTTGCATCAGGAATGCTAAACAAGAAAATAAAAGGATATTCACAAAGACTCTAGGTGGCAAGAGCTTATGACTGCAGGCATGAGAAGGCTGATATAGCYGATGTTGAATAGCAGAGGGCATGAACTCCTACACAGGTGGAAAATGGAAGCTTGTGACTTCTGGTGGTAGATGGAAGGCTCCATCTCCCCCTGCATTTATTAACCCAGAGGATAAACACAGGACCCTGGCAACAAAGGGATGAGAAATAAATGCAGTTGGGAAGTTCTGGGAAGATGTGAGTGATTTTAGTGGTTGCTGACTATCTCTTGCATGGGACAAAGGCATCCTTTTACTAGGTATATCTATCATCCCATGAAGCTGGCAACTTACCTAGCACCAGGATCTGTAGTACTGCATAAAGCTCGCCAAGTCTCACCCGCTTCCTGAGTACTATACCTTGCTGCTCGTCCACTTGGACACCAGTGATATAGATAGGAAAAATCTTGAGCTGAACACAGTCGTCTTAGGGACTCTCTGGGTGAGAGTAGAAGTATGGAGGCCCAGGTGGTGTTTCCATCTATCCTTCTGGTCAAGGGAAAAGGAAAGGCAGATGCATCCAACATACCAGTGCTTAGCTGTGCAGCTGGTATCACCAGAAGTATTTGACTTTTTCTATCATGGCATCTGTTTAGGTTGAAGAAGGACTATTGGGAAGAGATGGAATTCAGCTACCAAAGAACAGCTATGCAGCCAGGTTTACTTGCCTGGAAGGTCTTTAAACTATGCTCACTGGAGAATAGGACTGAAACCCAGAGATGAGAGAGAATGCAAGCAGAGGAGGTATGTGAGGGAGAAGGTGACAAGGGTGATGACAAAAGGATGTGAACTTTCACATCCATGCTCAGAAGAGATGGCATCCAGAGGCTTTTGTTGGATATCTGTACACAAATTCCCAGAACCTGGAAAACAAACAGGAAGAATCACAAGCCTAGGCATGGGCTATGATGTGATTAGCATCACAGAAACTTGGAGGGACAGAGCACATAACAGGAGCATGGTCATGGAAGGACACCAGCTATTTAAACAGGCAAGAAGAGGAGGGAGAATCTAGGCACTCCTTGACTGTGCAGAATTCTAGCATGCAAGCAGAGACATGCCCTGCTGAGAGTCCCTAAGTCAAGATCAAAAGGGGAAAAAACACAAGGGTTGTTGTAGCAGGGCTCTATTACAGACCATTTGACCAATAGGAGGTAGTGGACGAGGCTTTCTACAAACAACTAGCAGAAGGCTCCCACTCATAGGTACTTGTTGTCATGTTTTTTTTCAACTACCCATACTTTTCCTGGTAGGGTAACAGCATATAGTGCAACCAGTCCCTTATGCTATAGATAGTGTTGGTCCTAATGTAAATGCTACAGACGCTGACTAGGGAAAATGCTCCTTTTAACTCCCTGCTCACAAACAGGGAAGAACTGATGGTAAATGTGGCCATATATGGCTGCTTGGACTACAGCAAACACAAGATGACTGAGTTTAGAATCCAGAAGGCTGGGAATACAAGCTGGACTCTTAGGACTTCAGACTTTAGGAGAGCAGGCTTTAGCGTATTCAGGGAATTGCTATGCAGAATAGCCTGGGAAGCAGCCATGAAGTGGTAGGGAGCCTAGGAGAGCTAGCTGATGCTTTAAGATAACTTATTGACAGATCAGGAATGAATCAACATTTTTTTCAGAAAGATCAGGAACTTTGGCAGAGAAAAATCCATTTGCAGGGAGCTGCTTGATGAACTAAAATGCAAAAAAGGGAGGTCTACAAGAAATGGAAACAAGAACAGGCAAGAAAAAGCTGGCATGAAAGCATTGCCCAGCACTTAGCAACAAAATCAGAAAGGCCAGACCTCAATTGTAGCTAAAAATAGCAAAGGATATTAAGAGGAAGAAGAAGGGATTATGCAGGATGCTAGCTACAACAGGAAGTTCAGGGAAAATGTCTGTTGATGGATGCGGAAACAGCATGGGGATGAGTGATGATGAAAGAACTGAAGTGTTCAACATCTTTTTTGACTGCTTGTAGAGTCCTATATCTACCAATACCATTTGGGAAGGGAAAGAAGAGTCAACAGAGAGGAAACAATAGGCAGAGAATTTGGATATATTCAGATCCAGATATTCACCTGACAGCCCTGAAAGAGGTGGTATATATAATTGGTAGGCCTGTGTCTGCCAACTAGCAGAAACAATAGTGGTCTGGGAAGGCACCTGACAACTGGAAAAAGGTTAATTTTACTTTTTTTTTTTCATTAAAGAGAACGGTTTTGAGCCATGATGTACCACCATTAGAGAGTATCAATAGAATTTTAATTAATTCTTCAATAAATGTGGCATTTTGACATGCTACTATATTTGCGATCAATTTTGTGAACAGAATAGAGGATTATGTACAAAGTAGACAACTTTCAAAGTGGGAATGATGAAATTTCAGACTCTGCAACAACTAAGAGCAGAACCTCACTGCAGTTTATGGTCATAAAGAATCACAAGTAGCGAACCTCAGCCTATTGTTTGTACACTTGTAGGGAATTATGCTGCAAGGTGAAGCAGATTTATTTAAACTGGAGAGAATTTAACTTCCAGAGAAAGAGTAATAACTTCCTTAATTATTCTAAATTGCACAGAACATTTTGACCATATACTTTGACAAATCATGGGTACAGAATACATAAAGTTTTAGTTTTTTGCTGCATATCAAAGTTCTTCCTCTCTTATGTATCAGATCATCCTTCACGATTTCTTTAGCTTGGTACAGTCATGGATAATAGTGCAAACATGATCCTCTGAGGTCTTCATCAAACTTCTTGCTCTGGGTGGAAAGCAGCTGTACTCTCCAACTTTTCCCTAACAATCTAAAATAATTTTTTACTGTGGTAAATTCTTTTTCCTAGCATCCCTGCACTATTCTTAAGAAGGAAACAATTTTGTGTGATTTTTTTGTATAAACTCCACAAATTACAAAGAAAATTTTATAAGATTTCATATTCAGATGCTCAAACGAAACAGTTTAGCTAAAATCCGAATATCTAATTGACAGAATCATGATTTCCAAATTCAAAGTGTGATTGTCTTTTCAACTCTAAATCACTATTTTGCTTTTAGCTCTTTGCTGGAAAAAGTAATTGCAGAAACTTTCATTAATATAACACCTTGTTAATTATACATTTCTCTGAGTATGCTAGGTTCCAAGGTGCCTTATAGCATGATTAGGTATTATACGCTTTCACAAACAATTGCCACAATACATGTCTAGATAGATTTTTAAATACAAGCAAACAAACAATGGGAGAGAACAGGGTTATGATAATAATTATGCAAACTTAATTAATTACTGTAAGGAATTAATGACCCTGTCAATGATTCTCATCCTATTTGATAGTGAGCAAAACTAATCTTAAGGATAAATGATCCTAGGAACTGCACTCTCAGTTGTTCTCAGTATCTCAGTATGTTCTCAGAGCAAAGATGAGATTGGCTGCTGTTATATCTGAATGATTGGTTTGCTGTCATTAAAGACATTATGAGTTTTATCCCTGTTTCCAGTGAGTTTTAGGACTTTCTCAGGCACTCAGAAAATTTGGAGTGCTGGTTTTGAGCTAAAAATAATGCCATGGGGCAGTTGAATAACTAATTTCTTAGAAAAGCTGGTTGAAAAAGTGTAAGTTTCTGAAAACCGAGACTTTTTGTGACAGGTTTAAGAAAATTTATGTTAAGAAAATGTTCTCAGTTGTAAAACAGAATACCTAGCTGAAGCAAAGGGTGGACGCTTTCTCCTTTTAATAATAATAACTATCCAGAAATTTAAATCCTTGTTATTTCTGATTCACTTTCAGTCTGAGCTTTAGTTTCTTGTCTGCTCTCATTGTGTGGCTATTGACTCTAATGTACAACAATCCTTGTAGCATCTGCTTGGTTTCACTTTGCATAACTACACATATATGCATTGGGCCAGAAACAAAAAAATTCAGGAACAATTTGCTTGATTGTTTCATTGCCAGGATGAATACCCTAGAGAGCTAGCTTCTCAAAAAGTGTTTATTTCTAAACTGCTACAAAGGGCAAATTAAAAGAAAGCCTCCCCTCAATAACTTGGGTAACTACAGGTCATCTGAGGTATGGCAAACGAAGATACCCGTGCCTAGATTAAACTAGACAGAGGAAGAACATATGTTTTACTGAAATGAGTTTTCTGGCTTTGAGAGCAAACTGAGTGTTCTAGTTTTGGCACCCTCTTCCTGTGAAAAGAAAACCTTTGTGGAGACTAACAGCATTACAAACATTTCATAGGTTAATGACATAGAATAATCTTCTGTGACAGTTCTCATGGATGAGCCTTATATCTATTTATAAGCACATCTAAGTGACCAGCAATTGTTAACACTGGTGAGGAAAATAAAGTAAGGTGATTATTTCAGAAGATGCATTTTGCTGGAGAAATACTTTCTGTGTGGCATTACCTTCAAATAATTTGAGGCATACAGAGGGCAGAGTCAGAAATATGGGTACTATAATTGCTTTTGAAATAATATTTTCAAGTGTGTATGGATTTGGAATGGTATGGTATGAATGGTATGAAAGAACATAAAGAAAAAGAAATTCAAAGGGGAGAAATTTTATTCTGTTGTTTAAAATGCAAACTTATTTTAGAATGTGTTCTAAATAAAAATTTCAACTATATTAAAGGAAAAAAAATCATTATTTATAACACTATATATGTTAACTGTAAAATGGATACCCGAGAATGGACCTGCTGAGAGGCAAGAGTCTACAGTGTTACAGAACTGATAGAAACAAAGTCATTTATATATGGATGACTGTAAGAACACTTTCAACATTTTTTTGTGACTCTTTCAGGCACTATTATGAGTGGATAGAATTTAATCATGGAAGCAAAACTGATGAAAATACATTTGAAAGATAACAATTAAAACATTTATTTTCCCTTAGTTCTTAAAAAGTTATAATATTATTACCACAAATGCTATTTCATGTAAGTGTTTTCAAATGCCTTCTGCAAGCCAATGCTTAAATAATTCAGATGAGGAACATCTTTGGTGAGATGGTGCCACAATCTAAGAAGTCTTATTTAATCAAGAGTTTAGTAAAAACTGCATTGTAGCAAAATCAGAGTGATTTTTCCATTTGTGTCTGCACATCTCTAGAAAAACCTGCTACAAAGTTTAAGATTGCAATTAGCAGGTTGAGAATGATAGTAAAGTTTGAGTTACAGCTGAACATTTGTCAAAAATTAACAGTTGCTCTCTTAAGAACTCTGATGCATGGAAATGCCGACAATAAGAGAATGTTCCTTGTTTCCTCGGCTTATCATTAGATGTGTTACTTGCTTATCATTAGACATGTTACTTTTACTGTGGATCATCCATTCTGCAGATTTCCTCTGCAGAAAACCTTTGTATGCTTACAAAGTTAGTTGCTGAGCTTCAAAGAATGAAGAAAATTACTTAGCTTTGCATTCAACTACTTTGAATTGTCCTGGTACTTAGCATTTCAGATTGATAAATCCAGTGCATTCAGTACCACAGACAAACATGTGGAACATGAAAAAGGTGGGCGAGTGTCTCTGTCTCAGGAGAGTGCGCCTGTTTCTGTCAGAATTCTCTGAAGAATCAGAAGGTAATTGGAAAGTAAGAGGTAGATGCAGATATAAATATAAGTATGTAATAAAAATAATATAGAATAATAAGCACAAATAATAAATAATAAATTAAGTAATCATATGTAAAATGTTATATATTACTTACTTTTTTATCATATTAAGGTGAAGAGAGAATGATTTTTTCCAAAATTTTATATCTCTTTGCATATTTCTCTGAAAAAAATATTTCCTGTCTAGGACATGTATTAATGTTGTATATTTCTTAGGGGTGGGCAGAAGTCAGGGATAAAGAAGAGGAAATCCCTTATCTGACTGTGAAATGAAATATTTTTTCTACATAAATAGAAATGAACTTGCAGCTTCATCCTCTCACAGCATTGAGCTGCATGTTTGCATTGGGCACCATACTGAATAATATAAAGCACACTTCATTTTGATTTTCATTTTGACTTATCAATTTTCAGCTTTGTGTCCCCTTCAATATCTGGTGTTTACAACCACCAAATCTTACACCTGTTATTACAATAGCTTTGTTTTTTTTTTTAACAGGGCTGAGTCACCACTTTGCAGGTGTCCGAATATTCTTTTTTATATCTATTTGTTGAGTAGATATAGGACTAGCTATAAAAAGTCTTCATCTGAAAATACTTTGCATCTAGTTCTTCTGAGCAATATAGATTATATATTAGTATGCATACTATTGTCTTGTACATTAGTATATTTTCTGGATGTTCCCAGTGCTATAATTTCAGTCTTCATTATTAAAATTTGTAAGTGTGCTTGCTTCATCTCATATCAGTGTAACTTTTCCTGGGTTCATACAGAAAAACCAACASAAGCTATCACTACCATTCAAATTCAGATGATTGCTTATGAATAGGGGGGTTTCTGGAAATGTAGATAAAGGTGTACGTATATATATGTACATGCACACATGTATATGTATGTGTACATACATTCATTAYGTATATATGTACGCATACATATAATGTATGTATCTCTCTCTCTCTCTCGATATATACCTTTATGTATATATATTTAGAGCAGAGTTATTTTAAAGTCTTTATCCTGAAAAGAATTTTGCAGGTGATTCAAGGTTTTTTGAAGCTCCCCTTGAAGTAGAAGCAACTTCAGATACCGCAGTTTGTTCATGAAGAGCTTGGAGTTGCTCTGAAATTATCAGATGGTCCAAATATCTTTGCTGGCCTTCAGCTAGAATAACCTGTGTAAAAGAAGTTAATAAGAGCTGTAAAACAAATTATCACTGTGAATTTATATTTGTGTAGCTGAGAAGAGAAGATCTGGCCCTTGTTTTCACTGGGCAACTTTTGATCAGGCCTATTAGAAAGCAAGTCTAAGATTAATTCTTTCATGGATACATTCCATTAAGTAGAAAGATGTTTTGTGCACAGTTTGCAAATAAAATATTATGACACATTTTGTGTGATTTTAAATCTTATTTAAGTTTTCATTTCTTTCCAAATGAAATAAATGAATTGTGTTTCTCCTTAAAATTAGAAACATTTGATGTGTATTTCTGCTTCATTTCCTAATTCTTAAAGAATTTCTAAAGAATTCTTAAAGATATACTGTAGCCAATAGGACTTTTGTGGTTCTATTTACCTGATTAGATTGTCATGAAGTTAATGTTTTCAGAATAGCTTATGTTAATTTTTCCCAGGTGAAAATTAAAGGTTCCAACCAACTAGATTTATCCAGGGGATTGACATGTGTGTGTACACACTTTTAAAATATTATGGATCACATTATGACAAATTCTTTTATAAGTTTTCTGGGGAATAGCCACTACCCAGATAGTACAAATAGATACCACAGGTCCTTTTGCGGCCTCACCACAGCCCACATAACAAGTGAAGCATGCCATCTGTCTTAATGACTCTGTCCTCATGTACATGCTACTACCTATTGAATTTCCCCAAGAGGGTATATTTAGTGCTCACTCAGCTCTAGGGAATTTGGTGACAAAAAGGAATAATTTGCCTTCACCTTTAAATAGCAGCACTTTCTTCTTTTTTGTTGGTGAAATGTGGCAACAACTCCATTCATATTAGCTTTCTCTTAAGAATTTTTTCAATGATATTGCATTACCAACACACTCAGAATTAGCTGGGCAACTGAACTGAACAGTAAAGTGTTCTTAGCTTATGTCAAATACACATTTGTGTACAACTCAGAAAGCTGGAGAGACAAAAGACTAACTTTAGAAAACAGTATTTTCATTTAATTTAATTTTTATTTAATTGTTACACTTTCAAAGTTGTCTTATTCTATTGATTAATCGATTGATTGAATAATTTTGGTTATGATACTGACCATTCTGGTTTTGCTGAAATCTTTAGCATTTCCTTTTCAAAGAATAAAATAAGAATGGGCAAGATCCAGGAGTCAACAAAAGCAGAGAGGAAGATAGACGATGTCTTCTGCATTCCAGATGTGTGTGTGTCCATCTAGCACAGTTTTTCTCTCACACATTCTAGTTGAAYGAATAGTTAATGATTCATATGATATATAAAATCTTGTGCAAGACTAAAGAACCAAGTGTTCATGGAGTTCATCTTTGATCTGGGAGAGATTGGTTCCTGCTCTGAATTAGGAGAACCTTCATTTCTGAAGTGAATTCTTTAATCAAAGTTTACTTATTATTCTGGAATTTCATTTTTTTCTTCTCAATGGAAATTCTTTTATAGACTTTAAAGGCAGATATATTTTGATTTCAATGAACAGGACAGGAATAATCTGATCCTGAAAGTTTGCCAACAGGTGTTAAGCTGATCCTAGACAACTATGATTTTGGCTCTTCTACTCAAAGAGATTTAATCTATACTTCTAGAAAGGGATGATAAAGAAGCAGCTGCAAAGATAAGAGAACTTGACTGAGGCAACATCCTCTGCCATTGGTGTAAAGTATAGACCAATTTGRATCAAAAACTCATTATGTAGACAGACTGAGATGAGGATTACTGGTACTCTGTGATCCAAAGCATAAGTGGAGTTTGCTGGATGAGGAGCATGATGTTTTTAAGAGATTATTGTCTTTGAAATCTTCTTGCTGAAAGATGAAAGGCAGAAAGAAGGACTAGCATTTACTCTTAAGTTAAAATCTGTGATTAATAGGTGATGCTAAGATAATTAACGCTCAACAGAGATCCTTTTCTATGTAAGTATTTTGAATATCATTATATCAATACAGAAAGCAACAGACAACTTGGTATGAATCCCTCTTCTGTGGAATGTTATTCCAAAACAAATTTAGTAGTTGTAGTAATATTGGCTGAGAACGGGAAAGAGGAAGAAAGAGAGGCAGAATAGAAAAGCTCTAACTATAATTCTTAAAACTAGTATATACTATTCAACATATATTAATCTTCTGAAATCCCCTTACAAAAGAAAAGTGGTGTTGCTGTGAAAAATTAAGATTTATGAAAACAGAAGTGCTTTTTTAAGGATGCAGGTGCAAAATGCATTTCGTGATACAGTGTGCTTTACACGAGAGAGGCCTGATTTGATGTTCTAGTGTTTTAGTTTGTAGAGCTACTGAGCTTTTCAGAAGAAATACTGCTAATTATGTCTCACAGTGTGAAATTTCTACTGAATTTCTGAAAAGAAAGGCAATTCTCTGAAAGAACATAGTAAACCATGTTTTTGTGAAAAGCTGTGTGTACATCACTAACAGAATTTAAATAAGATGCTTGAGCCTACTCAAGTTTGCATTCTAAGCATGCAAATGTGACAAAAAGTAACAACAAAACTTTGAAAACTTAAATTTCTGTACATAAGCATCTCCACAAGCATTTTACTTTTCAGTAAACCTCACCTTCTCCCTGAAATCTGTCAGAAGTCAAATCTTGGCTAACATACATTTTTCTGGTAAGCCTACGGATAATATTGTTTTTGACTTTATTCTAACTGTAATTTATACAAGCAACAGTATAGCTCTATTTTATATGTAAAACCTTTTCTTTTTTTTTTTAAATGCATTTTATTGGGGAAAGGATAAACTGACATTATCCGGATGCAACTAGAGTCAGTTAAAATTTTCTAAACTTTGATCTTTCAACATAGTTTTTAATCCAAATTTTGACGAAAAGTAAGCTGTTTATGGCCATTCCTCAAAGAACATTTAATATTTTTGATCAATTCTAGAAGTGTCCTGACTGAAAAATCATTTGTGCAGCTGTCAGAGAAAACAGGCTGCAGCATCTCTTTTGAAATACTTCATGGCACTGAGCCTGAAGAGAGTCCATAGAAAGGTGGTTGCAGCAGTTCCAGTGTCTGAAATAAGGAGAGTGTGCAAAATAGCAGCACATTATGTTTTCTGTGTCTTTCTTATGCTTTTGATATTCATAAGTAGACGTGTTCTCACTTCAGCAATATACTGTTTTTGTAACTTTTGACTACCATAGAAAGATTTACTCCATGATTAAAACACTAGATGGGAATGAGCAGATACAGATACAATTCCTACCCCTCAGACTTTAATACATGACATTGTTCAAGACAATGGAATTATGGTATAGATATGCTTACAGTATTTGCTTCAAAGGTAAAATGTATCTCTTTTGGATTGACATTAGGATGCCCACCTCATCATCATATGATCTCTTTTAGAGAATATTACCACAAGAAAACATGTATTTTCAGGTCCTGATGAGAAAAACAGTTAATTCTTTGCAGAATGCAGCAGTGTTGTTTATAGAAGAAAAGGCCTTTCTTTATCTGAAACTCTTCAGATCTTATGAAATCTATAGAACTGTTAACCTTTCCATAAATGACACCTATAATTTTTTTATTAAAGACAGCAAGCTTAACTACATTTGCCATATTCCATGAGTTTTGTTGCCTGGAACCCTAGAATGATGATAACTTAGCATGGTGACAACTGCCTGGCTATTTATATTTTTCCAGAAGTCCCTAATACCTTTAGGGGTTTAAAAGATTTGTGATCCTAAAGCTTTAATACAGGCTTTAGGCAAGTCTTTAATTCATTGAACTGACCTAAATATCAGCCCAGGCTTAGTTAACAGCAAATCTGATAAGCTTTTTAAATGAAACTATACCCCAACAGGCATTAGCAATATTCTTCTTCCTCACCACTCACACTACGCTTTCAAACCTGATTTTGAAAACTTTTTCACAAATATCTAGTCTTGAAGTTCATTGATAGCCATCATCCCTATGAAATTCATAGCCATTACAATCCTATATATTCCTAAACATATAAATTATGTTAGGTAGAGTTCCCAGGAACCTATTTATTACCCCCCCCCCTTTTTTTTAGGCTTCAAGGCAAATATTATTTGCACTCCTTATTGCCAATGTAAATATTTAGAACACTAACTAAAAATCTCCTAAAGATTTAGTTTAAGGCAAATTCCAAAGAGAGAAAAAATTTAGTCTGGTCTTTTCAAACTCAATGTCAGCCTTGGAATGCCTTGGAAACCTTATCCATAGTTCAATCAACTGTAAATTATCCTACTAATTCYTGAATTTCTTTATTATCAATAACATCAGAATGTCAGAGATGTACAGCAAGGCTGAATGTTAATTTGCATTAATTACAAATTTGGATATACTTACAGTCATATAATTATAAGTGTCTCTCTGGGCTTTTTCCTTTGCTATGAATAGTATCTCAAACTGACACTTCAGAAAAACCAGAGACTCAGGCAATTACCAGAATTAAAGGAAATTACTAGTGGATGGTTCATGTACTGCAAGGAATCAGTGAGTGAAAAGGTGTAACTGCTTGTCACATCTGTGATGATTTCAGCTGTTGAACTGAAATTATCAAAAGCAAATGTAATTACTTAAATTTATAAATACTGATGGAGCTTTCAAAATAATATATGATTTTACAAAAATTCAGATATATTTTTTGCATACATACAGTATAACTTCTTTACATTTATTTTGTAGCTTTGTTTAGCTTAGTCATTCATCAGCATATTGAACAACCAACCAAAAGATTGTTATAATTTACTGCTAAGTTATATGTTGTATGACGTCTTAACTACCTTTTAGTTTTCTCTCACTTACTTGACATTCATAAAGAAAATACTATTTCCATCTTTCCAATTATCTTTAAGAGACAAACACTTAGGCTGTTCTCATGAGTTTTAAATAAGGTGTAGATAGAGGGGGATTAGTAAATATTTATAACACTGCAGATGAAGTACCCTCAAAAATATTTTATTACCAAATAAAAGATATTGCTATTCAGCTGTAATGATTACCAGTAACTGCATTACGGAATGTAATGTTATATAATTAATATAAATAGTGGAGTCCTTAAAAAAAAATTAAGCTACATTTTTCTACTAAACTTTAATCTGGGTGCAAAAGTGATCTTTTTTTGTCAATACAGATGCTGACATGTTTAGCTATCAGCTCTTCTGTAAGTCCTCTACAATTCATTCAAACTGATAACCATGTGAATGATTATACTGATGAACGGACACTAATGTAGACTAATCCTATTAGAAGTTTATCAAATATTCATAATTTTCCTTAATCATTACTAATGGACACATGAATTAAAGAAAGGAATTTCCTTTATGAGATAGGAAACCAAATTATGTTCATGTTATTACAATTAAATACAGAGTGTGAAATATAGGGTAAAGTACTACTGATATTAATTTATATTAGTGTGGTGCTATTGTTTTCAATAAGCATATTGAATAAACAAAGACATGAGATATTGTATATGTGTGTGTGTATGATTATACACATATATAATATATACACATGCATATATGTACATACATACACACATGTATGCACATATAAATACATATATACAAACACACACACATATATATATGTTCACACACAGAGTGTAACTGCAGATTCTTTCCAGAGTTTTAATTATTGTTTATGGTAAGAATTATTTCTCCTTATACCAATCAAAAAGAATGTAGAAACATAAAAGGAAATATCTAATGGCATGGCCTTATTTTAACAAAATTGTTGAAAAATTCATTACATATTTCAGTTGCTGTTGACATATGTCACACAGAGCCACTCTAGAAGTTTACAGCATAAAGGCTCAAAATTAATAGAGCACTTGTTTACTTCTTTTCTGAACAGAACTGTATATTCTGTAGAAGGAGCTGTTCCTATTATAAAAGTATAATATTTTTTAGAAAGGGGATATGAGGTCTCATTATTCTTACAGTAGGTAATTAGTGTTGATCTGATCTCACTTCTAATAGAATGGAATTAGAATAAATTTCACTGAAGTCCCATAAATCATTTGGGTTTCAGTTCCTTTTTTTTAATGGTATCAGTCCAGACTTTCTGTGATTATCTGGTGTCATTCATTCGTAGAAACATAACATCAGGACAATCCAGGTTGGAAAGGACTCAGAAGGTCTCTAGTTCAACCTTCTGCTCACTGTAGGGCCAGCTATGAGGTCAGGTGAGGCTGCTCAGGGCTTGATCTGCTTGGGTCATGAAAACATCTTATGATGGAGATTGTGCAACTGCTCCGGGTAGCCTGTTCCACTACTTGACTGTCTCATGGGGAAAAAGGTTCTTCCTATATATAGAGCCAGCATCTCTCTCTCAACTGATGCTTACTGTCTCTCATCCTCCCACTGCGCACCACTATGAAGAGCCTGGCTAGTCTTCTTGATAACCTCCTCATAGGTGCTGGGGGGCTGCTGTTAAGTCCCCCAAAGCCATCTTGTCTCCAGGCTGAACAAGCCCAGCTCCAGCAGCCTCTCTTCACACTGCAAGTGCTCCAGACCCAACCATCCTGGAGGCCCTCTACTGGACTAGCTCCAGTTGATCAATGTCTTTCCTATGCTAGGGAGCCCAAAACTGGACACAGGGACTCTAGATGCAGTATCACAAGTGCTAAGGAGAGGGGGATAATCACTCCCCTCAACCTCCTGGCCGTGCTCCTGTTTGCACAGCCCAGGAGACTCTCAGTCTTCCTCGCTGCCAGGGCACACTGCTGCCTCATGCCCAGCTTGCCATCCACCAGCACCCCCAGGGCCTCCTCAGCAGAGCTGCTCCCCAGCCAGCCAGGCCCCAGCCTGYGTCATTGCAAGGGAATCTTTCTTCGCAGGATCAGGACTTGGCATTTGTCCTGAATGAATTTCATAAAGTTCCTTGTGGCCCATTTCTCCAGCCTAAGTCCCTCTGGTTGGCTGCTGTGCCCTCCTGAGCATCAGCTGGTTCACCCCCAATTTGGTGTCATCTGCAAACTTGAGGAAAGTGCACTTTCTTGCTTCCTCCATTCAGTCTGTTTATTTATTAATATTCATTCAGTGGGAAAAGCTTGCTGTTCATAATAGTAGAAGTGAAGATTGTGCTTGAGTATTGTCTCTGTGTGTGTGTGTGTGTGTGTGTGTGCGCGCATGCGCACATGTACAGGGAGTTTATCATTTTTGTTCAGCTTGGAAGGTTCTATTTTTGATTATTTAGTGGAAAATGTTACAGCAAAGCTGGCTTTCTACTGAGGTTGATATTGTCAGCTTTATTTTGATTGAAAATTTAATGCATATTGCTATACCTAGCAGAAGATTCTTCTAAAATTCATCAGAAAACTATGTAACATTATTATCTATTTAAGGGAAAAATCTTGTGCTTTAAATTTGATGTTTCAGTATTTAGGTATATGGATCAAATTTTTAATTGTCTCTTTCAGCAGCTTGAGAGTGTCACAAGTAAACCTCTTCCAACTAAATATATGCATATATATGTGTGTCATGGAATTAGAAATCACTGTGATGGGAGTGTTTAGAAGACTGATAACTCAGGTCAGTCAAACTAAAACAAAACTTTACTGATTTCATTCATTAACAATGAACTTCATGATAATGTTTATTTCTTTCATATTATTAATCACTATCACTATGTATCCACTACACTTAAAAACCTGTCCTTAATACTCATATTCTAAATCAGTTGTGAATACATAACACCATGGTTAACAATAATTAGCACTGATGGCTGTGGCCCTCAATGCTCTTAGTCATGGAGGTCAAGGTGATCAGGCCTGAGAGCTCTTTGACTGGAGAAGATGGAACTGAAGAGAGCTTGTCTTCTTTCTTCTCTGTTTCCTCTTCATGCTTGACATTCATATGGCATTAATCCTCCCCACCCCATCAAAGGGGGATTTCAGCTGTTCCTGATATTGCTTCTCTTGGTTTGGTTCATTTTAAGGTGACAACACAATAAAATAGGGTGACCTTTTCTGTCATGCAAGTATCTATTAATTCTTATTTAGTGAATAAAGTACGAATTTAATGAAATGTATAGTTACTAATATAGCACATGTATACATAATTATTTGGTCTGAATGTATAATTCAGTCTATAAAAGGGAAAGAGAGCAGAAGAGGGAAGAAATAATTTCAAAATTGTTAAATCATTGGTTTTTGGTATGGATTCATGCCATTATAGAGTACTATTTTTTTCTTGTCAGTTTTGTGCTGCTAACTACAGAAAACTGTGTGAATGACATATTCCTCTAGAGATATTGGTGAATACAAATCCTGACTGTTATTTTTTTTTACTATTTCAAAAGTTAGAAAAGTCTCATATTGCTGAATCAAGATGTGATATGAACTGTCATTGATTTACATTAAAACTGGAAGAAGAGGTTTAGTAATCTGATTTCTGTTACTTTTTCATTTACCGGTTGGTGTAATAATCCTAGAATCAAAGTAAAATTAAATTGAGTGACTTCCATATTTTGAGGTAGTCATATATTTCAGCACTGTCCAGAATAATCCACAAAAAGTGTTAGTGCTTTCTGCAGTTGCTTTCCGTGGAGCCAAACACAAATTTAAAGATCTGTAACAAAAGATTTTTCCCTTCACTGTCACGCTCAGGGACAGTTCCTATGCATAAAATACAGGTGAATGTGTCACAAGTGACTACAAAGAGAACTGTTTTCATCTTTTGTACGTCTGCCAAGCAGGTACATCAAGGAAATAACAATTTAAAAATTCAAGCTCCTGTCTTCATCACCTGAAAGTTCATTCAGGCTCTGCTCCTTACACATACGTAACTTCTTTTAATCCCTACTTAACATAAAATTCTGGTCAATCATATATCCCTACATAAGCAGTTCCATTTTATGCTGAAATTAACCTGCTCTAAGGCTAATTACTAATTCCTTTATTTTGAGATTAAGAATTATACTTCTATCAGTGTAGATATATGTTATGTTCTATTATGTTTTTCACTAACACGGAATTGGTAAAACTGACTGTACATAAACTTATTGAATGTGTACAAATAAACATAGATATCAAAGTGTCATTAAAAGTAAATATTTTAAAGTCAGCTACTAAATCTCTTAAATGCTTTTGAAAGTTTTGCTCTGAAATTTTCTAGTTAAATTGTTTCTTACGTGCTTTATAGACAGCATTTCTACATAACTTATCTTCAAACATGCACTTCCCATGCCTCTCTGGACTGAGGGCCAAGAGCTAACAATATCCCTATGCTTCTATTTCATTTCATAGATATTCATAATAGATGGATATCAAGAGCATGTATATGTACATATGTGGCACATGTCCTTAAAACAAGCTTTAAGATAATGAGGACAGGTGTAAGGTTTCATATTCTGCTTCTTCAAGACTGTACACAGGGGTATGACCCTCTTAACATACCTGTTCTTCCAAATTAAAAAGGTCAAAAAACTTATAAAAGGAAGTGTAGCATTGGGCTTCTGAATATATATTTAAGTACCTAAATATAAGTGCACTAATTTTCAGACATTCTGACTGTCTGTAAATCCCAATGAAATCAATAGGAGCTGGAGAGATGTTGCAGAACAAGGACAGTCTATTTTTAGATTTTTTTAAAATTTATTTCCTTTCCACTGGTATTTCTTTTAATTCAGCACTGCATAGATAGTTGTTGAACAGGAGATAAAATATTAAAACACTGACAAAATAAATTTCTATTAGATCTTTTCAAGGATAAATCTGTATCATTTTTTTCTGCATTTATAACAAATTTATGTCTAGTTCATAAAATGAGCATTATATAATGACTTCCCATATGAAATGATCTATAGTGAAAAAGGTCAGGTTTTTATTATTAACCAAATACAAGTTTAAAACATGCCTTCAGTGCACAAGTGCCTTGTTTATTAGCTTGTTCTGTTAATTGGATGAAACCAGAAGTCTCTAAGCAACCAAAGCCTGGTCATTCATAATTTTATTCATTAGTGGGTATAAGGTATTTCCTAACTCAACCCATGAGGCTTTATCAGTGCTAATCTACTATTCCTTCTTTTAGGCTTCCAGGGTATTGAGAAACTCAAATATGTGTTAATTAACCTCTTGAGTATAGCAATTTCCAGGTAACCTGAAGAGGCTGATTTGTTCATCCAACATGTCTGTCAGAACTCTTCTCTGCACTATAGTTTTTACTTTTTAATGATTTTTAGGATCACAGAAACATTAAACCATTCAGGATATTTGATAAAAATGAGGTTGCTGGAATTATCTCAGGTATTATTACTTTACCTATAATAAGAACGCAAGAACTATCAAAACAGAAAAGGAAAAGAATAAAATGAGATTTAGCCTCACAGCTATGCTTAAGGTGAGAAGTGAGGAAATAAATAAATATCCTTCACTTATTTTTATCAAATAATATGCTGTAATAGATTCTTTGTGAGTGTGAAGAACTAGGCAATGCTTAAACACGGTTGCCATCTCCTTATTATTGTTTTTATTTAACTAAGAAAATGTTGTAAAAAATTCATTCCCCACAGTATTCTTTTCTAAGTTTGCTTATTTAAAAACAGAAATTAACATCAGAAGTAAAAAGGTTTGGTTTTAGATTATGTTTATGTCATGGGATCCAAAAGTTTACTGAAGAAATTGGACTCTCATGAAGGCAACATACCCTAAGTCTCCGTATTTAGTGTGAGGGGAGTCTCCATGCAGGGCATACCCCCCCTACACACAAGGTAGGTGCCAAGGGTTTAAATCACATGACCTTTGTATTAAGCATCAGGTGACCAAAGGAACATACAGATCAGAATAAAAGGAAAGTACTTGGTAGTTAATTAAAACACTAAATTTTATCTCTTTTGTACATATAGAAAAATGTACTTTATAAAAAAGCACCACTTAAACTGAAGTTTTAGATAAAAACAAGAAAGACTGTTTTTAACATATCAAGAAAATGTAATTAAAAAAAAGTATAACAAGTTAATGTAACTTCTTGAGCATTGCCTTTATTATGCATTACTATATTTCATTATCATAGAAAATGGAGAGGAACTGCATTAGAAAGGTTTTATACTGTAAAAGTGTGCATAAAACCTTTTTTTTTTTTTTATAATTCCAAGCCCTCTTTGAATCCAGAACCCCCAGATAGTATAAACACAGGTACAAATAGAGAACTATTTGGGATTTTGTGTTATCCAGCATTATTACAATGATGTTGGGCTTAATGGCAATAATGAAAATGAATCGAAATGTAAGTTCTCAACAATTCTTCTATATCAGTTCTTTGGAGAAAAGGTTAGCTATATTCCAGTGTTGCAATTAAAAGTTATTTCTTAAAATTGCAGATAGATTTCATTATTAATATATCTTACTATACTCTGCAAATACTACATCAAAGATTAGATAAATTGACATGTGCTAACAAGATATTACATCACCTTACAAGGTTTAGAAAACATCACCAGATACTCTTGTTTTACCAACTAGTACAAATACTATGCTAATAATGGCAATGACAAATCGTTTGTCATTTTCAGAAGTTGTTTTATACCATACGGAGACCTCTGCAATTTTTCAAATTGATTAAAAGCTGTCATTTGCAACACTGATAAAATTCATATGTATGAAAATCGTTCCTATTCAGTTCATTCACTCTTTGTCTCATGGGATATATTTTCCTAAAGGCAATATTAAATCAAGTTGTATTTTATCCTGTATGTTTTCTTAGACAACCCATATCTTTTTCTATTTAGATAAAGCTTAGGATACATCATTTTACAGGATTTTGTAGCTTTAGATTGCTGTAATTGTAATTTCTCTTCTCATTAGTACTTTCTCACATTATTGTGAAAAAAGCTGCAGAGTCCATGCAAGCACAGAGTGTCGTCTCCCCCCCCCCCACCCCCCCAGGAAAACATTATAAATAAGAATGCTAAAATGGGGTGGCTTATATTCAAATGAGGTGAATGGAGAAGTGAAGTATCTTTTAGCTCAAAATACTATATAAAAAATCTCTCTATAAAAATAGTCAAGAATCGATTACAGCTTTATATTCTTTCCTTCCATTTCAATTTCAATATTTCTATCCATGTTTGGATTTAAATCCTGCCTTTCTACTGGTGACCTAACCTTYTGTAAGGCATAAGGTAGATAAGCAGTTTTCTGTAAAGCTGGTGTCACTGCTGCTTGTGGGTCTGACTGGTAGTAACACTCTAGGGGCATGAAATCTGTTACCTTTCCTCAGCAAAGCTGACATCAAGCTTCCTGAGGTAAAAGGAAAAAAAAAATAGTCCAGTTCTATGTAATAATGCTCACCAATGTAACATGCATATTTCCACATTTATATATATATAGTATGTATATATACATTTAAGTATGCGTGTGTGTGTGTGTGTGTGTGTGTGTGTATACTTAAAATGAAGATGTTTCAGGAGTGTGAGTACTAAGGCATACACAAATATATTAGGATGTGGTGCCTGGCCACTTTCCAATATCAATGAAATGTGTTACCCAAACAGTGCAAGACAGTACGCTATCAAGCCTACAAAGATTTAATATTATCTGGGAAGCTACGCAAACTGGCTTTTTATTTTAAACTGAGCAGTGAAGCAGGTAGACATAGAGTGAAAAGAGTGCCACGAATGTCTTTGCTGTATACTCCATATTATAGGCATTTGGTGGGTGGTAAATTTGTGTTTGTGTTGTTTTAAATAAATTGGAGACTTTGGTAGGCTAAGCTGGCATCTACAGTAGAATGAATTCTATATATTCATTTTCATAAATTTGCACTTTTGAAAAGAAGAATCCAAACTGTTTAATATCATTCATAGAGCTGAGTCAGATGGAGGAAATTATTGCTGCTTTAGTTTTAAAGTTTCCTCCTTCTTGCTGCTCTATCAAGCTGCTACTGCACTGTTTCTCTGGAACAGAGTTAAAGCTGGGTTGCCTCATTACGACTACAATAGTAGGTCCTTGTCAGAAAGAGTTACTGTTCACATCTAAATTTAGCATTTTTCATATTGGTTCATATTTCATAGGTTTTACTCATTTGTTTCACTGGGGTTACATTTTGCTTAGTCGGGAGAGTAAGGGGCCTTTTGCTTGTTTTTTGACTTTCTTAAACTAAAAGCAGTTTGTCAGGGTGCGGCGGGGCCGGGGCCGGGGCTCCCGCGGCGCCGATGCGGGCCGGGCCTCGCCGCCAGGGCCCGTCCCACCGCCCCGCCGGGGAGCAGCGCGGCCGGGGGCGGCTCCGGCCCCAGCCCCGGGCGTCGGGCACCGCCACGGGGACGGGGACGGGGACGGGACGGACTCTGCGGGGCCGGGCTCAGGGCCGGGCCGTGGCAGGGCTGGAGCCGGCACCGGCACCAGCACCGGCACCGCTGGGGCGGGGCGGGGTCTGAGGGCCCAGGCGGGGATGAAATGGCGGCAGGGGGCCGGGGCAGCGGGGCCCCGACACAATTATTGGAAAATTTAATACTTTTAAAACCATTTATAGGAAATTCGAATGAATGAAGTGAAATATCTCAAAGTTGATAACTTCATGCAAAGCTGTAAGAGACAACATCCGATGTACAATAGGGCTCTTAAATGTGCTTTTCCAGGTCTTTACTGACCTAAGAATCATAGATACTTCTTCATAGGCTGTAGGGGAAATATCCTGGGGTATAAATCCAGTAGCGTTAGCTTTTCAGGGTATAATTTAGGATATGGTTTACATTTCAAAAGAATTCAATACTTCAGAATGGTACGGATTGAGTAATCTGGAGCTCTGAAAACTGGAGGAGAATTTGAGTCAGCTTTACAAATAGAAAATGATAAACAAAACACAATTAGCTGGGGGGAGGGGACAACTTTACTGTCAAATTTCCCCACTAAATACTTTAATGTCTTTTTGAGGAAAGATTAAATCTCGCAGTGTTTTGGCTGAAACCTGATGTTTTGCTTTGGAGTTGATCGTTTGTTGTGCAGTGGGAGTTTCACTTCAGTTTTTTTTGGAATTCATTCACCTGCATGGACCAGGCTTCCTTGATAGCTGTCATGCACCTTGAAGACTTCTTTGTAAAGGACGGAGAGTTATTTCTGCTATTTTTTGACTTTTCTAACAGAAAACAGTCCAAATGGGGTACCTGGTTACTGGGAGATAAGAGCATAGCAAAACCACATATCACTGTGGTACCATATCCTAAACTTGCTCTTTTTTGCACTCACATTTACAAATACATGTGCCTACCCGAATTAAATTTCAGAATATTACATATGAAAACTATAATGAAAGGAAAACACTGAAAATAAAAGTTCATCACTGACCAATATCATTTATTTTAGTCATTAGAATCTACAATAATTTGGGAGAGAAAGAAGGCTTTGATAATTCCTCTGCAAGAGATTCAAGATGTTTTGCTAATTTTCTTTAAAAAAGCTTTAAGCAACTTAAGTAAAACAAAATTAAATTTTGATACAGGCTTGAGGTCTTTCCTTCTTCTGAAAGGTATGCTGAAATTTTAAGGGATGTAGTACAATCTTGCTAAAGCTATAGAGATATGTCATTTCATTTCATCTTACTACTTCTCTGTCCACATTTTCTTCCATGCTCCCTATCCTCTGCAGTAGTGTTAAATTAGTGCCATAGTTCAGATTTTCCATCATATTTCTAAATCTATCTTTTATTTACACTTTCTGATACATTTCCAAGCTTTTCTATTTTTGCATCATTTCTCTGATTCTTTCCTTGCCTGTATAAGATGTTTTGTGTTTTTTGTCCTTGCCATTGTTGTCAAGACCTCCAATTTTCCATAAAAGTTTGGGAAAGTTATGTAACTTCTGAAACTTAAAGGTGTTTGTATTTGCATTTTGAAGCTGTAGTACAGGAAATGGATTCTTGCTAGAGAGCTTATACTGTTTCATTACTCATAAACAGTGTCCTGATAATTATACAGGCCCTCCAACAAGCTCTTATCCTTTGCAATAATAAACTTTCTGGAACATTAAATGCATTTTAAGCCATTTTTATTACCAAGCACTTCAACATTATTATTGTTATAAGCAAAATTCTGCTGTTTTTAAACACAGACTCCAGCTACTGCAACAGCATCAATTAGGGTGCTTTTTACATATTTTAAATATCAAATTAAGCTACTTTCTCCTGCATTTGCTTGATGTCATTATTTGAATCCATTTCAAATGCTTATCCTTCTTTAGACTTTGCTTACCCAAAGTATGATTAATTGTTACTCTTGCGGTTGTTACTCAGAGGTTGTTACTCTGCACACAGAACAGCAGGGAATGGAAGATTTTTATTTAATCCTGTTGCAGACCATGCTTTCTGTGTTTAAACTGTTTTACAGTTACCAAAGCAATGATTCTGTGGCTTTTATCCTTTCAATTTCTTATCACATACTCTGTAGTTTCTGTTTACAGTATTTCTTGGCAAGGATCTGAACATAAACATTTCCTAACATCAGTTTTACAGTTTTTGTGGCCTCCTGTTCTCAAAAGAATCATAAAGTGATACCCATACCATCTGTTGTATTTGATATTTAGTCATTTTCTAACCCGTCAGTTTAGTTATACTATTCACTTCTAAGTAATGATAGATGGGAAGTTATTTCCTTCCTCAAAAAAAGATAAAAATAGTGGACTAGTATCCCAGTCGGGACATTTTAGAAGAGTCGTTTCTTTCTTTCTTTCTTTTTCCTAGCCAAATAGGTGTATGAACAATTGCTTTCTCTGGAGATTGTGGTATCTGGTCAGGTTTCTCAAGAACAGGTTTAATTCTTGCCTAAGAACTAGATGAAGCATCTGCAAATACCATGAGATTTTTCACATTGGTTCCCTTGGATACAGAACTTCCCTAAGAGACAATTTATACTGAAAGTGTTCGTTGTTGGCGGGGTGCGTGGGGGCGGCGGGGTGTGTGTGTGTGTATTTTTTTTCCCTTTTGCCCAGTGGCGAACATAATTACCTAGCAACCAGACTATTTCTTCTTCAGGCCTTCATTGTCATGCAAGTCATTCATGGGGCTAGGGGCTTAATTTATAAATAATCACCGTCGTACCCATTTCCAACCAGAACTATTAGTGTTTCTATTTTCCTTAATTTTCTTCATTTAATTACAGATAAACAGAGTTAGTTTATAAGAAACAGCAAAGTTCATAGTCATTTTTCTCACCTTATACAGACATATAGCTTCCAAGCAGAAAAAAGGTAGTGAATAGATAAAATATCATACTTTTGTCATACTTTATGCTTTCTAGATCAGTTCAATATCTTTTAACATGATGTGAATTTGATATAAACAAAGAACATAACAAATGGAGCAAATAGGATGACATGATCCCAATTTCTTTTTCTATTCAGCAGCAAGAAAGAATTCAACTTACCAGTAACTGTAGAATTATAAACTACATTGTTATAACTTCTTCTAATGTACAGTTAATCACACAGCCATAAATTTCTTTCACCATTTTTTTTCAGGAGTTTTATGGAAGCTTACTGTATCTCCAGTTTTCTTCATGTCTATTGTGCAATTACTGCATATTCTCTTCCTGTGCATATCCCACAAAAGCAAAATAAAATTCAATAAATGCAAAAATAAGACTAATAATATAATTCTCATCTCAAACTCAAAATATAAAGAGCGCATAGATGTTAAATTGGAGGTACCATTGCATTCACCTTACAGATTAAAAAATGCAATAAAAGGCTACTGAAAGAGACAAGTATGCAAGTAAGATCTTTTGAGTTCTGGTCCAGACAATTTTCTAGTAGAAAGCATTGCTTCTCACATAATGTATTAAAATATAAGCAATGTGTAATACCATAGAAATGTCTAAATACTCATAGTGATCCTGTCTCTGCATATAATAAAATATTTCTGATTATAGAAATGCTGCTAATGATGGTTTCTCACCATAGGGACACAGAAAGGAGAAAAAGGGTGACTAAAGACCATTTCCTACTACTGCAAACTGGAAGGAATCTTACAGTCCATCCTTGCTGCAGTATGTGCACTTTCCTTTTATCTTCAGACCTGTAACTACCTTGGTCAAAGTTAGGCCAGAAATTCTATGTTTTGTTGAAGGTAATCCAATTC
The DNA here is from genome assembly GCF_003343035.1 of Apteryx rowi. NCBI lineage: Eukaryota > Metazoa > Chordata > Aves > Apterygiformes > Apterygidae > Apteryx > Apteryx rowi. The sequence goes on along the minus strand of NW_020451046.1, from coordinate 290,421 downwards.
AGATGTTGTTTTTCTTCCTTCATAGATACTATAGGTGACGTATAAGTTATGCAGAAACATAAAAATATGAATTTCCTCTTAGATTTACACTTTTATGTGCTAGAATAGGTAAAGGTTATTATATATTGTTGAACAGGTTAAACTCTTCTTTCCGTCTATAGCGTATTAGTGACCATTTCTGTATGTTAATCCTGATCAAACAACAGAATTCTTCTTACTGAAAGCTGAAACAGTGCATTTGTTTAATTTAGAAACCACATCTTGATTATCTTTAATTTCTACCCTGTCCTCTTTTCTTGTTTTCTTTCTTTTTTTCTCTGTCTTTAGACCTAAAAATCCTTTCCCTACACGTTTTAATTTTTGCTAGGAAGTCTGCATTTTGTATGTATGCTGTCTGATCTTCAGTGTGTAGCTTTTGTTGATGATCAGTCCATTTCCCCATTCTTTGTTCGTTCTCTACCAAGTCACAATATCCTTCCTAATTGTAATGATTTCTCTGTTTTTGTCTGTGGATCTTTTCTCCTAGAGTCATTCTTCCTCATTCCCCTACTCAGCATACAAATTTCTGAAGGTCTCTGTGCTTTTATCTTAAAGAACAGCCTAGTTTTCTGCAGTTAAAATCTTACTTAATTGCTTAAGTAGTTCTTTTAATTTTGCATTTTTGCCATTTGGAAATTAAAGCTCTACTTGTAGCAGTGTTAGATTATAGACTTCTATCACTTTTCTGCACCATTTCTCTTGCATTACACGGGGATATTATGATTGTCACAGGGGATTGTCTGTTCTTAGCCAAATGCTATTTACAATTCCAAAATATGCTGTATTTCCCATGTCTCTCAAACTGTATTTCAATGGACCTGTACTTAGTTGAGCATGAATTCCAACTATTTGAGCCTGGAGGGGAATCATGAACAGTGACAGTTGGCTCATGGACACAAGTGGAACTGAATAGCTGTATCATAGCATCATTTACAGCCTGTATCTGCAATCCTGCCTACACACTCCTAGGGCAAAATATGTCTGAAAATGTATTGGAAGTCCAGGCAGCATGTATACCCACAGTAGAACTGAATTCTCATATTTTCAACAGAACCGATTCTCCTTGATTTCTCAGATGYTAAGGACAGAGAGAACAGATATATTGCTGCATGGCCCAAATTCTCCTGGTGCCATATGCCAGTTTTAGAGGACTCAGATCTTCATTACCTTGAATTATCTCTGTGATTGTATGTTCCTGGTTTTAGATTCAATAATTATGCAATATAAAATTGATTGACCAGTCTGCAAGTAGAGACACAATGAGACAGACAGTCTGTGTACAGATTCCAGCTCCCTTTTACATGTTGTCCTTCAGGTTCCATTATTCTTGCTAAACCTATAGCATATACATTCAGATTACAATGTGAGAAGTGAAGATGATGTACATTCAGCCCAATCTGTAGCCTGAAGAAACCAAGTATTTTCCAAGGAAACAGTAGATCTGGATTCTCCTAGGCAGATCTCACACTGTCCCAAATGTCCCACTCCCTGTATAAATGCAGAAGAAATATTGTGCAAAATAATAAAGACTGTGCAAATCTAAGCACTTTCTCTCCTGATAGATCTCCCTTTGCAAAGCATGGACCTTGATCCCCTAACATGCCACCTCTCAGGAGGGGACACCAGACCCCGGGTGAAGCAAGGCACCTGATGGACATCGTGGAAGCTAAACCGCTCAGACATTCCAGGTAGCTAATATAAACTATGGTAGACTAGATGAGGTGAAAGGAAGTGTCTGAGAAGAAAAAAAATGGTGAGCGAACCATTAACTCTCTCTGTGATTCCTATATTCTTGTTTAATCAGGAATAATTGCTGTTAGCTTTTTGGGATACTGTAATGCCCCAGTGCTCCATGATGCGGAATAATCCTTTTGACACATGCTATCAAGTGCCTTTTTAAAATCAATAAAAACATGTAGTTCCTTGTCTTTATGCTTAAGGAATTTCTCTGTTAGTTGTCATAGAATAAACATCTACTTGATTGTTCCTCCTTGGCACGAAACCCCACTTGTTATTCTGCCAGTTAACTCCTGATGTGTGGTGTGAGTCCATATCCTATCACTCTTAGGGGTAATCTTGTTGGCGTAGCTCAACAGATACACAGTATTTAATGCATTTTTTATTAATAGACATTTTGTGAAGAAGAATAATATCGTGTTTCAAGTTTTGGCAGTTGTGTCACGAAATACTCTTCTTGTTGGCTTATTTTATTCTGGCAGAGCACTGTCTTCTGGGATGCTCGTATTATCAGAGTATAATTTTTAAGAGGAATTACATTGTACCTCCAATTCTAAAAATGCCTTGATGGCTGTCTTCTGGGATTTATACTATTGCAGTTGAGGTAAAATCTCTTATTTTATTTCAGAATATTTCATGCCATACTTCTCTTCTTCAGACTTTTACAAATCTTGCTTTATTGCAACAATCTTTGCATCAGTAAATTACTTCCAACAGTTCTGTATTCATTCATAATGTTAAAGCAACAGTGTTAAAAAATTATTAAATTGAAGAATTGTGTGCAAGTGTTTCCATTGAAGACACCGCAAAGCCAATTTCTTTAAAGCGATATGTCTAAATGCTCTTTCCAGGAAGTGTTTGCTGAGTTACAAGGAAACATAACAACACTGTATGTACAAAAACTATCCTTTAAAATAGGAGAAGAAATCTTCATTATATTTCAGTTCACTGTGCAATATATATATATATGAGGAGACTTCAGTATATTGAAAGCAATAGGCCAACATTAACATGCACCCAGAAATGTGCTAATGCACAAAATCCTGATGCACAAGATCTTTTTTCTCTCTATGAAGATGTTTTTAGAAGTCTCATGCTGAAACCCACAATGATATTAAAGAGACAATGAAAACTGCATAAGTTCCTTTTCTTCTTAGGACCGCTTGTACTTCATATTCATGGTACCTCATGAAAATAGGCATAACAGATTTTGAGGGGGAATACATTAATACTCCAATATCAACTGCCTCCCTTTTAGAGGAGCAGAACTTTCAGGATCGTTATACTGGCTGTGGTGATTTCCAGAATTATGAACATCACATTTTATTAGCAATACCAGTTGCAAAATCTCTAAAATAATGATTTTTAGTATATGAATTGGTGGTTTAGTAAAGCTGATCTTTTTCACTTGAACTACAGTTCCAGGCATCTACTTTCCCCATCTGACTAATTAGTTTCGTTCAAACAATTACAATCAACAGACTCTCAGTGGCAACATGTGTCCTTGTGCAATGTGACTGATTTTCTCTGACTAAAATTGGATAAATTACTAAAGTACTGATTCTTATTTATTTTCTTGCATGTACCTTCCCAAATCATTTAGCAACATCTTTGAATATGCCTGAAATTTGTCCTCCTCAGTTGAAAAGCCTTAGAAATTTTGTTCAGACCACTAAATGCCACCTTCTCAGACAGGAAGGATGGTATTAGGTAATACCATGCATATAAGAGAAATAATCCTGAGATTGCAGATTTATAATAATCATTCTTGTATCAATTACTTCACTTTTAACAACTGTATTAATTTTCTTTTTTAATAGGAGTATATTTTTGTTACTTAAAAAAAAATCTGTAACTACAGTTTTAGAATTCAGGACATTATGATATAAATAACTTGGGCTTGGATTAAGTTATTTTTTGAACCCATGTGTATTTGCTAAGAAGCAAAATATTTGAATATATAATGCTATATCACTAACTGAGTCAAAGAACAGTTTTGAGTCATTACAATTGATACAACGGAAACTAATTATTACACAGCTCAAAAAATGTACACAGACATAATTATAAATTGGAAGATGTTAAATTAGACTAGGGGGCAGAGGTCCCCACATTATTATTAATAACTACTTCTTACTGAAGAGAATTTTTCCTCATATGCATGTTTGCACTTAGAATTCAGTTTATTATGATAACATTTTAAAGCACAGTGTAAGTGGACAGCTATAAGCAGAATTCTTTTAGCTTATGCATTGAACTTAGTTTGTAGGTTAATGAATGTCTCCTGATTTTGTCCAGATATTTGATTTCTCATTGTGTAAGAAAAGGAAGAAAAGCACCTGCAATAATTACACAAAGTATATTGCTTACCTTTTTGCCCTGAAAATCCTCAGGGAGGCTGCATTTCAGAAGCACAATGTCTTATCTCTCATTCAGAATCACTCACCCTAAAGGCAATTTTAAAATACCCACAGACATTCTGAGTACCATATCGGTTGCTAAAACTGGATGACAACAATCCTATCAAAGGGGCTATGGACATTCAGATGTGTGCGCATACATGGTAACATATGCAAGTTAAAGACCTGATGGAAAATGTGTTTATGACTTAAGAAATTTTATTTTATCTTCCATTTGATTCTGGGAGAAATGCTGACATTTTGTAGGCCACTCTAAACACTATCATTCACTTTTGTAGTGAAAATAATACTTCTCAAAGATAAGTAATTCCAGGTTCTGGGCTGTTGTTACATAACCATGACGGGAGTGTGTAAAGAGGATAGGGCCAGATTCTTTTCAGTGGTGCCCAGCAATAGAACAAGAGGCAACGGGCACAAACTGAAACACAGGAAGTTCTGTCTGAACGTGAGRAAAAACTTCTTCACTGTGAGGGTGACAGAGCACTGGAACAGGTTGCCCAGAGAGGTTGTGGAGTCTCCTTCTCTGGAGATATTCAAAACCTGCCTGGACGCGATCCTGTGCAATGTGCTCTAGGTGACCCTGCTTGAGCAGGGGGGTTGGACTAGATGATCTCCAGAGGTCCCTTCCAACCTCAAGCCTTCTGTGATTCGGTGAACCATACGGATTAATTTCTTAGTTCATTCTGCTTTCAGAGTCATCAGGTTTTGTAATGCAGGGGTCTGTTCTAAAACGCTTGAAATGCGATCTTATGTTTTCAGCTGCAGCACTTTCATATAAATGTACATTAGCTGTTTTTATAAAGTTTTTATGCAGAAGTGCCAATAAATCAYATACCTGAGAGTGAATGTCTTTGTCTGTCTAAATATTTCCATTTCCCATCATTATGATAAATGAGCACTTGAAAACAAAAACAAATACTTCATCATTGAATTATTTATGGTTATATTTTTGTTCATTGTTTATTATTTTATAATGGTGGAAACTGGAGGTCTGAAAAATATGTAGAAAACACATTGGAGTATTGGGCAATAAAACATTTAGCAAGTAGTGCCATTACATATTGAAAAACTAAGATGGGGTTAAAAGAGTTATTTGGTCTCTTATAGCTTCCCAGAATAAGAAATTTTCTTTATAGTACTAGTCTTGTATTCTCCATCTCTACATGCTCGATCACCTCTCTGAAATGCCTGTACATCAATGCACGCAGCATGGGGAATAAACAGGAAGAATTAGAGATCTGTGTGCGGTCGCAGGGCCATGATCTCATTGCCATTACAGAGACATGGTGGGATAGCTCGCACGACTGGAGTGCTGTCATGGATGGCTGCGTGCTTTTTAGGAAAGGCAGGCCGGGAAGGCAAAGTGATGGAGTTGCTCTTTATGTGAGAGAGCAACTGGAATGTATYGAGCTGTGCCTAGGGGTGGATGAAGGGCGAGTCAAGAGCTTATGGGTAAGGATTACAGGGCAGGCTAGCATGGGTGACACTGTTGTGGACGTTTACTGCAGGCCACCTGATCAGGAAGAGGAAGTYGATGAGGCCTTCTACAGACAGCTGGAAGTAGCCTCACGATCCCAGGCCCTGGTTCTCATGGGGGACTTCAACCACCYTGATATCTGCTGGAGAGACAACACAGCTAGGCACAAACAGTCCCGGAGGTTCCTGCAGACCACTGATGATCACTTTTTGACACAGGTGGTGTAGGAGCCAACAAGGAGAGGTGTGCTGCTGGACCTGGTGCTAACAAACAAAGAAGGACTGGTTGGAGATATGAAGGTTGGAGGCAGCCTCGGCTGCAGTGACCATGAGATGGTGGAGTTCAGGATCCTGCGAGGAGGAAGCAGGGCAATAAGTAAGATAAGCATGTGACTTGCTTTATTGTGATATTTGCTTTATTGCAGTGGTCTGGAACCGAACCTGCAATATCTCTGAGGTATGCCTGTGTTTGGAGAAGTAACAAGCAGAAAATAAATAAATATTTAAACAGAAATGGTATCTTTGCATAAAATGTGACACTTCACCTTACTGATAGGCTTTTGGACATGAGTTTTTATTATTGACGCATTACCCTACAATCACCAATTAATCATAAAGGTATTTGCAGATCATGAAATGCTTATTGATTTCAGCTTCAGTATGTAGTCACTTAAAAATTCATGCTGAATAACTTATTCTAAAAAATTTGGTAATGCCTTTATTCACTCAGTTTTAAAAGACATTGTTGACCTATGTGAAAAAGAAGCTTGTCCTCTGGGCAGTCTCTCATAACCTAGTTCTTGTCATTTGTTCATAGTTCTTTGCTTTGCTGGAACAGGAATGGTGCAGCTACTATACAGAATTTCCTTTTGCCATGCCACCACCTCTTCACAGTGTAGACCATAAATAATAATACATAAGGGCCTGGGACAAAAGTGTCTGTTTTCACTGGCATTCCTTAAACAAGTGCACCTTAAAAGCAGCTAGGTAACAAATTAACAAATAGGATAATCCAAGTTTAACAAAAGCTGACAAAAAACACCTGTAATATTGCATAATGAGGGCATATGAATAGGAAATGCCCTACATCAGTTGAACATGTCACTGCTAATAATAAGAGCTTGGGAAAATGTTAAGCATTAGAATATGCTAATTAATCAAAATTAAAGTTAGATGCAGAATAGAAAATCATAAGGGAGTCCCATACAGTAAAATACAGCTAAAACATATATGAAAGGGATCCGTGATTTTGGTCTGATTCACTGAACATCTGGAACCCCACTGTATGCTGTTTGGTCACTAATACAGTGTTTTAAGCTTTCTGCAGTGCATATCATCCCACTGAACATAAAGAACAAATCTCATGTTGATTCATGTTGTGACTGAGCCTGAATCCTTGGAGAACCAATGTAACTATTGAGGAAGGACGGACTCTGGAGAAGTCATTTGTGACCAGTGGGTTAAACAGGTGCCAATAAAGATCCTCAGAAGTTCTTAAATGTTTTCTGCAGTTAGTGCAAGGAACAGATTCTGGAAGAAGTAGTCAACACCAATCACTACTATTCTGTAACGTTTAGGATTTCTTGTTTCAATTCCAAGCATGTATTATTTGAGCTTAGTCTTTGGGGTAGACAACTTAATCAAAGCATGCTGGCCATAAGAACATACATAAATGAAAGCATTCACAGCTTTCACAATTTGTCCATTTACTTAAAAATAACATTACCATTTGCTGTTTTCTCTGCTACTCTAAAAACATTTTTCAACAGTGAATGTTTTGTGAAAAAACCTCCATTGAGTCTTCGGCATCATTCTTGTTAAGAGGAGTGATTTCATCATCAAAGTCCAGTTCAGACAAACAGCTCTGACCAGCAGTTATGACAGTACATGGAAAAAGTGTTTGAAGATTCAATCTTTTGCTTGTAGAATAAGGCTTCATGCAGGATACAGCCTTTCTGTAACAGTAGTGTAGAACATGTGGAATTAGTTGTAGTCCAACAGATATGCACTCCTGAGATTATGTAGAACTCAAATTAGCCACATCTCATGGATGCAGGACATGTCTACTACCAGAAGATGCATGTACATTCAATGCATGCTGCTGTTAAAAGATGCATGGGTGAATCTCAAATAAAAACCAGTTAAATATGGCCTAATTTGAAGACTGTTTATTGGATAAGTCCAGGTGTTCAAAGTGACAGCATTTATTTGATGCAGCTGGAACCTAGCAAGATGGGTACATGAAAAGACTTTTCTAGAACAGGAAAAACAGTTATCAATCTGTAACTGCTATGACTAGAAAGATGTCTTGCAGAACACTTTCATGCAGTATCATCGTGATTATGTATGGTGAAACCTTGTTTTTTTGAAATCTAAATACAGGCAAGATTTTACCCTTATAAAGAATAATTCCATGTAACTTCAAGGACAAAGAATTGTTCTGTGAACTTCATGGCATCTGTTGATACCATAATTTGTTAGTTGTGGTCCTGATAGATTTTGGAGTTAATGATTATCCATAGGGCAAAAAAATACCCCAGAATATATGCATGTTCCACTAAATTGGCTAGATATCATGAGCTTTACAACAGAGAATGCCACAGAAGAAAAAAAAATGTTTGAAGACTATGAATCTTAAGGAATTTCAGATGGCTATGCAGTTGATTAATCATTTAACTCCCTTAGAAATTAAGGAAACATTTAGAATGAATAACTATAAGCTTTATTTTAATATTTCTGTGGTTAAAAATCATTGAATGTGAGAGTACAAAAAAAAGGCTCAGAGATTCTGAATATGTTTACAAAATGTATTATTATTGTGTATTACATGATGTAATGTTTAAAGGAATCTTCATTGATCTTTAAGATTTTATTTTTACCTATATTGGAAAGAGAAGTACCACTTCACTGAAACAGGAAAACAGGTTATCTTCTCTGAAAGACCTTATCGCTGACTGAGTATGCCTATTGCTAATAAAGAGACATTCTATATTTGTTCTATATTACAGTACTTCTGTGAAGGTAAGGAATAGATCCTGACATAGGACAGGAAGTTCTTTGGATCAAAATGCAAAATCAGAAAGAAATGATATACTATGCTTTTTTCCAGTCTGTAATATAGCTGAGTAACAGAATGATATACTCTATTACAAAAATATTAAGTTCTGATAATGAAGTGTAATATTATTATAAATTACAATTATTTAATGAGACATGCAGATTGAGCCCTATGCTACATCCATTAGCTAACATCTAGTGTTTTGAGAAAGGATATTGTTTATTGGTTATATATGAATAGAATTAAAGGATAAAAACACTGCTGTTGAAAATGCAAAGTTTTAAAGCTCACACTCAATCTTTTAGACTGATGTTCTTAAAATAGAAATGAAAAAAAAAAAGATGACAAATAAGCTTCCTGAATTTTCAATAAAGTTTTGGCCATTCATACTTTCAGAAGCTATGCACTCAGCTTGTGCTTTTTTATAATAAAGAAAAAAATATTTGGAAAAAGCAGATAACTACATCAAGTCCTGTTCTTAGTCCATTCTTGGGGTGATAATACAGTAGTTACAAACTGAGGGATATTCTTTCTTAATACTTTATTAGTAAGAAATTATACTTAGTTGTGACTTATTGAGGTTTAGACAATAAACAGTAGCCAAGATAACTCCAGAATGCAACGATGAATGAACCGTCTTGTCTTCTTTATGTATACCACCTCTCCATTCACCTTCACTGAAATGTTAAATTATTTTCAAGCACTGTACTTTTCAAAGGTTGCAGAACATACTGAACATCCTACAGACACATCCTCCAGCAACGTCATTCTGTAAAGTGATGTGTTAGTAAAACTTTTACTTTTCTGTAGCATACCAGCCCTAGGCTAATGATAGTCCGTTGTTTTCTGTTCAGCTCTTTGGTGATCTTGTCAAGTGCATCGATCTAGCTACATTAGAAGATTTTTAAATGTTTTTAAACATATTATCAGAAAGAAGAATTTAAATTAAAATTGTTGACTGGCATAAACTGACCAGCTGTCTTAGGTTTTCCCTACAAGTAAGTGAGAATAAAAGTAAATTTTCTGAATAATGACCCCAGTGTAGCAAAATATTCAAATACCACACCTGTACTAAAGGGATTTATAAATTATTACTTAGGAACAGAATTCTCATTTGTTTTTGTGTGTGTAATCTTCTTGGTTATTGCTTATAAGTGTAGAGCAGTGCTTTTGAATAATGAATTCAAAGGAATGTATTAAAACATGTTGTGATTCAACATATCTGGTCAAATTTTTAGGAAGTGTATTACACTTACTGCTATTGATATCTTCTGTAATTCTAGGAAAGTTTAATAGCTGAAGYTGAAAGCTGAAATTGCTTTGCCATCAAAAGCATTTTATAAAAGCAGCCTCTTCCAGGTGCTGTGTAGCGCTCTGTGATGCTGGTGTGAGTGTAAGGGGCAAACTTCCACCTCATGTTTTTAGAATCTTGATGTTATATAAAGCCTTGGTGAAATAGCTAGATTGATGCAGGTGAGAATATAGAAGGCAAATGAACTGCATAGAGGAAAACAGGAGTAAGCCCCTCTCTTCTCTCTACCTCACCTGCATTGCTCTCATAAAACGTCTGAATACTTTTTTGAGATTTTTCTGCTTATATGAGTGGAAAAAATGATTTGGCTTCCCATTATGTTATGAAAAATCATTCTGAAGTAAAGTGAGGGTTAAAGATTGTAAAGTCAAAAGAAAAGAAAAGATGTATTTCACTTAGAAATAAACCTCCAAGGAAGATACAAATGGTCATTTTCTAATGTGGCCAGATTCCTCCCTCCCAACTCTCTTTTCACCGTAAAAGAAAACAGAAGCAACAGAGTGGTTCACGACTAGTTAGGTTATTACAGAGCTTCATGTTAAATCTCTAAATCACAAGCAGAACACTGCCTTTCACTAATGCCTGATTTTCTCTCTTATTCTAACATAATGCCAGACTTCAAATTGACACATATAATACTATTGCACCAAAATTTGTAACAATTCCAGTCATCCTGGATTGCAGGTAATGAAGGTTGTCTGCAACAGGTCTGTTTTTTTCTTTTCTTATTTTTCTTTCTCTTCCAGTTTTCTTTGATCTCAGAATTGCATGAGATCACGCTTACTATCAGACAATCCTAAAGAAGAAGGTTTATTCTAATATAACAAAACATCAATTTCTTGATTATAAAGATAAAAAAACATTAATAAAAAACATTTAAAAATTACAGAAAGAAAATATAAGCATTATAGATTGTAATGCCTAAAATATATTTAATAAAGTTAGCTTTTCATGTGCTTCAGTCACTTCGTTACATCCAAGGCTGTATTGCCATCCTTTGTCTAGTGCTACAACATCTCTATCGCATTGTTCAAAATACAGTACAATACAATACATTACTCTTTCTTTGCTTTTAACTCTTTTTCTAACTTGCTTATCTCAGACGAATGCCATTCGAGTAACAGTTAACAATAGGATTTTTAGCCAGAAGTGGTTGTTATAACTCACAGTTCTTATCACTGTTCCCTGGATTTATTTATTATGTTCTTTACTCAGCACATTTGTATCAAGTTGAATGCCCTTCCTTTCCTGCAAGTCATGCTATTTCCCATACTGAAACTGTATTTTGTAATGTGCATAACTTAAGAAGAATTTACTTCATACAAATTTTACCAAATGTAAGGTTTGCTATTAGCTCTTCCCTGAAATCAGACATTAGATAATAATAGGAAAAATTACAGACTTTTTAGACTTTTTCTCCTCAAAACTTCATCTTTGTCAGTTTTGAGAAGTGACATTAGTAAAAGACACTTCCTGTATACTTTTTAATTCCATTGTGATCATGCAAACTAGCAAACTAAATTTCATAATTAGACACTCTTCAGCCTAATTTATGATCATATCTGATACATACATAATTATTATAGTCAGTTACCACATATTGTGACTAGGCCTTTATAAGAATTCATTTAAAATATTTTAATAAATAGTTTTCCTCAGTCATATATCATGTTGACCAGCATTTTGGAGATTTTTTACTTTAAATAACAGATTATTTCATAATCTTTGAAGAAATWAGGCAGTAAATTCTTTCACAGAGGGATTTTTGGATTCCACTATGGCCAATACTAACACTTCAGCTGATGTTAATCTTTTGAGAAATAAATGGCACTAAAAGGTAGAGACGATGGGTCTGCAACATTTTACTGAGCATGTAAAATCCTTACTATACTAATAAAGTATATTTATTAATGAAAGCATTGATGATACTTCAAGCTAATGCATCTGACCGGAAAAAAATGAAAAAAATGAAAAAATATTATATCAAATTATATAGAGAGATATTTCTGCATATTTAAACTAGCCAGAGCAATATTTCCTTAATGAGTATCTTTTGATATGAAGGCATTTGCATGCTGACATACGGACACATATATTACCATAAAAATACATGCATGCATTGCCAGGTTTATCTGTCCATTTCACTTACTGAAGTAAAAGTTTTCATATAAATACTAATAGTTATGAACATACACAGACACACAATGGTTCCTTATCCATTTTATATGTACCATATATTAAATAGCCATTTTTGGTATCGTATGCCAAAAGAGCACTAAAACTATCAAAATAAATTCTAGCTGTTTTGGGAATAAAACTCCCATCATACAAAAAGAAGTTACCCACAATCAGTGGAGGTCAACTCAACTGGCAGTCCACTAATTGTGCAGTATATGTATCCATAGCAGTGCCTTTGACCATACTGGATGATTAATGGTGCAAACTTAAGTTTTTCTGTTTTACGTGGAAGAGTCATTATTGGTACTGCTATGTATTTCCTTTTAAGTAGAAACACAGTTACAAAGAGAATAACCAAACTTTGTCCAGTTTCTCAAATGTCACTGACAAAGCATGTTCAGTTTTTAGGATAGATGAAGACTGTAGAAGGGGGAGCCTGAACAACGTAATTTTGAATGTTATAAATATTTTTGTATAAGTGGGATTCATACTAAATTAAGAATGCTGAAATATAATAAAAATTGTATTTTTTTTATATTTTTATTCCAATTTATCAACTGAAACTGGTACTAAACATCACCCCAGTATACTAATTCTAAAATTCTTCTACCCATTAATAATATTTTTGAACTGTGGTGATTGTTTGAAAGGAATTAGGAGGTAGATTATGAGGAAAAGAATTGTTTCCTTATTCCTGCTGTTTTGTTTGGTACTGACATTTCTTGATCTTCCTGTTCCTTTGCATACTTTTACTGTTTTCTTCTCTCAGTTTATTACCCCAAATCACTGACTAATTTAAATACTTCTTGAAGTGTTACAGTGGCTTAAAATTTCTCCTACTTTCACTGTTGCTGGGCTGATCTCTGCTGAGCTGGCCTTATGTAGGCAGAACCTGCTGCCTTTGACTGACAGAAACTGTTACTTTAAGTAATTTCAATTCAGTGCACTCAAGAATGAACAGACTAACAACAATACCAATCAAGGCATTTTTTGGCCATTCTGCAGAATGARTCAAACTTTCAGGAAATTTGGTAACATGCTTTTGCATCAATATACTTGTCAGGTACAGAATGAGAAAGTGACACTAGAAAGGAGCCAAAAAAAACTTATTTGTGCCACGAAATGTAGGACAATATACATGGAAGTAAATAATTTCTGTTTTGACTAGGAAATGACTGAAGTATTTTTATATAGAACTCAGGTTTTTATTGTTTTATTTTCTCTCCCCCACCCCCTTCTTGAAAGCTTTTTTTTTTAAATTGGCTTGTCTTTGGTTTTCTTCTCTAATTCAAATAGAATAGAAACGTAATAATATGATATTTAAAGTCTTGGTTCTTATACTCCTCTAGTTATTATAGTTCTAAAATGTGGAGCAAAAGTGTAAATACCCTTTTCTTTAAAGCAATGATTTATAGTCTCCTTATGCTGGAAGAATTGCTATACCCATCTTATTGACATAGGGCCTACGCTTCCAAGTCTGTGGAAAAGCTGGATGCACTGGCCTTTCCTGTGCTCTTGGAGCCTTTACATGAAGAATTTACTTCACCTGTTGCTCTTTGAGGTCATTTCACTCTTTAACGTTTCTCAAGTTTGAACAATAAAAAGTTTCTTTAAAATGAGCAGTGACTCATGACTTCATTCCTTTAGTCAAGTATACTTGTGCATATAGTACACATATTATACATGCTTACATATTTATACATATATATTTATATACACTCACACACGCACACATATATATGTACTTGATTTGATACCAGTAGGTTTTTTGTAAAATCTATGCAAACAAGCAGCAGGGTAGACAAATGTAAATTTTTCTTTAATAATTCATATTAAAGATATCTATTTGATAGTTTTTGAACTCAGAATAAGACAGCGATGAAACTTTAGGTTGCAATATTCAAAAGTGTTTGGGTTGGGCCTAATTCTGTTCTCACTGAAATCAATGGTAAAACTCCTACTGACTTCATAGCTGTCTCAGTTAAGTCAATACCCTTTTAAAAATCTCATCCTTGATGTTAAAATATAATAGTTATTTCACTGAAGTATTAATTTCAACCAATTGCTATGGAACATACATCAAAACTACTTGCATGGAATGAAAGTTTTTGAGAAGCTGTTTTCTTTAGGTTGGTGATAAAATTTGGCAAACTTCTCTAGAACATCTAGTGCTCTCTCTTCATAATGATTTAACACACCACCCTGTAGATACCTTTTTGTTCTTACAACTTGCCTTTGTGACAGTTATGCTTATAACATTCTCTTTACAAGGGACACCTATGAGAAAGAGCRTATGCTACTGTATCACTTAGGTAATGTCATTGCTGCATGTTGCCTGTTTGTCCTACTGKGCTCATTTAATTTTTAATCTTGGAGTTTTTTCTCCCCTTCAGTCCTGGGTGTAACTTCATACACATATTGTGTTTTCCATTAATTTTGTTTGCTGGCCATAAATTTTGGCTGTGAAACTGATATTTAAAGCTAAAAGAACTTATTTTATATTATATTCAGATCCTAATGATGCATTTGCACCAAAAAAAGATCCTTGATCCTTGACCAGTCCTTGATGATCAGGATATGGTATCTGTAAAAGGATTTAAGAATAAGGATTTTCTGATTTAACTATGTCAGTTTAGAAGTTCAGTTTTTGCTAAACAGATTTCAGGTTTTGCAAGCTCAAGAGCCCTAAGCTGTGTTTATGAGTTATGTACCCAATTTCCATTGGTTCCTTTGAAAATCCAGAAGGAAGACATAGGACAGCTATAGTCATCCTGTGATGGTCTCTTTTCTTCCTAAAAACATGCACAATTTTTACTGAATTAAACAGTTAGTAAACCTTGTTGCCCATAAGCGTGCTCTCTCTGTTTGCTATTTGTTRTTGTATTTTCCTATCACTATCACTTCAAGTTGCCTTAATTAAGCTCATTATGAAAATAACCAGCTTCTTGATGTTTTGATGCGGTATTTCTTGTTACAGTCATTGTTACTATTCCTATCTTTTTTTAGAAAGAAGAGCACCCTATCATATGTACCAAATCTTCTCATTAAGCAGGATTTCTCTTCACGTATTTAGAGAATGTTGTGACTCAAATATCCACATGATGACAATTTATTTTGCATTTTATTTTTTGATATCTACTATCCAAACAAACCTAGGAAAAGCACATTTTTCAGTCCTATGGTTTCAGTTCCAAGCAGAAAAAAATTATACTGTTTTAATGTTCATGAAGGTAAATTCATTTTTAGTTTGTCTCTTTAAAAAAAAAAAGTATATTTGTTGCAGCTTTTCATTAGAAAAAACGTAAGTTAAACTGTGAGAGTTGAAAGTCCCCAGGAATCCAAAAATGAAGATATAGGCTTCTTAAAGGCTACTCAAGAAATGTTCCATCCGTTTATATTTGGCTACATTTTCAAGGAATTTTTTGAAGACTGGGGATTTAAAGCAACTAAGTATTAGAGATAAAAACTTCAAAAACACTCTGAACACTTTTTCCTTTGGCTTAATGTCTATACCAACTATTTGTTTTAAAGAAACTTACTACTACAGATACAAAATCTGAATAACAAAATTCAGGTGTTAATGCACTCATCTGTGAGTGTGTTCGTAATGTGATGTGATTTCTCAGGTTTGAAAATCCAAACAGAAGAGATTATAGAAGAACTGTTTGCAATATTATTTAGGATTTCATTTCTACATAAACTAGAAAATATAGTGAAGTATACCCTGCATCAGGATGTATGTTGTTGCTTAGAAGAAAGCTGATGCTTAGAAGATTCAGAATACTGCAGGATGAGGTCTATGCCACGGGACGACATATTGTTTAAAAATCATATTAGAAACCTAATTCAATGATTTAGAAAGGACTGAAATGATAGACAGGCCTCAAATAGTACTGACTGGGGTGAATTCAACCTGGTGAACAAACCAGAAATAATTCTTCTATCAGGAAAAAGGACAGTCACATCCTTCATCAATATAAAGTGCATTGAGGATCAATCAAAGAAAAATAAAGAAAAAATGTTAATATGTGGATGACAACATGCATTTTGGACTAAGGTTCTGAAGTCCTGATAACTGCTAAATGTTGTAGGAAATGGATGTTCTGTATGCATGCATAGGCTCTGTTTTATTTATATTCTGAAATAACTGTGTCCACAACACAGGAAGAAATTCCCTGCTTAAATATGAATGTATGATTTTTTTATGGCACTTAGGACTGTGTAATCATATTGCTGGAAAGATCCTTAGCCTGCTGTATTAAACCCACAGAAAGATGATCCTTTTCTCTTTTTCAGGAAAAAGTAAATTCCAGAACTCACTATTAGAAAATATCACAAGGAAAACATATGTAGCCACTGGTCAGTTATTGTCTGATAGGCAGTGCATATTTAGAATGGCGTCTTTTGGGAAAGATGCTCTAAAAAGGGCAGAGGAGTGTAATGTTCAGTCATATAAACAGCCACATCAGTCTGGATTTTTTAGTCTCAAAATGCTTCTGCAAGCTGCCCCAGGGTGACCTTGGGTTGCATAAGGAAGGGCGTTGCCAGCAGGTCGAGGGAGGTGATCCTCCCCCTCTACTCGGCCCTGGTGAGGCCACATCTGGAGTACTGTGTCCAGTTCTGGGCTCCCCAATACAAGAGAGACATGGAGCTACTGGAGTGAGTCCARCGGAGGACTACAAAGATGATTAGGGAACTGGAGCATCTCTCATATGAGGAAAGGCTGCGAGAGCTGGGCCTGTTTAGCTTGGAGAAGAGAAGACTGAGGGGGGATCTTATCAATGTGTACAAGTATCTGAAGGGAGGGTGTCAAGAGGATGGAGCCAGACTCTTTTCAGTGGTGCCCAGTAACAGGACACAAGGCAACGGGCACAAACTGAAACACAGGCAGTTCCATCTGAACATGAGGAAAAACTTTTTCACTGTGAGGGTGACAGAGCACTGGAACTGGTTGCCCAGAGAGGTTGTGGAGTCTTCTTCTCTGGAGATATTTAGAACCCTCCTGGACGTGATCCTGTGCAATGTGCTCTAGGTGACCCTGCTTGAGCAGGGGGGTTGGACTAGATGATCTCCAGAGGTCCCTTCTAACCTCAACCATTCTGTGATTCTGTGACCTCTATATGGCAGGTTTGGAAGGTCTTAGGAGGCTGTAGAAAGGGAGAAGGAAAGCATTCTGTGAACCTGAGCATGAAAGTGGTGGTTTCCCAAAGAAGGAAAAGAAGCAAAGACATTAAATATGGAAAATACTGGGTAGAACAATATGGTTATTCCATTTTTTACTCTTCTCTAAGCAAATGACATTTAGGCATTATCAGGGGCAGGATACTGGTTATACAGGATCTTCAGTCTAGTTCACTGTAACTGCTTTTATAGTCTTACATTTTTATGACATTTCCAACACAAATATTTTTTACGCTGCCAGTGCTTAAGGTTTTATTCCCACTGCAACAACCTCTGAATCTGACAGTGCAAGTCATATGAACTGAAAATCCTTTCACTGTATTATCCCATAAATCCCCAGTGATTTTGGAGACGAAAAATAATATGTACACATTTGATAATCTAGTATCTCTTTCTTAAATCCTATAATAGAAACTTTCATTAAAATACTAATGTGGCAAAGTTAAAAAGATTTAAAAAGGGGAGAGGGGGAAGAAGAATACAAAATAAAGAATCATTTTGTCTGAAGCAGATTATGGTCCTKATTCTTTTTTTTATTTATTCAATGATAATATTCTACAGACTTCAACAGAAGTAGGATCAAACCTCTCATGAGCAGTGGCACTTTGATGTATTATACCAATACATCACCCTATGCAGCTCCTTGATGATGTATTGCACTAGTGCTTTATCAAAGTGTCATAGCGCTGATGAAGGCATAGCACCTTCTGGCAATGGCCTGTAATGAAAACTGTTGCATTGTAGAGGAGGTTATGTTATGTTTGTTATGTTATGTTATGTTATGTTATGCTATGCTTTAAAAGCAAAAAGCATAATCAACTGCAATGAAAATAGGGGAACAGTTGTTGAGAGACCTATTATAAATGTCTACCACTATACTTACAGATACAGTTCCGAATATAGAAGGAGGAAGGATGCATAATAATAAACAGTATTTTCAAAGTTTCAGTCTTTCTGGAAGGTCATATAAGGCATGGTTCTGTCATCCTCGTGCACCCCGATTTCCACTTTATTTTGCCTGCTGCCCTTTCAATCTCAGAATAAAGGATTGAACAGTACAAATTTATTTTTCCTGTGTCTTTATTATAATTTGTAAACAATGCTAGCARTGCCGTAATTCAGAAAGGATGGAGTCAAGATTAAAGATAACCCAAAGCTAGATAATACTTTGCCTCAATTTGGATTACACATCTGTGTGCTGTTTATGTGAGCATCATGACAGTCATCTTTTGCAATGAAGGATTTTTTCTGCTTGTTTTCAGGACACCCCAGTTATGCTCCCTTTGGTCCCATAATAGGAATGTGGCTCATTTCCTGTCTTCCAGCCACCTTCTCTCAAGTGGAATATTTTATAAAGGAAAGATTTCAACTGGATAAACTATTACTTTATTAACGTGGCAGCCTGCTGAAGCTGTACCCCAGGATCTTGTCCATTTCTCAGAATTATTTAGGAAAATGGAAGTGCAAAAATGCATGATTTTTAATTTGTAGCATTTTCTTTTTTCTATTTTCTTATATGTTTCTATTTTCTTATAAAGATTTCCCTTTGGGTTTTCTTGAAAACTATTCTTTCTCAAAAAAATGTTTGTATTGCTTCTCCCAGAGGTACCACTATGAAGCCTGAATTTATTTCCTCATTGTTGTTTCAAATTACTTTTTAACATAAGCTCTTTAAAATCAGTGACATTTATTTGCCATGTGTTTCTAAATGCTCAATTTTTTCTACATTTATAATATATATATGCTTGTACCTTACAGTTAGTCTACTTTTTCTGCATTTGCGGGACTTTGTTATGATTCAGTGATTTAAAGATATTTGTTAGAGTGCACATCAGATATTATCCTGAATTGTATATATTGACGGACAATGTATTTAGCCTAATTTTCTTCAGAGCTCATAGAACTATTTAATTACCTTTCATTTTCCTTTTTCTGCTTTTTATTTTTTTCTATTCTTCCAGTAATTACTAAAGAAACTCTTGCTACTAGCAAGTGAGGTGAAAAGCCAAGAGTGAGACTTGTAGCACTATTTAACCTCAACTCTTGAGGAAACAGTAAAACATAGACATTCCTGGAAACAATGTTTATTTTATATATATATATATATATATATTTTTTTTTTGGTGGTGATATTTGTGAACCCATTACAAAGTTTTTTCAAGGTGAGTATTATTAAAATATAAGGTTAATTAAGTTATGCTGGTTGTTTATTGCTTGCAATTTTGCTTATCATAATGCCCTAAATATGTGGGTAGCCATCAGCTACGTACACTTTGGAGTACAATGGAAAATTATGTGCAAGTATCTGAAGACAAAAAGCAGTTTAGTCCACTAACATTTTAAAATGATTAATTATTCTATGTTAACTGCATAAAACCAGAATATTTTATCAACCTGACCTCCTAAGTTGTTGAAAGTTAATCTTAATTTTAAATGATTTAATGAATTTCTTTTTTAAACACATTTTGTGGCCTTGCCATAATTATTAAATATTAAATATTAAAAATTATCCAATACAACTTTTTGTCAAGTTTAAAATTAGAACATTTGATTTTAGTATTATTTTATTATGAGAGTACAGAGGCAAACAACAAAAAGAAAAACAATCTAAATATAGTTGACTAGGTAAAACGTTAGCCAGATAATATTTTGATCTGCTAAATAGCAAATTTGGCAGCTGTGGGTGAACATATCCCACATTAACCCTGTATGTTTCATTAGCTCTATGCTTCATTTATAAACAGCAGAAAATGAAGAAAAAATAAAGAGCATTTACTAGAGGCTTGATCAAGTTCATACGTGTGCTACCACAGTAAGCTGTAATTTCTTATTTATGGAAAATCAATTCCCTGTTCTACTAAAAAGTATCTACTAAATAGCATTATGGTCCAGCAACTGTAGCATTTATTAATTTTTACTTGACATTAGTAGCAAGCAATGCTGCAAAACACTGATATATTTCATATGTACAGTTAAAATTTTCTCACTTCACCATACATCTCTTACATTAGCTTATGTTAGTCATTATTTGCTTAGTAAGGGTCCAGTAACAATAGCCTGAAAGAAGACTTTCCTTTATTAGTGTACTACTCTGTAGCTACAGCCCTGGTTTACTCAGTATTGTAAAATAGTAATGTGTGAGGATTTAGTGTCTACAGACTATATTGTGCATGATGATAAAAACTGATCTCAGTTTTTTATTTGCTTTATTTTAGTCCTGGATAAAAGGAAAAGTGAGTCAACTGGGTTTCTTGCCCTTTCCCCAAATTTCTCTTTTTCTGGTTCAGTCTCTGGCTTGTATAAAGCTTCCCAGTTCTGAATAATATGATATATTCTGTTCTGCCATAGACCTTTCATTGGCACTAGACAGAAATTAAGATAATGTCTTGCCCATTTTACACTTCTCTTTCTGCTCATTGCCTGTACCATTTTTCTTCTGATTATAAACCTGAGGAGAAAATAACATGAGGCATAATGTCTTTCTCTCATCAGTTTCTTTTAACTTTCTATATATTCTGCTGTTCAAATGTTACTTTTACAATAAAGGTTTTGTGTTGTGAATATATTTAAGTTTTCGATCATCTTTAAGTGAAACTAAGTTTAATTTTAAATGGACAAATTGGGGTAGCAGGTAAAAATTATATGGATTAATTTTATATTTTTCCTTGTTCATAACTTTATTTTTGGTTACAAGTTGAGCCTTTTTTCCTTGATTTACATAAATATTTCTTGTTTTAGGTCAGACAGCTATTATAATGAATAAAAGTTAGATGATACCAACAAAGCAAACTTCAATTATGAAAAAATGAAAACAATGTAAATTGCTTCAAATTCAGAGGGAAGAAACCTTTTCACAATGTGTTTCAGCTGCTACTGAGCTGGGTGCAACTTCTCAAGCATTTACAGAAGCATGTAGTTAACAGGAAAAGTTGTCATGTTTTTTCCTGACTATTAAAACTGGTGAATCTCTGCAAAATTTATATCATTCTTTTATAATGAAACACAGGAACAAATCTGTATAATTTATGTAATGTTAAATGTTTGACACTGTGACTTTAATTATAGTCTGGAAACTTCTGTGTTTTTTTTTTTCTCTGATTTTAAAATACACATTTTTCCATAAGATCCTGATTTCAACACTCACAAATGTTTAATTTCTCACACATGAAACCTAATGTACTCATATTTTGCTCAGCTCCTGTGAGCTACGTTTTTTGTCTTTTTTCTAGAACTGAGTGTATCTATTTGATATTCTCATGAGCAGTTTTACAAATGTAAGGGAAGACTGTGAAAATGTGGGTCTTTTTATCTTTTTTGTTTTATGCTTATACACATATATTCGTGTACACTGAATAGTTTCACTGTTGATATCTTTGAAGTGATCTATATTTATGTCCTTCCAATTTTAGTATGAGATACATTTTTCAGCCCATATCTTTGATTTTTTTCCCGACTTCCCTTTAAATTTCATGTAATGTGATTGTTGTTTGATTAAAAAAAGCTTCATCACATTAAACCAGGTGATTGCTTAGCGACTTATCTGCAACTATTTTTCAGCGTGCAAGGGATCCCTCCTGCAGGGATGATGGTACAGGTGGATGCAGCACAGGTTAATCATGGAAGGCTTTGTTGCATTCACACGTAACTGGGTAACTGTGGCGTAGCCTTCTTATAGGAGGCATCAAAGACTATGGAACAGGTTTTGGCTCTACTCTTTATAACCAGAGCTAAGTGCTGCTGATTCTGGGGATACTGTTCCCAGTGGTAATGACTCTTCACAAGATTGAACCCAGACAAAATATGTGGGTTACCTGGGCAAACAAAACAGGGCAACAAGCTTTTTGTCTGTCGCTAGCTTCCGCTACTCAACCCTTTAGAACCTGCCTAATAGGACTTCCGGGCTATGACGTACACAGTTTCCAGGAGAACGATCATACTCATATTGAGACTCCGTCGTTACTCCGGGCCCGCCTCCCACTCTGGCATCCTCCGACAAAGTGCATTAGAAAGCCTCTTTAATAAAAATTGTGTGTAGCTGTGAGGGTACTTGGAGTACTGCCTTATTTTAATTTGTAGTGGAAGATTGAATACTGGCATGCTGCCTCACAGGTTAACAAAACAAACACAAACAGATGCAGTGGTATATATGTGTGAAAGCTCTGGGGTGTTCCCCCCTCAGTCGCTCTAGGGTCAATTTGCTGCAGAGTCCTGCTTTGCGCAAGAAAAAAGTACGTTGCCTCTTGCTGCCAGGGTGCGGTGGGGCCGGCAGGGCCGGGGCCAGTGCTGGGGCTCCTGCGGGGCTGGTGCGGGCCTCGCCGCCAGGGCCTGTCCCACTGCCCCGCCAGGGAGCAGCGCGGCCGGAGCCAGCTCCTCCAGCTGTCTCACTCCCTGAGACACTCACGTGCCCGGCCCAGACTGATGGCCTCTTTGATACCTGGCTCCCAAGATCCGTCACCTACTTGCTGGCTAGTTCAGCTGGATAGTCGCTAGCGGTCACACACTTACACACCCTCACTTGCCAAGTTGCTGGCATCCCAGACGCATGGGCCCCTATGACCCGTGGAGCTGCTGGCACTTAGACCTCCTTACACACACATGCACACACCAGAGAGCTCCTCGCCCAGGAAAATAGTTAGAAATGGAGCTTAATGAGAAGACAGGACAGACTGTGGTGATCAGGCGCAGGACATGGCCAGACAAGTGCACTGACCAGCAACCTGTTTACATGTGGCTGGCCCCTCTTATCCCCTTATTCCTCCATTTTCCCAGGCTTGTTCTTCTGCAAAACACCTCAGTCCCTTCCTTTTCCTGCCTTTGGTCTTTCCCCTAAACAGCCTACGCTGTGTTGTACATTCACAAAATGCTTTTCCCCTGCATCCCATGACGAGTCCCACACCCCCTGGCAGCCCTCCCCCCCGGTCTCCCCAGTCGATGAGGTGATCGGAGAGCCCCCCCCCCACCGCTGCATCGTGGAGGGTTTCACACCTGGACATTGGGGCTGGTGGCTCCCATGTGGCAGCCCAGGGGTGGCCAGGTTGGGGTGTCCATTTCTTTGACTGGGTTATGGGCGTTCCCCTGCCCGTTGCTGTTCTCCCTGCTCCTTCGTGAGTGTGGAGATGAGCCTTTATGGGCTGGTCGCTCTCCTGTGACGGCACTGGGAGTAGCCGGGTCGGGGAACTGTCCCCATCCTACCTGCCCTTGTTCCGCTGGGCTCCTCTGTCAGTGTGGGACCAGCCTTTTATCGCTTAGCTAACATGGTGAGGGTCAGCAGAAAGACGCAGCCCCGCGATGGCCAGGCGGGGTGGTGGCGGTGGGGCCAGGCTGAGGCAGGTCGGAGTTGGGGTCGGGGTTTGGGCCTGGGCCCGGCTCAGCAGGGCCGCAGCCGGGCACAGGCAGGGCTGCGGCGCGGCTGGAGGCTGGCACGGCCCCAGGGCAGCGCGGGCGGCGACTGCACCCGCGTGCCAGGGTGGCGGAGGAAGCCCCTGGTCAGTGTCATTAAGGCCTATTAGTGCACTCAGTGCCCTGACATTTCCCGAGTGTGATCCATTAAAAGCAATTCTCTAAATATGAGTAGCAGAAACAATATAGCCAGCCCTATGGCCAGTACAGAATATCCCGGTAAAGGTTTTTTTCAATACATATGTAATCTCTTTGGGCAGAAACTCAGCTGAATACATTAAACTATTTCTTGTGCTTACAGAAATAGTGGAAAATATTTATTTCTTGTGTTTGGCTTTTAGATGACTGACATCACAAATAGATTATCTAATAGATATATAATTTGGGTGATTGTCTGAAAATGACACCTTAAGATTAAAGCTGTTGGGATACTACATTATGTCAAACAGTGATGAATCACTTGTGAAGATCTAACAATTCCTTATTCTCTCAGGAACAGGAACTACAAACTAATGATTTTCATCCATAAGAGATTCATGTTGCGTTATAGCTCAGTWCTTTAAATTGCTATCCCCAGTAAATGACTGATGGGAACTTCCATGGCCGTGACATAGTTCTGGGAAAAGCAAACTCCCATTAATATCTGATATTGCATTGTTCAGAAGGAGGTATAACAGTACCACTTATCCAGATCCCTTCTTTCATTTTGAATCTCTCTGTCTCATTTTGTGAATTCTGCTGCTTTCACTCGTCTGTAAAGAGACACCCAGTTGCTTTTAGTTATTCAGGGGTGAGAACTGATTTCTACCAGTGTCCTCAATAAAGAGAAAATTACTTCCTGTAAGTATTTTCGCTAAAAGTGTGTTATAATGGATTGACAATGACCTCACCTTCCCCACTGAGCTGATAGGTATTTGCATGTTTTCACTCATTCTGCTTTTCCCTTGAAAAAAAATAGTTGACAGAGGGTTGCCTCTACCAGAGGGTGAAATGTGCCAGTTGCTCAATATCCCAGTAGAAAGAGAGCAAATAAGTGTTTCTGATACATAAAATCACCTAATCACATGGATTTTGTGTACCCAAGCTGTCGGACCACAGTGATTATAGATATCTGTGTATGTGTGTGTGCATGAATCCTCTTTATAATTAGGATCCTATAAGGTTAATATCAGAATAGCAATCATCACTGGCAATTACACTAAAATGTCTGTTTATTTATTGTAGATTCAGAGACTATAAAACTGTAAGCATCCACATTGGTAGTCTGGTTTTGAATAATGCAGATAACAGTACTTTCCTGAGTTAATTTCTCCATGAATTAGACTATCTTTTGGAAAAATCCACAGTCTGTATTCTCATTTCACCCATTCAAAATGCAGCTATTTGAATAGTTCAGGGTGACTTTCCCATTCACTAAAAATTGCTAACAGCAAACAAAGCTACTCCTATCAAAATATTTATTTGCAGATATAGTGTCCTTACTTTGTAAGATGTTTCTTTTAATATTTGAAATCCTGTTTTCTTTTCATTGCCTTTATATTGCACTCAGTTCTACTACTCAGTAGGTTAGACTGGCAAAACTTCAGAAACAAATTTCTTACTTACCATACTAAGAGAAGGGCAACTACCTTTTTCCTCTGACTATGCAGAGACCCTGAGCTCTTATTTTAGCAAGTTTAGTTAAACTGTGGTCTAAATTAACTTGCCAGTTCAGTGTCTGAATTATGTGGGCTAAAACCCATCAAGAGTTCCTTAAGACAAAGTGAATAACACCTTAGAAACCAAAAAGAATTAGTAAAAAAAAGCCAGAAAAATGCATGAATAAATGTAAAATAATAGATAAGGAATACCTATCAAGGACGGAGCACAGACATTCCCACAGCAACCAGTTGTGATATCACCAGTAAAGGTTTATGACTTAAGGGGGAAATAAGCAGTGTAGGAAGATCAACTCTTGAGAAACAGAAATCATACTTTCGCACAAATATGCTTAGTGCACTAATAAAAATAGGAAAGAGAAATTAAAAGTATGAAGAGTATTATTCTGAGATGTTATGCTTTCCAAGGTTTCATTTGTGTTTGACTCAG
Source organism: Apteryx rowi (assembly GCF_003343035.1). Classification (NCBI taxonomy): domain Eukaryota; kingdom Metazoa; phylum Chordata; class Aves; order Apterygiformes; family Apterygidae; genus Apteryx; species Apteryx rowi. The sequence continues at coordinate 264,533 of NW_020451046.1, read as the reverse complement.
AAATTCCTGCTTCTGCCTTTGCAGAGCAACTTTAATGAGAAAGATGTACCTTTGTGTTGCAGCAGTGAGCACAAAATGGCAGTCTACAGAGGGAAAATCAAAGCTTCAAAATTTTCTGCTAACCACAATGGCTAATTCCACTGAGTTTTCAGCTTTGATGTCTCTAACACATGCACGTCTGACCATTAGGGATGAGATATAATCTGATGAAGATTCTAGACAGAGCAGAAGCGTATGACCTTCTCTTATAGTGACCTGCCAATGTTTTATTGCTTTGAGTTAGACATCTAGTGCTCTGAAGATTTATTTTTTGTTGTCACCTCTCCAGCTTCATCCCTCTGTTGAAAAGACTGACTAGAAAATACTTTAAGTCACTGCTTATGACATTTCAGTTGATACACAGGGGACTGACATGTTTAAAGATGAGAGAATCTTCAGAAGAAGAATATTGTAATGGAAATCATTCTATGAAGGAATTTCTGTAACAAAATCTATTTTGAAAATGAAGGTGAGTGTATTATATTACCTTGGTTTGGAGCTCTGTGTGTAGATGCATTGTCATAACTCCAATTCCACTAGATACTGCTACTTACGTAAATACGAGTTCTCTGGGCTTATCATTTCACGGAGTAGAAAATTAACAAATTTTAAACAGACCTTATCATTTGACATTTGTAATGACATTGTTTTTAGTATTACCTATCCAATAATATCACTAGAAAAACTTAAGCAGAAAAGAAAACTAAATTTGGATTGTTCTTTAATATTAGTATAAATAATTGCTAAGTTGATTAGAAATAGACTCCTTTTTCTGAATGTTTTTGTCAGTAACTACAAACAAGATAACTTCACCTTTCTCAGATTTACTGTTTCTAGGACTGGGTCCTAATGCAACCAGATTACCAAAACTAAACAGCCTAGATGTCAGTAAGTTGTGAAACCAATAGATTCCTATGTTCCTACAGTGTTTATGCACTACTGTTCTTATTCCTGTCCTAGTGTTACTTTTGAAAGAGAATTGATAGTGTATTTGGAGCTCCACTGGTACTGTGGCTTACCATTTGTTTTTATTTTCCTTTCTAAATTGTTCTAATTTACATCATCAGGAAATATTTAGAAGAATACTTATGATATGAAACATATCAGTGAATTTTTCTGAATAATATGAAAAAAATTTATATTCCTAATGTCCTTTAGGTACACAAAATATGATTTCCAGGAGGGCATTAATGAGGTAAGAGGTTAAAGCCTTCTAAAAAGTAGTGCGATATGAGGTCAATGAGGATAACCACTAAAGATCTTTTGCTTTGGCTTCCCCTTTATTCTTTCCACTCAATCAAGTCAGAGAGGAGCTACAGCTATACAAAATTTTCCAAGAGACTTGGAATTCCTGTGAAAGTATTTTTAAGAAATAATATCTTACCCAAAAAGAGAAACAAACATAATAGTAGTTTCATATCATGCATTAATTTCATATCAGACTGTCTATGAGGTGACTCAACATTCGTGTTAAGCTCTTACATTTAAAATAGATATAGGTAGCATTAATGTTTTTGTGAACTGATTTATTTTTAGAGCACAAGAACTGTAGTAATCCCTTAAGTAAACTGTAAAAGTAATTTAATGTAATTTTAATTGTATTCAGCTGTGCAGCTACATCTTGATTAAAGTTATTGTTGACCAAAGTGTAATCATATCTTGATTTTTTTTTTTATTTTTATTTCTTTAGAGTTAGGGATCAGCTGCATTATTTTGAATAGCTTACACTTTAKATACACATCACCAGTAAGTGTCCTACTTCCTTAGATTTTATTTACATGTTTATTATTCAAAGGGGAAAAACATAAAAAAAATTCTGCTAATTCTATGAAACATCAGTACATTACAATATAGTAAATGAAAGGCTATTATTCTTCAGATTGGTCTGCACACTCAAGCTCCCAAAAGAAATGGGTTGCTGAATTGATTATAATTTGTGTGGAATTGACTGTACATGCATGTTAAGCAATTTTCTACAAAATTGCACAAAATTGGAACATCACCATAGCAATATTCTATTGTACACAATTGCAACTAAATATTATAGCCTTAAATAGAAACTTGTTTGATATGTATCATGTTTTACAAAATGCAGTCTTAGTGAAATGATTTTTATAAACAGTGCAAATGTTTATGCTAAACACATTTTGTAGAGTTTGCAAGGAATGCAAAAACATTCTAAGGACGTTCAAGTGAATGTTTATTGACAATACTTAAAGAGAATGTGTTTGAGGGCAGCAGTAGAGAAGACAAGATGACTTTTATTGTTATTCTGTTCCAGAAACGTGGTACCTTTTCTCCATATCTCTGAAGAGGCTAGTAGTGCTGCATACAGATGCAAGGATCCAGTCTTTCATGGCCAGCTGTAGGATCTTAGCCACACATTTCAAGTAAGATTTATGAAAATGTTCATTCAACTCCCATGATATTGCATACTGAAGACTCTTTAAAGTCAGTATTTTGCTTCTTTCCATTAAAATCTCTTAAATAGGAAATCTTCCATCACCCTAAAATAGAAATTCAACAATACTTCAGCTCACTCCAAACCATCTGTTTACACTCATTTCTTTCACATACTTTTCAGTGATTTGCATTTTGCCCAAGCTGTCAGTTCTGCCTTTGCCAATGTTAAATAACTTCCCAGAGTTGTGCTAGTTCTTCTCAGTCATAGTGCTAGAATAAATTTTCAGCAACAGAATGAAAGGCTCAAGATAGCTATATGTATATGTCTAAGTAAGCTAAAAATGCTGTTTAAAAAAAACCAAAAACCACACACCCCAAATATGTTGTTCAATGTATTATTTTTAAAATTTGATCTATTAAAAAYGTACAAGTTATACAATGCAAAATATAGACGTGTTTTTTATATGGTTTTGCCATGTAAAATATGCTAACCGTGGCCTCCACACAACATGAATTTATAACTTTTTCCCTACTTGATTGCGAAAGAACTCCATCACAGTTAGGATGATATGGATCTGAGAAAGTCTATCTAATAATACCATCTAATACCATCTACCAAAAACCATCTAATCCTTATCCTTATCCTTCTTTTCTACCTTTTAAATCTTTCTGTTGTAGCTGTTTTGCCCCTATTTCTCAGGCCTGATACAGAGCTCTCAGGCCCAGGCTTCCCAGGCCTCTCATCTCCTCCCTCTTGCTGCAGTAATACTGAAGTCTGTTGTACTCACTTTCAGTCTCATTAATGTACCCTTATGTAGAGTGTAGGGAGAAAACAGGTCTTATATGGAAGAAGCAGAAAGAAATATAAATCACTTAGGAAAACTTTGTCATTTAACAGGAATAGGTCTCTTACTGATCATTTAAAAAGAGCTGGTCACTGGCTGGATTCTATGCTGTTGAAGTAAAGAACTCTGAAGACTGTGAGTGATAACTTTGGGGCTTGAAGCTGATAAATATGGGAAATTTTCCTTAAAAATATTTGGCTCTATAACTAACTTTTAAAATTGACAAACTTGAGTGGATTTATAATGTAATCAAATATGTTCTCCCATTCATGTTCCAGCTACCATCTGTTGTCTGCTGTAGTTTAAGGATTACAAAATTAGGTTGACATACTTCTCTGTATTCATTTAAACATCCAAATCATGAAAGAATGAGAGGATTCTTCATTCTTTTCTTTTTTCAAATTACACAATCTAAAAAGACTGTTCAAAAAAGAATCTGAATTAACAGCTGTAGCAAGTAGAGTTAACTCTTATGGAGATGACAGATTGACAGGAACAGCAGCAATCCACAGTTCCTTAGCACTGCCTTGCCAGTATGCATCTGATGTGGAAAGTACCTCTTTTGGTGAAAGACTTCACTCCTTTTCTACATATGATTAATTTTCCCCATTCTACTGGTATTCTTGAAATGGACGGTTCTCACTGTGGTGGCATTTTCAGGAATCTGATAACAGATATATCAGCCTACATCTAAAATAACTTAACTGACTTCAGTGCTATTATTTAATGCTTCCACAACAGAACAAAGATCTGGCTTAAAGACATAATTTGTGGAAGAAGCTGTAGAAGAGAGTGAGCAACAGAGAGGTATGATGATTTTAAAAGGTTTTAGCAAAAGGATAAAAAAAGTGAAAATCCTATATAAAAAATAGAAAATACTCAAAAATGATGGGAGAAGAAAAAGAAAAAAAATATCAATCAAACTTTGCTCTTGACTCAGTGAGAAATCAATGGAAAAATCCACTATACCTTTAGTCATCAGTTGTAAACTGTAGTCAGAAATAGGCTGTTGGGTAACTAGGAGATGCCGACTCTCATGGCTATTTTTGGCTTATGTGCCCTGAGCAAGCTGCTTGGAACTCCTCAGGTCTAGATAATTAAAAATATATAACATTATTTGTTTAGGCATTAAGCAATGTCAACATTTTTCAGCTTTACTTCAGACCTTTATGTACCGAAACACTGCAGAACCAACAAACCAGGCAAATAATCAATCCGTTTGCATGCAATCATAATTTGCATAATTTGAGCAGCAGAAAGAAGGTACTTGGAAGATCTTAGAGATTTTGTTTTTTCCAAGTTATAGTAAATGATAATCTGATTAAACACTAGTTAAGTGCAATTCCAGTAGGAATCTGTTTGTCATTTATWACAATTTAAACTCAATTAGTACTTGCTTTTTAACCAAAAAATAGCAACTGATTTCTGCAGGTAGGATTCTAGTKTATAGCTGTGCAAAACTATTAGTTTCTACAAGTACTGTTCTATAGTCTCTAAGCTGTTTGTTTAATGAATGTAACAAGGTATAAAATAGTTTTTTAAAATTTTTACTTACAAATATTTCTTTCTTTCTTTAAATCTTAGGAACTATAAACTGCTCTTGGGTTTCAAAGTAGGAAATGACAGCTAATTTCAGTGAAAAGAAAAAAATATGGAAGTACATGGTTAGTGCCAACTTGCTGTATTCATGGTGTTTTAACAACATGGGCATGATAGGTTTGTAGGTAGAGGTAATACCTTTTTTTAAATCAGCTGTCATAATTGGAAAAATCTGACAAGCTTTCAGGCTCACATGCGCTTCTTCAGATCTGAAAGAAAAGATATCTGAAAGAAAGCAGCAGCTTTCAAATTTACACAGAAGTTTAAAATCATTGATCGCAGTTTAGTCAGATATGTGCCAATTAAATCAGCTACCAAATGGTCTTTGGTTCTTAAAAAGATCTTTGACCAAAGGTCTTTGATAAGGAGACCATTTTTCTGAATTAATTTCTATGTTTAAATTAGAACATCTTTCAGCCTACCTTTGAAAAAAGTCTTTGAAAGAAAAGGTATTTTGATACATACTGTAAATGATATATATTTAACTAAACTTTGAGCAATTGCTCTTAATTTGTATCTTGCTTTGACAACTACTTCATCTCTCACATAAGATGAAGAGCTTGTGTGCTTGACAGCAATTTTTTCCAGCTATACTAGCTGATATAATAAAATACATTACTTCTAGCTAGAAAACTTGCTTTGAGAGGTAAGGGACTTCACAGAAGTATATTGAGAATCCCTCAGCTGCCGTCTAGGTTTAAAGTGGGGATTGTTAAGCTCTGATAATGGCTATATCCTCTCCCAGTGTTACTGATTCTATCACATGAGAAGAGGTAGTGRGGTAAAACTATAAGAGGTGCTGGTAGTTCCATCCATGCTGGAAGGTTGGGGAGYGCAAGCAGCTCTAGGGAAATGCAGAAACTTTGTGCCTTTTGCTAGTTTTCTACAAATACTGCAATTGTCTCTACTATTCATTATCAGAGTTTCGTTAAATGATCAACAAATTACAAATGAAATGAGAAATAACACTATGTACAATAAGCAAAATGAACTATAAAATAGTTGTGAATATTAGTAGGAAGAAAATTAGAATGAAATTAAGCCAAAGAAATGGACAATAAATATCAACAGAATGAGAAGTTAATGGTTAAGATGAACAAGATCTTAAGGAAAAAAATAGAAATTATTGTCTTCTAGAAAACTACAGTCATAAACTGCAGGGTAAATTAGGATCCTAATTTCTCCTCATAACATATAAGTTTAATTTAGGTCTGGTTAGTAAAAATGCAATAAGAAGCATTTGAAAATAGAGTGAATAATTTTTTTTCATTTCCTTATTAAATACTTTTTGTCTAGATGTCATTTGCATAGATGTATTTTTCTGGCACCTAGATCTGAAACAAAACCTTTCAAGACAAAGATTTGGATTACGGCCATTAAGCTCAGGCACCAGTCAGATCTTCCAGCTACAGCAGGACCTAGTTTGAATGTTTTTTTTCTGTCACATACATTCAGCAGTTTTTTTTCCTATGTTTYGATAAACAGCAAAATCATTTTCCCTAGTGTTAAAACTTGCTTGTGAAACAGAGATGCAACTCAAAACTTCCAGATTCATCTGAAGATTTTTAAAGAGTTTATAATGCAGCAAAATATATTAGATGTCATCAAATTACAGTCTTCATCAAGCTTCATCCTCAGCCAATGTAAACACTTCCTCATTTTGTATTATTGTCACAATAGTTTGTGCTGCCATTCTTACTTTATTCTGATTCTTAGAATGACTTTTCTAGGTTGAGAATTCTTTTATTTCAGTCAGTTTATTTAGCCAGATATGATTTGAATCTTAACGTGCACTGAAAAATTGTGGAAACAGCCTCAGGAACTGAGAAACTGCTATTGGTGTTGAAAGCAACAAAGAGTTGTTTCAAGGTGGGACATTTAACAGGAACTCTATAAGCCTACTATGTCTGTCAGAACTTTTGTACAATCATTTTGAATTGAGAAAGCTTGACCTTTTACCGTCATAATTTTGTCGTTTAATTAAAACATTCCACTAGCATTGCTTCAGGAATTAATCCTTACTTTTCTACATCCAGTTAAGATTATTCATTTAACTTTTATAGTGCAGGCAGAARGCAATTGGAATTTTTTGCCTGATGTTACAAAGAATGTACCTTCATTTGAAATGTTTAAAGCATGAAAATTTCCAAACTGTCAAGACCAGTTAAAATAAAATGTTAAAGAACATGGTATAACAAAAGCAATCATAATTTGCCTGGATAACCAGGTATGATAGTCCATTTCCATAATACACTGAGTTTAATAAAAAAATATTTTAACATTTCAAAAAAGCAAATTATTATTTTCTGGTTTATATCCTACTTTATGTATTAGTAAGCAAATATAGGAGCAAGGTTTATGCTATGTAATGTCATGCCTCTAGCCAAGATTTAGATGTCTTTTAACTTCAGAAAATGTGGACTTCTAGTCTTACATCATCTTTATTTTTCATGAAGTACTTGAAACAGATGTGTAATAGACTATTAAGTTCATGACATACACCTAATTGAAGCTCTCAACAATTAGGAAAATACTGTTTAATTATTCTGGTTATACGATTGCAGCACTGCTCCCTCTCCCTTCTGAAGGGAGTAATGCACTATGGATCATTTTCTGAGTGGTGACCACAATGTATACAATATAAAATGCATATTATGTTTTATTTTTAGGAGAGTGCTTTAAATATGACTCAAACAGAATTCAGATTTAAGGACTAAATGAAAGTGGCCTTATTTTTACAGGATATGAAAATTCCTCTTAAGGTAGCTGTTCCTAGCCACTATCAGACACAGGATTTGGAACGAATCTCTGGCACTTCCTAAGGTCTTAAATAAGATATAATCAAAATAAAAATATGCTAAAATACCTAATATACTAAACATTGTCACTTTAGAACAAATTAGTAGTATCTATGGGCTTCTTTCTTTAGACATAAATCTTCACTTCCTACAATTACACTGTTCTACCTGAGTACCTAAATTTAAATACTGAAAAATTAATACAATTCCTTTTTTTCCTATTTTCTATATTTAATTTTATGTTTATAAAACTTAGTCTGGCTTCACGACAGTGTCACTTTTTTATATCTGTTTTTCCAACTGCCATCTTGATTCTAGTTACTCAGTATAACAATTAAATTTGTTATAATGATAATATTATATCCCCATTACTAAGGACAACTTAGATCTCTTCTTTACGCTATTGTTCTTACCTCTGAGGATCACCTACTGGTACACTGCTGCTTCTCTTCAGCCTTCTTTTCGTAGCAACACTCAGAGCTAGTAGTGGCTCTGGAGGTGCATCTTCTGTTCTCTTTGTTCACCTGCTTTTGTAGTCATTTCTTGCTAATAGTGCATTTAGACAGAGGATGGAATTAATAGTATTCCTACCAAATCTCAGTTACTGATCACTCATCCCTTGTGAAATATTATTAATGAGTTTGGGCCACTATGAAAGTTAAAGATAATACTGGTAGGGTCTTGGATCCTTCTTAGTCTTATTTATAACTTCAGTATGCCTCTCCTTTATGTTAACAGCTTGACACAGTCATAAATAGAAAACACTTGGCAATATAGAAAAAGAGGCACTCATCTCAAACTCCCTTTGCCTGAAATCTGGATTTAAACAAAAGTAGAAAGTTCAGTGACAGGGAAGGAAAGTGTATTTGTGAAGAATGAAAATCTGGAGAAAATCTTTGGGTGAATGGATGAGTCAGGCAGAGAGGACCTTGAGGGGAGTGCCTAAAAGATTCTGGGAATAGCTATAAAATCTAAAGACAGAAATGTACCTGGCTGCAGCTGGAGTCACTTTATGAATGTCCAGTGTACATTAGGGCATGATTCAAGCTAATGTGGTCATGTGTTGTGTGTGTGACCATGGACAGGGTTAAAGCCATGCATCAAGTTTTTCATATGAAAATAATTTCATACACAGGTGAAATCCCATGAAAATCCTTAGGTGTAAATGGTAGGACACTGCTCAGTTTCTCAATAATAAGTAATTTGTTATTGTTATTATTATATTAAAGGATGGACTGAATCAGGAAAGAGTAATGAAACTATCACTTGAGGGATATGATCACTTGAGGAAAGATATGTTAGATTAAAGAAAGCAGTTAGATATGAACAGAAGTGTAAGAGAGAAGGATGGGCATTGTGTGTGCTTAATAGAAAGGTGAAGAGAGAAAATTAAGATTAACAGTGTAAAAACAGACGAGGAAAGATGAGTAGGGAATAAAATCACATATTAGTGATTTTCCTCAATTAAATGTAGTCCTAGTCTGCTTTCTGCAATAAGAAAACCAATATTTCCTCACTACAAAGTTTAAAAGATGCCCATTAGTTAGGCTGAAGACAACTGACAACACATTAGCAGTATTACATGGACATTTCTGAAAGCTTTTGCAGCATATCTTAAGTTAAAGATTTGTTTTACAGAATCAGTAGGAGGCAGTCCTATTCAGATAGTATTGGAGCCCCAAAACCCACTTGGCATCATAGGTTGGCAAACCAGGAGCTGGTGAAAAGCTGGCATTGTAGCAAAGAATGCGATACTGGCCTTGAACCTAATTTAGTGATAACAAAAACTTGATTGATGCAGTTCTGAAGATCACAGCAACCAAGGATAGACTGTCTGTGACAGATGTGAATAACACCCTTGATTGGATAGAAGAAATTAGCTGTACATAGCAACAAGAAGCTTATTAAGACTGACTGATGGGGTAGTGGAGCAGAGAAAATAACAGAGTAAAAGAAGGCTATGACCTACCATTACCAAGGAAAAGCACAAGGACCTGAGGAGCAAAGCAAGAACCCAGCCTCACCTGTGGTGACAGGAGAGCTAATGAAATCTCACTTAACTTTAGCTTTGCTTCTTTGTAGGAGATAATTTGTAGTATCTCCTTGGCATATCCTGTAACTGTTGATAATGAAGTCACCCCGCAGGTGACTAATGTAAGTCATTCTGTTGGTGCTTTAAAGTGGTATGTAAGCTCCTGCTTCAGGGACTGCCTTTGTGAACCAACTGAGGAGGTGACCAAAAGTCTTCCTTCAACTGACAGGACAAGCTGGTGAGTGACAGCCATCCTCACTTGATGTGGAGCAGAGTCCCCAAAATGTAAATGTTTCTGTAGAGAATGGAGTTAGTTAGTTAGATTTAAACTGCAGCAAAGGAGATTTAAACTAATACTGGAAGGAGACAAAAACCGCAAACAACCAAAAAAGAAACCACAAACCTTTCTAATAATAACAATAGGTAAATGAATCACTGGAATACATTTTGTATGGAAGTTGGGGATTTTACGACGCTTGTTTTAAAGGGTGGATTAGATGTGCTGAAATCTTATCTTGAATGAAGGTGATATTTAAAAAGACCTCTTGAGATCTCTTCCAGTCCTATGATTTTTAGTTTAGCTATGTGAAAGAGATTGTATAATTATATCTATGAGAAGGTTATATCTACAATTTCTAATTGCCATACAATGACATATCAAGGATGAAAATACTCAAGGGTTTGAAACATTTGACTTTAATGTTGCTGTAACATTGCTCGTATTACTGAACTATAGATGAGAAATTCAGTCCTCTAGTGCCCTGTGGATATCTATGTAATTTAAAAGATGCAGGAAGTTGATTTCAGCTTTTGTTCTTTGATGCAACTGAATATGTGAGACTTCTGTCTTAGAACTTCATAGAGATTTACCTCAGCTCTGTACTTGTCATAACAGTATGCAATGCTATAAAATACTGAAGTGATAGATGTAATTTATTTTTAACAATAAATGGTAGTACAAAGGAGAATAAATCAAATATATTTTACAAATGTATTAAAGTTTAAACACTTTTATTAGTATATCAATACATTTTTCCCCTCAAAATGTTCATATTCCAAAAATATTACCTCAGTTTAGATCATGTTATTAATATGCATATTAATATCCTATCTGAAACATTTTATAGAGGCCGTATACAGAATCTGGACCTTGTAACTGAAATTTTTGACATCTGTCTTTTTTTTTGGAGTCATGTGTGGATCCATGACAAGATCAGTATCCAGACACCATCATTTACACTGCGCACGTAATTAATCAATCATTAAAAATGGAGAAGTCACTGAGAAAGCTAAAGCACAGGTCACCGATCTATTAAAAAAAAAAAAAGGCATTTTGTCCTTGAGTTATTTATATAGCAGCTCCATTAGCTCCTTCTTCATTTTGTTTCTAGCCTAACATTCATGCAGAGAAAGCTTAGCAACAGGGCCTAAAAACACACACACACACACACACACACACACACACACACACACGTATCTGTATATCTTAAAATCACAAAAAAATTGTGTTTATATTTTTAAGAGACTCCAGCTTATGGGAAAAAGAGGAAGTTGATAGCTCTGAAGAGAAATCACTGTTAAGGCCAACATAGTTCAGAGCAAATGTCAATACTACTTTGTTTTGCATTTTATCAGTTTGTTAAACTGTGAGGGTTTATGATGCCATCTTCCTTACTGTTCATTTATTAGATTTTGAGGAAGCCAGTAATGATTGCAAAAATAGGAACTTATTCTTTTTCTATGTGAAGGCTCTACTTGTGAGTAAAAGCCAAAGAAAAACAAACCAAAAAACCCACTTGTCTCCAATGTGGCACAGGTAGATTGACAACCAGGATGAAATAGGGCAGGTGAGACTTGTTGACCAGCTGAGTCAAGGTGAGTAATTTTCCAATTTTTCAAGCAATTCAGTGAAGTAAAAATACTAAGCAAAATCTACTGTTGAGTCTACTTGAATCTACATTGTATTTCTAATTTGGCAAGCCAAAATTCAAGGAAGCCTTAGCATAAAGTATATGTTTATCTGTCTTAGGGATCCTTGTCTATATTTATATAAGCATGCATTTTTAATACATCTCTGGAAGCCTCATGTCTAATCTATATATGGGTAATTACAATTATTATTAATATTTGTTCTAAACATATCTCCTGTATCACAGAATATTCAGGCTCTTATTTGCATATAAGTATCAAAACCTAACCCTGCATGAACTTAAAAGTGAGTAAATAAACCAGTAATAGCTAATAATAATAGCAGAAAACTTAACCCAGAGCCCTGAATTGTATCATGAAGGCTCCAAAAGATTTATTGCATTTTGAAAGTTGTTGAAGATATTGAGCACTTGGGAAACTGGATCTGTATTTGTTTTCGGTTGCTGTGGTGAGAAGCAATGCTGACTAACCTTATTCAGTGCAATAAATCTGGCAGGTTTTCAGAACTGTTACATGTTTTATCTCAGCTTCATATTTTGTATATATAAGCACACAGTTTTGAGAAGAAGCCTTGGTAATGCTATTTTGCAGTCAGACTGTCTCGCATCTGCCATCTAATCATCAGAATAGTCTTCAAACAGACTAAAGACAGTTAATCAAATAAGAAAAGAAAATATTCATTTCTGTTAGAGGCAACTGAATTTCAGTGAGGGGGAAAAAGGACATAATTATTGCAAACATTTTAATGAGTTTTCCTTTGTTTCATTTTCTACCAGCTGTGATATCAATGAACATATAGTCCTGCAAACTCTCACACATAAGAATAGTCCTCATTGCTTTTAATTAACTACTCACATGATAAAACTATCTACAAGAGGAAGGCTTTTKGGGATCAAAACTATATCTGTAGTTTTATTTCTCTTTAACAGTCTGCCAGGAAGTGTAACCTCCTGCTGGCCTTCCGAAATGGAGCATAAAACCCTTTTGGACTGTAAAGGTGAGCAGACTGTATTTTGCTTTCATTTAAGTTTTCTTGAGTATTAACATTACATTCTTGTTTGCTTCTGTTTCCTTCTTATCTCTAAGTGAATTGCACCTCACTGAAATTTCAAATTTACTCCCAACTGGAGAAAAATTACATAAAACACTGTGGAAAAAGACTAATAGCTGAAATATATTCTTTAGCAATGGTATCAAATTCCTAAATGGATAGCAGTAGACTTGAATAGCAAATATTTTACAAGGGAACTTCTCTTATCCTGTCTTGTCCTCATAAATATAAAGTCAATTAATTTATCTTGGTAAAGAAGAAACAGTTTTTCACAGGTACAAAATCAGGCTGTCTGCGCTTCTAAAGCCTCCACTGGTCTTTCTGAAGATTACATCTGACACTGCCTATTCAGTTATGAGATAGAAACCAATTTAAAAAACAGTGTGTGTATTTTGTTTTTTGTTATGTCACCCAAATTATGTAGATATACAAGCTTGGTCATTTCTAGTATGCCTGACTTCAATAGAGCTATACCAATTTACATCAGCTAAAGAATTTAAGAGTTCAGCACTCCTATCCTCTTCTTGCTTAGGAAATAACACCTAAACACTTCTTCTTTCTCTGCAGTAGTATGAATAGCATGCTGTACCTACATGAATGCGTGAATATATTTTGAGTTGTAAATTTAACTTCTTTACAAATCCTTCAAAATTAGAAATATGTGCAGTCATGCAACTACTTATGTCTTTGAAAAGGATTTATTTTCTTCCTACTTTAAATGAAGGAGATGATACTCAAAGTGAATAACAGGMTCTGATGTGATCTCACTCCTCTCGGCATAATTCCATTTCTGTTATGCTCAGCAGGAGAAAAAGTGCAAGTGAATAGTTTTTTCACTCTGAATCATAAAAAGGATTTATAATTGCAAAACTAAACCTTCTGCCACTAATAAAAAGATTTCTCAAACAGATTAAGGGAAATGTAAGTAATTTCAAATGAGTTTGCCATTGTCTATTGTGAGTTCAATGAGATATTTCATAATTTTATGTATATGGTTAGTTACAATGACCTTTATTATTGCTCAGTATGCTTGATAACTTTGGATATACCTAATCTCGTTTCTAGCATTCAGTATGAACCTCRGTGTCTTTCTAAATTATTATTGTTCTCTGATAGAAGTAAACTAGTACTGCTCTTCTTTTTAAATAAGATTGTGCTCACATACTGACCATTATTCCAGCTCATTAGCAAGCATCTTATCTGTTTAGCAATGGACAATTTAATTCTTCTTAATCTCCTCCCATTCCCACTTTCTGCTTCCAGGGCTTTTTTGGGCAATCAGTCTTTGCAGCTAATAGCTTGGCCACAACCAGTCTGTTTGAGGACTGAGGGCAGGAGCCCCATTAATTTAGGACTGAGTTGTGAACCAACTCATTTCTCTATTTGAGAGGCACAAAGATGACCCTGCCAATTAACTTTTGGCTATCTAGCTTTGGACTTCTTCCTGTTTCCTCCCCCTCCCCCCCCAATGTATACCCTCTCTAGTTCCCACTCCAGCACAGCTTTTCTGTTTGTTTGTTTGTTTGTTTGTTTGTTTTTTTCCTGTGGACCTGCGTAATCTTTGTCCCCTACTTGGTCTGTAAGCACTGAGCCACTCACTTCTGCTCCCCAAAATTGACTTGGCTTCAGAAAATGCTCTTCCTATACTCTTTGATTTTTATACTTACTTTAGTATGCTTCCTGTCCTGATTACCATTTTGGTACAAGTCTTGGCTCATATGGATTGTGGCTTTAGCCTGCCCTAATTATAGTATCCACAGCCATTCCAAGTACTAATCTGATACTCACCACTGAGTTTCATTTTCCCATTGTGCTTTCCTTACAGGAAGTGTTTTACCTCTGAGATGGTTTTTTTGACCCCTATTCTTTTATCTTTGTGCAAAACATAAAAATAAAGGATTAAATACTCCCTGGAATATATTTGGGTTCATTGTCTCTAGTGAGAACCATAGCTAAAGAATAAACAGTCATCTCTCTGACTACCACAATACACAGATTTGGGGGACAGGAAAAAGAAATGTCAGAAGAGGAGGGCTAGCTCGAACTGGACAAACACATTAACAAGAATCTTAAAAAATGTGTGGTCCAGAAATTCTGCATATGTGGTATAATAATATACTACTAGTCAGCAGGCAGAAAGAAGTCTAATGCTCCTGACAGACACAGTAATAATTTCRAATCTATTTAATGACGTATACTGGTTTGGATTACAGATTAAGAAAAAAGACAGAACAGACAATGAAATCTTGTTCTGACTGGAGAGACAGATTTCAGAAGACCAATACATAACCCAAAGAGTTTCTGAGTGCTAGAGATTGTGTAGAGGAATATAGGATGAAGGGCAAGAAGCCCTCTGTTTGAAGAAGGGTTTTTGTTATTTGGCAGGTGAAACTAAGAGGATTATCCAAACTTCACTGTGAATAGGTAAATTAGCAGGCAGTGAAAAATAATATGAAATTGATTGTGCTATAGCCAGARTCATCCCTTCTTTGATTAGGGAAGAGTCATTTTCTAATAATAGTCAATGTTTCAGTAACATATATAGTGGAAAGAACAATAGACAAGAAATTAAAAAAAATCTTTCAGCAGAGAATTCAGGAATCAGGGAGACTGACAGTGCAACTCCTTAAAAGCACTGCTTTTTGGAGGAAGAACTGCTGCAGAGTTATCACACCCTTCGACGGGAAACTCTTAAGGRTTTATTTAAGATACACCAGGCCACTCAGCGTTATTTCTTGCATATGAGGGTAATTATTACATACATTACTGGGGGGGGGGTGGCTGCGAAGGTGAAAACTGAAGAGTCCAGGTTTACTTATCTTTGTTCTATTTAGGAGAAGAGTGATGATTTAAATCTGGAATTCCAGTTTATAGAGATTTCCTCACCACAAAGGGATTTAAATACAAAAAGAGCAGCCTGGATTTTGTAAGGTTTCTCTTAAAATTTGATAACAGCATAAGTTCTGTCAGTCCAGGACTATTTTAATCATCCAGTAGACTCCAGGAATATGTAGGTCTGTAAGTGTCCAGAAACCATGAGACTGTCTGTATCATCCAGACCTCCACCAGCAAGCAAAACAACTATGTGGTGCACGCAGTAGATGATGCAGTGGAATGAAAGAATCTACATATCTGCGTAGTGTTGACAATGTGAAGATTTTTTTCATGTGCCTGGAAAGCTACTGCAGGATCAGGGTCAAGGAGAGGTAACTGTAACTGCTCCTCTGCCTATACATCTGAAGCAGATATTTCTGGATCCCTTCTGACACAACAACCTGAAAGAGAAACAGTTGTGTTTAAAGGATAAAAACCATAGTAATGACGCTGTTTATAACGGGTATTTTAATAAAGACGGTGGCTAACTGTGCCCTGTATTTAAATCTGCTCTTTGAAAATGATAGAATGTTATTACAGTCAGTGAAAATAAGATGGATAAGATCAGATCAAAGTCTTATCTGTTGAACTGATAGGCTCTAATCATGTTGATAGGGCTAGAAAGGTTTCATTTACAATTTTCTCTTCTGAGATGTAATAGCACAATATTCTTGCAACACTATTTGAAACATTTGTTCTCTGACACTGGCCTTTTCCCTTCATCTCATAGTCTTGGTAAACTTGTGTAACTTAAGAGTTATGCAAGTCTTAAGAGTTTTCCAGACTGTAGTGATTTTCTTTGCCATTTGACAATGCAGTTTCTATTTGCCAGAACTCTGTAAAGAAGAGAGTTACAGATATCTACTGAATATATTCCTTATAAAAATTTTCATCTTAAGATCATTATTGGAAAATTAAACACAGTTTCAAATTTCATTTAGACTCTGAACATCCCTAAGTCTTATACAAAAGTGTGAATATTTTATGAAGCAAAAAATACTTCACTTAGTTTATGAAGCAAAAATATTTTGTAAAACAAAAAGAAAAAAAAATCTGTGAACATCTAGTTTTATAAATGACGAAAAATACTAAGAACAGATTTGGTCTAGATTAATTACTCTGTGTAACTTCTAAAAGCCATTCATGTGCCTTGCAAAATTACATAACTATAAAGAACTATTCTTAGTCTGTGTCCCATGTACCTACAGCCTGAATTATAAAGGTCTKCCTTTTCTCATGCCGAGTCTTCTGACGCTTTGTTTTGTTTCAAATGTACGATGTAATAACAATCAGTGTTCTCCTTCTCAAGGAGACTTTATATGTCTTYTTTCATTATCAGACAAAAAAATACACATTTTTATGTACAAGAAAAATAACAAAATTCTCTGACAATATGAATTTCTTAAGAATAGAAAGAGAGGAAGAAAAAGCCCCAAATTCAGCCCAAATTAGGTAGGTATCCATATGCCATCTATTTTCATTGGGGCTTGGGTAGCTAAATGAAGCATCAAGCTGAAAGG
This sequence comes from Apteryx rowi, assembly GCF_003343035.1. Lineage (NCBI taxonomy): Eukaryota > Metazoa > Chordata > Aves > Apterygiformes > Apterygidae > Apteryx > Apteryx rowi. The sequence goes on along the minus strand of NW_020451046.1, from coordinate 247,443 downwards.
AGCATGGATTAAAACTATAGAGTTAAATTTAAGATAAGGATGTTTCTGAACCCCATGTCCATTGATTATCATAGTACTGTTACACAAATAATTTTAAAGACAATAGAAAAAAAGGTGTGGGGAGTTGGGTTTTGGCTTTGGTTTGTTTATTTGTTTTTCCATGACACTCTTTGGAAGACTATTTGCTGTGCTTCATTTTTTTCTACACAGTTCTTGTAGAAGTATTATTCCTGTAGAAATGAAGGTCACTACTGATATATTTTCTGTTTAAAAGAAAGGGATTTTACACTTAAGTTTCTTACATGTCTAGAAATGCTTTATCATTTTTTAATATCCCTGAGAGTACCTGAAAGAATCTGCTTCTGGTAGTAAGGAGAAGCATGTGCAGAATTTTTTCAGGATCAGTACCCCCAGGGTTACTTCTTTAAAGCAAAATTTTGTTGGATTGAAATAGTACTTGGAGAAAGACTGATAATTTTCAGCTGAATTAAGAAGCAATGAGGTTGTCAGAGGGCAGAAGTGRTATGGTCCCACTTCTGCATACATGCAAAAATAACACTGCATTTTTTCACAGGCTGGAGTCTGCAGAGTTGAAAGATGGAAAGGTCACAGAGAAATAGTTTTCTCAAAAACTACGTCTCCTTTCTGAACAGGATATCAGATGGGCAGTTTGACACCTTATTTTTAAAAATCTATGCTACACTTTTCCTATTCTTTCAGTAGCTCATTTTTACTAGGGTAGTAAAAATCTCAGTGCAGGTACAGCAGCTGTTTCTAACACATTTGGAAACTTTCAGACTATTTCTTTCAAGCATAATCAAGGATTTGAATTGCATTAACTGTATTTGTGATTTCAACCTCATTTCCCTTTGGACTCCTGAACCCTTCATGTTCACAAATATATATCTTCCACTTCTCTATTCCCTCTTCTGTGAGAGCCCTCTTTGCTCTTTTGTTTAAAATCATTTGATTTCTTGTGACTGCTAAACATCTGCAGAGGCAAATCAGCTGCCACAATGCTTCCACAAGCAAAAAGGGGGAGGAAAAAAAAGCCTAAATCCCAGAAACTGTCTTGCTTGAATGCACCTATTACCTTTTTATCTTGGTTTTCTTTCTTTCTCTCCTTGAATTCTTGAAAAAACTGCTTGAGAACATAGCTTGATTTTGATGGAGGGATTTGCAACGAGGGATTTGCTAATCTGTTCTTCCAAAGTTTTCTCACTATTGTCATTAGTTAATATAGCCCTGCTAGGTCCAAAGCAGGTTTCTGTAGTTTTGTTCTGAATGACTTATAGCTGTTCTCACGTTCAGTTCCTCTCTTTCATTTTCTTTAAAAGAAGCAGAGTATTTAACTAAGGTGAGTACTGTGTCATAATTAATATGCAATTGGCATTCACAGGAAGCTGCCTAGCAGTAACGTGTAAGATTTAATATAGTACATTTTTCCCATTAAGTCATATCATTTAATAACTATCAATTAAGTAGCAGAAGTAACTTCCTTTAAAGATGCTATCCCTTATTTCTTTTGCTAGGAGTAGAATGTGTTATCAAAGCCCAACAGCTAGTGCTCAAGAAAAGATCAAACAGGTTTGAAAGCCAGGAAGTACCACTGCATTTGAAACTGCAAAGATAGAAATTGAGTTCTCTAGTACTCACACGTTTGCAACACTCACACTGAGGGAAAGCAAGTGAATAGCAGATACCATGTTACCACTGTGTGAGTAAAGGGAAACCTTGCCTTGGCAGCATTTTTAGCACCTGTTTTCCACAAATTTAAATGCATGACAGATTGTGCAAGATACTGAGAACAGATCCTTTGAGTTGGCTATGGCAGCAACACGGTGTGGAAAGAACAGTTAATTTAAAAATCAGGATTTTCATTCTACAGGAAATTCATAATCTGATTTCCTTTTTTTTTTTTTTTTTCATTCAGTTGCAAATAGAAAGATTTGAAAATTGTTATGACAATAGTAGTTACATCATACAATATTTTTGTCTGAGTCACTCTGGTGTCTCAAGGGAATATGCTTGAATAGTTGTGCTCCCACTCTTCTAAAATCCCACATTCCTTTATTGAAATTTATTGTGTATAAGTGAAACTACTAATTTTAATTATTAAATCAACTACATCTATATCATAAACAAATAATCGGCTAAACTACTGTCATAGTCAATGGAGAGAAACAGATCTCTTTGAGGGTGTAATTCCATTCATCCTAGGATAGTTGTTTGAAGCTGGTCATACAGATCACTGTCTAAAAGTGCAGGCCAGCACCTCCTGCCTCAGTTACAGACCTTGTTTGCATTGTAGCTGTAGGTGAATCTCATGAGTTAAGTGCGTAGAATTATGGTTCTTGGATGGAGACTACTCAAATGTGAAATATTAAGAGAAAGTAAACAGGATAATTTCTTTGGGAATTATGAAAATGTTCAGTATTTTTGTATGTTTTTTTCTCATTTAGATCCAATTATAATAAACAATTCAGACTTTAAAAATTGCCTATTATTAATATTAACATAAACATACATTTATGAGCCAAAGTAACTTTTTCTCCTTCTTTGGTTTATTCCAGGATTAATGTTAAAAGTGTTTCTTTTTCTTTGTAATTTTTAAATTTGTGTCATAATACAGAAATAGTATAAAGTAGATTTTTTTTTTTTATACAATACTAAGCTCTTGCTGGATCTTACTAGGTGCTATCTTAGTAATGGAAAATTTTCATAATCAGTGATTTTTAATGTTAGTAGTTATTATATTTGTCTGAAATTTAGAACAGGAATACTACTGGTCTATTTCCTTTAAAGAAAACATATTTTCATGTAATTAAAAATTTAAGCAAAATCGATATCCTAAGGATCTGACTTACAAAAATATTCAAAAATGCAATTATGCTCTGATATCTAATACTTTGGAGAGGAATTATTTCTTAATCTATTATCAATTCTGGTGGGGAAAATTCTTAAAGATAGAAATAATGGATAATTTATTTTTCATACCATGAATGTAAAAACTGTAAATTAACTCCTTTCTTTTTAGTTACTACCTTTAAAGATAGTATCCAAATAAAGAAAATAAAAGGTTGCCAGGAGGTAAGAAGGAGGCCTTTCATTCATACAACTTTTGAAATTAGATTATTATTCATTTGATCTGTATGAGTACAAGCTGTCCAAGTGTATAAGATCAAAAGCCTGAGGACATGTTTTGTGCATATCCTTTTCAAGAAGAAAAAATTAATGGTCCCTTTATTTTTTCTCTTCTTTGTCTAGGATAAAAGTAAAATAGACTCTAGTCTACATTTTCATTTGTAGAGGCTTTTTGCTTAAATCCAGGTTGACAGAATGTTGCAAGAAGAATTATGCTGAACAGCTTCAATTTATCGTCACTCGCATTGTCTATCACCACAGCAAAAAGTGGCAGCTTGCCTGAGAAACTAAAAACCACGCTGACAGTACAACATGGGATTACAAAACTGAGCTGTTGGTAAAAACCTGTAGAATCAGGAGTTTGCTCTAGACCAGTGTATGAATATGCTCTTTTTAAGAAAATGCTTCAAGTCTCACTTCCTTGAGCATTGAATCACTTAGGGAAGAAAAAAGGGGTGTGTGTGTGGTGGGGGGGAGGTGGGGAAGAAGGGGAGGAAAAAAAAGACAGCTGAAGTCTATCATTCATAATGCAACTGTTTGTTATAACAAGTTACAGTTATGAGAGAAAAAATAGAATGTTCCTGGGACCTTAAATGCCACTGAGATAAAACAGCTAGAAAGTTTGAGCTGCTAGTATCAATAGGCTCATAGGATAATTCAGTTGGAAGGGAATTTAGGAGGTCTCTAGTCCAACCTCGTGCTCAAAGCAGGGTCAGGTATGAGGTCATGTTATTCAGGGTTTGCTCCAGCCGGGTCTTCAACACCTCCAAGGAATCTTACTATGTGTTAGAGAATCCAGAAAGCAAAGAGTTTTAAACAGTTACTAATCTAATTCCTACCTGTACAAYAGAATACTTTAAAATACACTAATAAAGAGGAACATGCATTGCTGCAGAACTGTGACTTAATTTTGTGCCATTTGCAAGTGGTTTAATTCACCTCTTGTTAAAATGAACTGGCAGGCTATTTGCTTAACTATCTTCCACCTGAATAAGAGGAAGTGAAAGATCTAGAATAAGAGTACTAGCTGTTCATATGTACACAGCTTCATAATATCTGTCTTGTCATATTGGCTCAATACTCCTCGCAGGCTGAGCTCAAGAACTGAATGCAAATTCATGAAATAGTTACATTGTTTAGATGCTAAAACTGGAAGAACTATTTTACTCTTTTAGTTCTTGTGCATTTTTTTGGCAAGGATTCTAATGACTGTAGTCTTTGCATGCTATTCCAACACTGTTAGACTGTATTATTTCTCTGTTCATGTTTACCCGCAGAATATCAGCCATATTCGCTATGATCAGGGAAGATGGTTTGTCTGACACCTGATAAGTTCCTCTGATAGGAGTTTCAGTCCAAACATTATGTATTATCAAATAGATCTGTGCATAATTCAAATCTGGGTTCTCTATTACGCTTTTTTTTCAAATACTTAGAATACACTTAGAAAGTGTCTCCAACCACCAAATCTCTCCCAGGTTTACAGTCAGGATGGAAATGGAAACAAGTGCATTTTCAAGGAAGGTTGCCAGCCTGCTCTTAGTAATACTGGTAAGAAGTGTGATTCCTTTCCATTAAACATAAGTAAAGACATGGAAGTGTATTTAAACCAGTGGCCATGTTTTGAGTGTATTGACTGTTGTCATTATAGTAATCATGATAAGGGTGACTGCCTTTCTTTGCTAGAAACAGAGAATATTAAAGAATTATAGATTTTGATATTAAAGAATTAAAGATCACATTAGAGAATAAGAAGCAATGTCTAATTAGAGGGAAGTTTTAAGGAAACATAATTTCCTACACTTATATTTAAGAGTATATCTTTACACCCCTCGAATCTGTGTTTTTTATTATCATAAACAAATATTATTTTAAAATGTTATTTAAGATCATTTTTAACATATTCCAACATTTCTTTTTTTATCAGTTTGTATAACAATATCCATGTGCAATAGCAGCTTGGTAGGAAACATTCTTAACAAGATCAATATGGTAAAATGTTTATGCTATTTATGTCAGTTTGTTTGTACAAGGAAAATATTCATTTCAACATGTATAGTTGAGGTAAGAATGAGCATAATAATTTTCATAAGTGCTAAAAAGCAAGAGATTGTGAGGCTGTCACAATTTCACTAAGAAAATAGAACTTGGAGAATCATATGTATAACTTTTATTTTTTTTTAGGCTTTTATTATTGTCTAGAATTTGTATTTTCATATTTTCCATACCTTCTCCTCATCATCCTGTTCTTCTGATCATTTTCTGTTCTATACAGAATATATCAGGAATATTTTTGTTGCACATCAGAAAGATGAAAATATTTTTAGAACCCTGATTTTTAAATTATACTAGTTTTACTAGGGCTTTTTTTTTGTCTCTCCCCTCCCTCYCCCCCCCCCCCCCCCAAAAAAAAAAGTTAAACTACCTGGTTACCTTTTTAGTAAGGAAAATAAAAGAATAATATGGAATATTGAAAGAGAATAAAAAAATGTGCAGCAGGAGAAATGAGTCAAAAATATGTTTATTGCATAGTATTTCCAAAATAAATCCTTTATGGCACACAGTACTTTTTTAAAAAAAAAATAGTATATGCCTCACATGGGGAAAAATAATCAAGAACTTGGCAAACCTGTGTGGGTTACAGGGTTCATTAGGACCACAATTAAATTTATATCAAAATGTCAAAGGAGCTCTTTCCATTGAATTCAATGTATATCCACATTGAAGGCCTGGATAGATACCACAATGATGTGAATGGTCACAAAGTTTTTGTTATTAAGGCTGGAAATCACCCTAGAGTTGAAGGTTGTGTGATGTACTTTGTTCTCCCATAGCCTTTCATATGAGAAGATGGATAAAAGGAAACAAAGAGCAGTTAACCCACTTAGACTTCCAAAAACGTAAAAGCATGGACCTAGTCTAGGGGACCACTAGGCTTTGGTGGACAAATTAGCCTTTGGAATGAGGCAGGCCTTTAAATGTGAATCTTTTGCCAAAATAACATTTGCACAATGTGCTTGGAGTATTTGTGCTTGTTATTCTAGTAAAAGCATTGAGTTAGTGAAGGACTTGAGCTGTAACTGTAAAATCTTGCTTGTCATCTGCATGCACTGGTAGATTTCTGGTCTGCTGCATCAAGCTGCTTAAGGAGAAATAGGAGAATATGCTTAGCAAGACTGACCCATTGCCATGCTTCCCTGGCAACATAACAGCAGCAGTATTATACATAGAATAGCTAAAGATCAGAAGTTTTACTGACAGCATGTTACTACCTCTATGTTTCAAAAGAAAACTCAGGACTGACAGAGCTGCCTTCCTTCAACCAACCAGAGGAATTTGTACGAGAGAGGGAGGGAGAGGGAGAGAACAAATAAACAAACAAAATGCATGAACTTGAAGGTAAAATGATTTAGACAGGAGGAAGGCATAAAATTTTAATTTTCATTTAGGCATAAGTTAATTTATTGTTGAAAAAATAGCTTCAGAATTGTAGTAAGACAAATATCTTGTCATATATTTTAACTATCATATATTTTAACACAAAATACATTTTATACATCTTTCTCCTACCTTTTTGATCTTTTTTTTTCGTTATACCTGTCACTTTTCAGTTGASTATAACTTTTTTTTTTTTCTTTTCCTACCCTTTAAATCTATGTAGCGCTGCCCTGGAAAGTGGCAGGAAGACAGAACAGAGGATGGATTTTGGTAATATATCAGCCAAAATACCTCAGAATTGCACTTTATCTTTCATGTTTTAGATGAAGAAAAATGAACTAACATATTTAATTTTGCTGTCTGACACAGTAGGCTTATTCTACCCTGGTGCTGTTTGTTTGCTTTGTCCACTCTCTAATTAATGTAGCTCTTGTCTAATTGCTTTTATAAATATATATATGTGTATGTGTATATATATATTTATATCACTTTGTATACAAAGTAATAGATTCTCCAAGTCTTCAGAAAAATACTAGATTTTACTGAAAAATGTTCTCCTTGATATTCATTATTTCACCTTACTTAGTTCATTCCACCAGTTTTATTCAATAAAATAAACTTATAATAAACACAGCAAACTTACTTAATTTTTATATTAGCTGAGTTCTTGATATACATTTACCTTACCAAAACCATATGCATTTATTGTTAGCTCTGCCCTTCTATCCAGCTGAAAAGATTCCATAATCATTCTTGCATAATCATTCCATAAGCATTTTTGCATGATATATATATATTTAAGACAGACTTCATACTAGTCTAATTCTACCTCCCTTAAAGTTATATCTGCATTACTTTTCTTAGATTTAATTGCAGTCAGAGAATTTTTGGCAAAGTGAGTTTGGCAGTGTGGCAGGGTATGGCCAGGATAATTGAGTTATGAATTTCATCATACCTGACAGACTGATAATCAGTGAAGCGCCTATTACTTGATGTGTCTTATTGCTTGAAATTATGAGCTCCATCCTTTGGTAAAAATGTATACTCTGATATGTAGGTGAGAGCTTCATTAGTTTTGCAGGCATTTCAAGATCCATTGAGAAGTGGTTGTCACTTCCATAATGTCACAGAGCACTACACAATTGAGACATTGGTCTGCTGTGTCCTCATTCCATGCACTTTAATAGTGCTAATTATAATTTTAAGAGCTCATGGATTACTGAAAGATTCAGTCTTTTAATTAATCTTATAATAAATGATATTTCGTACATACTTTATCAAGAAATCATTTGAAAGTGTTACAGTACATGGAGATAAACTTAATAAAACTGTAGTAAAAAGAAGTTTTATGAACATTTCAAATGAAAGCCAGCAATGTATTAAAAAGGACAAATATGATCTCTCTTACCAGGCGTATTTGGTAAATAAGAGCTCTGTCTCCACCAAATGGGAGTTCTTCTGTTGGAGTTCAATCAAACAGAAAATTTGTTGGAATAACTAAATGGAAATGCATTAAATTTTCAAAAAAAAAAAAAAAAAAGTTGGCATAAATGCACTGAAAAAAATTCTAAAATGTGGTTTCCTTTTTATGTTTCTTGTCCTAAACTGAACATCAAAGTTTGTCCCATAATCTTCTCCAGACTGAATTTATTTCTGCTCCTCTAGAGCTAGGGCTCTGGTTCTATTCTCTTGGTGAACTGGTGTAGGTAGAGATGGACCTTGTCTAGACAGGCAGACAATCTAATAAGGAAGAGCAGTTACACTAAAATTTGTTTGGGTCTTGATCTGCCTAATGACTGTTCAAAGCAAATTAAGGTGGACAAACTGTTCAGTGAAATTTTCCAAGAAAAATTGACACTGCCATATCAGGTCAAAGTTGTGGTCTATCTAGGCCAGTGGTTTGTTCTTTGCAGTTGTCGTATTAGGAGAGATCTTGAGAAAGTTAAAAAAAGATTGTCTGAAGAGAAACAAACACTTAAAATATAAGACACAAAAACTGGAAAGATATATGTGCAGACTTTTCTATCCTGTTCTACTGTTTGGTGGGGATACTTACAAGCCCAGACTTAGGTAACATCACAAGCATATGCATATTGTTTTCTAAATTATTCTCTATTTTTATTATAAAAACAGTGGTCCACTGTTGGGACCAAGCGCTCTCTCAGAGAAGCTTAGATAGGGCTTGATCTACTAAGAATTAAATTGATAGTGAGGAGATACATGTGGAATCTGTGGAAGAGTAGGTCATGGGCTTCCGTCTAGAGATCACATGGTGCAGATGACACTGATGAAAGAAGACGATGACAGAGCTGATTGGAATAACAGTCAACATGGTAGGAGGGCTTTAAATTAGGAAAGATGGGGGGAGGGGAGAGTTAGAGAACATGCAGTCTGCAAAACAGGGCTCAAGTGGGGATACCTCCAGCAGTTGCATGGAGCTAAGGAAGTACCTACAAGACAACACTATGGGGAATCCTCTTGCACCCCTCCTGGGAAATCATCATGCTTGAATACCTCTCTGAAGTGCCTGTACACCAATGTACTCAGCATGGGGAATAAACAGGAAGATTAGAGATCTGTGTGTGGTCGCAGGGCCATAATTTCATTGCAATTACAGAGACATGGTGGGATAGCTTCATGACTGGAGTGCTGCCATGGATAGATACAAGCTCTTTAGGAAGAACAGGCCAGGAAGGCAAGGTGAGGGAGTCATCCTTTATGTGAGAGAGCAGCTGGATTGTACTGAGCTCTACCTAGGAGTGGACAATGAGTGGGTCGAGATCTTATGGGTAAGGATTAAAGGGCAGACTAACATGGGTGACATTGTTGTGGGTGTTTGCTACAGGCCACCTGATCAGGAACAGGAAGTCAATGAGGCCTTCTACAGACAGCTGGAAGTAGCCTCATGATCACAGGCCCTGGTTCTCATGGGGGACTTCAACCACCCTGATACCTGCTGGAGGAATGACACAGAAAGGTACAAGCAATCCAAGAGGTTCACGGAGAGCAGTGATGATAACTTGCTAACACAGATGATGGAGGAGCCAACAAGGAGAGGTGCTCTACTGGACTTTGTACTAAAACGGATTGGATACACAGGATATTGGATATACAGCTTGGATTCACAAAGGGAAAATCATGCTTAACCAATCTGATAGCCTTCTATGATGGGATGACTAGCTGGGTAGATGAGGGGAGAGCAGTGGATGTTGTCTACCTTGACTTCAGCAAGGCTTTTGACGCTGTCTCCCATAACATCCTCATAGRYAAGCTCAAGAAGTGTGGGTTAGATGAGTGGACAGTGAGGTGGACTGAGAACTGGCTGAATGGCAGAGCTCAGAGGGTTGTGATCAGTGGCACAAAGTGTAGTTGGGGGCCTGTAGCTAGCGGTGTCCCCCAGGGGTCAGTACTGGGTCCAGTCTTGTTCAACTTCTTCATCAATGACCTGGATGAAGGGACAGAGTGCACCCTCAGCAAGTTTGCTGATGATGATACCAAACTGGGAGGAGTGGCCGATACACCAGAGGGCTGTGCTGCCATTCAGAGAGACCTGGACAGGCTGGAGAGGTGGGCAGAGAGGAACCTCATGAAGTTCAACAAAGGCAAGTGCAGGGTCCTGCACCTGGGGAAGAATAACCCCATGCACCAGTACAGGCTGGGGGTTGACCTGCTGGAAAGCAGCTCTGCAGAGAAGGACCTGGGAGTGCTGGTGGACACCAAGTTAAGCATGAGGCAGCAATGTGCCCTTGTGGCCAAGAAGGCCAATGGTATCCTGGGGTGCATCAGGAAGAGTGTTGCCAGCAKGTCRAGGGAGGTGATTCTCCCCCTCTACTCAGCCCTGGTGAGGCCACATCTRGAGTACTGYGTCCAGTTCTGGGCTCCCCAGTACAAGAGGGATGTGGCACTACTGGAGCAAGTCCAGCGAAGGGCTACAAAGATGATTAGGAGACTGGAGCATCTCTCTTATGAGGAAAGACTGAGAGAGCTGGGCCTGTTTAGCTTGGAGAAGAGAAGGCTGAGAGGAGATCTTATCAACGTGTACAAGTATCTGAAGGGAAGGTGTCAAGAGGATGGGACCAGACTCTTTTCAGTGGTGCCCAGCAACAGGACGCAAGGCAACGGGCACAAACTGAAACACAGACAATTCCATCTGAACATGAGGAAAAACTTTTTCACTGTGAGGGTGACAGAGCACTGGAACAGGTTGCTCAGAGAGATCATGGATTCTCCATCCTTAGAGATATTCAAAAGCCGTCTGGACAAGTTCCTGTGCAACGTGCTCTAGGTGACCCTGCTTGATCAGGGGTTGGACTAGATGATCTCCAGAGGTGCCTTCTAACCTCAACCATTCTGTGATTCTGTGAATAATAACATTTTGTTTTTAAAAGTCTTGTCCTAAAATGTCATTGAATAAGAGATTCTTCTACTATGAAAATGAGTGAATCGAAACATAGTGATATTTCTCTACTATTCATTATGGAGAATCTCAGACAGACATCTATAACTTAGCAATAATGCTGATCACATATTATTAATTGTGACATTGGATACGAACTACTGTGGACTAAAATTCAAAAATGTTTTATTCTTTTGATTGCCAGACTGAAACTTGTTAAAATGAACACAGACTTCCAGGTAGCAACTACATCTGTTTCCTTAAAGACCAAATATTTGAAGTGATAAACATTTGCTTTACTACTTTATCTTCTGCAAAATCTTGTAATATGTATTTTATCCAGAGAGAGAAATTTTCTTTAACTCTCTTTTTAATTCCCATTGTTATCAGTACATTGATTTCAGCTTTTTCATGAAAGACATTAACCTTTTGGGGAGGAAAAATTATCTGTGGTCTGTATGAACTGTCCAGATTAAAGATCAATGTCATGTAGACCACATAGCCTTTGGAAAGTGTGTAAGTATATCTTCAACACAGAAGGGCTTTTTTTGCTTAACCTTGTTGAATCTTTCTTTCTTTGTGTTTGTTAGTGTGACTGCTGAAAGCAGGCTACTAGAGAACTAGCTGAAGGCTCACTGAGTTATATGTAACTAATGGAGCCCACTGAAAATACTCTGTGTATTTATCTATCCTATTGTGACTGTTAAAATAATTTGATCAATTCAAAACATGAAAGATTATGTGAACACATAATTTATTTTGTTATTATTGTAAACATTTAATCTAAGGATATTTTTGCATTCTTCCTTCTCTTCATGCATGAAGTTTTTATGCTATTCCCCACCCTGCACAGGGGGATCACGGATGTTCCCAGTGTATTTGGCAGCATGTCCTGCTTGTTTGCAGTCTCTCGTGCTTATCTTTGCCTTTGTCTGGCAACTTTGCTACTTGGATGCCTCCTACATGCAATTACACCCATCTTTGCCCCTTTAGTGATCACATTGCTCACACGCTAATGAAAAATGCTTATATGTTGTGCCTGAGTATGCCATCATGATGCTGCGAAATACTTACATATTGTTGCTGCTTACAAAATTTTAGTACTCTTATATTTGGATTCAAGGAAAACCAATATTAATTATATCCTGATTAATGTGCCTATGATTTCAAGGTGTCACAGGCCTCTGCTTTGGCTACTCTGTCATCCTGAAGCTGTATGTAAGGAGATAATTGAAATCTGCATTTATTGTTATCTGTGGATTGGGTTTGATATACTTTACAATCTGCACATATTTTCAGAAGGAATCTAATGACATTTTCAATTTATACGCAAGAAAAAAAAATTATTGGTCTATCCTAAATTAAATATATCTCTTGCTGTGCTAGTTGCATAATTTCATGTGCAAACTATATTTAGATTTTATTATGATGAAAGGATTAACATTAAATAGAAAAACAATGAAAGATGATATAATGACAACTCATGTGCCCACATACAACTTATGTCATTGTTGATTCAAGTTGCCCTACAGGTATGACCTAGATTTTCTCCTTAATTAATGCTAATCTCAAAATACTAATTGTTCAAATTACTCACTGGGGTACATCTTATTCATATTATATTTTTTGTTTTGTTCCTTCAGGAGTGAGATGCCACTTAGCTTCACGATAGAGTTCAGTTGTAGTTTACTATTTTAGGAATACTGGTAATGACATGTAAATAATCATAAATATTTAATGCAAAAATATTTAGAGTTAGGGATGCAACTTGGTAAGGCTGCCTAAAACCACAAGAGATAGCAATCACCTTCACTATTAACTCAGAAATCCTAAATTCATAAGTGAAGCAGTATATGTCAAGATTTTTTTCTATACTTGACATAAAAATAGCTAATGCACTCTTGTTTATGCTTATTTGGATTTATTCTTCATTTATGACCTTTAACAGCATATAATTTGTTAGGCGTAAATATTCAGGTAATCATAAGTGGAATGAGCCTTATGCACTAGATAACACTTAAAAACTTGAAGCTCTGGATTTAAAACATAAGGTTAGCTCCCAGACAGTTCTTCCATTTCAGTCAATACCTCTAATTATTTCTGTCATTCTGAACCTAGTGAAGTAGCATTTGAAACTAAATGAGGCAATCCTGAAGCTGAATTTAAAATCATAAAATAATTGACTTTAGAATGAATTAACCTAGGAAGTTCTGAGTCTGATTTTAAATATACTTTGGAATTTTTATCCCAAAATACTACCCAGTTTGTCTAAATTTTTTTTTTTTTAATTTCAGAATGTTTCAAACCTAGGAGACATTTTTATCCTAAGTGAGAGATGAAAAAGTTAGTCACAGAGCACTGAAATTACCTAGGAACACAGGATAATAGAAAACTTTCTGAATCCTTACAAACATTACAAAGAGCAAAGTGAAACCTTATAATCAACTGAAACCCCAAACAGTCATGTGATAAACTAGCTGAAAATGTCCAGATAGSCATAAGAAGTAGAGAATGCCTCATCAGGCCGACTTAAGCCTAAATTTTGTTTACAAGCTTATGTTTTGGCCTTTGAAACTTTGATGTCGATAAAGCTTCGTTATAAAAAAAAAAATACAAAAAACTTGTAACAATATACTTTTAAAATATGAAAGTAGTAAACATGTTTTTAATTTTGGCTTCAGAGACTTCAGAGAGTGGCAGGAAAAGGACTGCTCCAAAAGGGAAGGCGAGTCATGAGCTGAAGGTGGCAACAAGGCTGCAGGAACAGCGTCCTCACTGACAAGGGGTGCAGTCCCACAGTACCCAAGCAGGAAGAGCAGAGCAGGTCTGGTGGTGGTAATCAGGTTCAGCCAAAAGTCCACATCACCAGAGAAGCCTGTGGTGATGAGAAAGGTCTGAGGACAAGGCAGGAAGTCAGTCAGGGTCCAGATCAGCCAGGTACAATAACAAAAGGAAGACTAGGGGAAATGTGAGCCCGCTGCTCCATGGGGCAGAGGCCCTGGTGACAAAGGACACAGAAGAGGCAGAGATACTGAATGCCTTCTTCGCCTCAGTCTCCACTGGTAAGAGCAGCCCTCAGGAATGCTAGGCCCTGGAGACCAGGGCACAAGTCTGGAGAAAGGAAGACTTTCCCTTGGTGGAGGAGGATCAGGTTAGGACACTGGACATACACAAGTCCATGGGCCCTGGTGGGATACACCCTCTATTGCCTCGATTGCCTGATGTCACTGCAAGGACACTCTCCATCATCTTTGAAAGGAAATGGAGAACAGGAGAGATGCCTGAGGACTGGAAGAAAGCCAATGCCACTCCAGTCTTCCAAAAGGGCAAGAAGGATGACCCAGGGAACTACTGGCACATCAGCCTCACCTCAATCCCTGGGAAGGTGATGGAGCAGCTCATCCTGGAGGCCATCTCCAAGCACATGAAGGACAAGAAGGTGATCAGGAGTAGTCAGTATGGATTCATGCTTAACCAACCTGATGGCCATTCTGTGGTAAGTGGTCAGGCACAGGTATACCTGCAACATAGCTCAAGCAAGGGTCCAGGGCAAGGGCTTGACCTTAAATGCAGCTCCTGAGTGAAGGTGGGGCTCCCAGTGTGGGTTCTCATAATATTTTCTCACACAGCTCTTTTCACAGCAGTCAGATTCAGGGTTACACAACTGCACCATGTTTGAGCCGGTCTTGAGCACAGGCAGCCAACCCCCTTGCTAAGTCACCACCTTGCTAAGGTACACAGTAATGTCCTTTTCATTTATGTTGCTGTAGTTTTACAATTGGTTGACACAGCATAGGTCAAGCCATATATTTAATAAATTCTAGTGAGCAGCATTGGCCCAAATGACTTTCTCTTTTTCTCTTTTTCTTTTCTTTTCTTTTTCTTTTTTTTTTTTTTTGTGTGAATGAAGATGCTAAACAAACCCAGTTTGTGTATAGCCTTTTCTATACCAGAAGGATTGGCTAAACCAAAATTGTCATATATTTTAAGTCATATGCTTAAAAAACAAGTTCACTGGGTAGCCAAAAGGAATCATTGTATATTTTTCCAATATGCAGTAGGGATTGTGTGTATGGAAGCAAAAGTTGAAGTCTTTGGATCTCTCTAAACTACAGCAAAAAGAATCTGAAAGGAAGGAAATTCCATTAACTCTAATCTCTCCAAATGGACTAGCTAATTGATTTAAGGGATGCAGAATCCTCAGGGAGTTGTTTGGATAAATAAGTTGAAAGTTGAAGGTTAAACAGATCTCATGAATGTTTTGTTAAATGAGACTCTGCTGTGGCAGATGGGCTTTCTTGAAGATGAAAGGGTTGTATCTAAACTTCTGTTGGGAGTAATACAGAGCAAGGTTAAAAAAAACCAAAAAACCTCTCAAGGGCTTCTGTCAGTTTAGCCTTCTTTCATGGTCATCCTCAAAGGTCATCCAACAATCCAGCAGTATATCTGGGAATTGTATACAAGCCTTTTGGAGTCTAGTTGCAATATTCACTTCAAGAGAAAATGTTACATTCCCTTATGCATTTGTTTCAAAATCATCACAAGAGAACTTTACTCGAATGTAGTTGATGGAAGTTTAGATATTATTTGCAGGACTCAGGGCTTAATGTAGAAAGCAAATCAAAAGAAGGAATCAGCACTGTCAAACTAACAATAAACTTCCCAAATTCCTCTTCCTTACTGTGAGAGATCAGACTGTATGAATGTGATCTAAACTGCTTTTCCTGACACAGGTATTTCAGTGTACAGTCTTCTCTGAATTAAAATAACATTCTTCAGTATGCTATTCAAATGGAGACATTTCTTCCCAGATTTGATCTATCTGCTTCATAAACGTGTCATATAGCAATTCCTGTCAATCACTTTTTTTTGCCTTGTAATTAAATAGGAATAATTTTCATTGTTCCAGATTAGAATAGCATTTAACATAGTGGGTTGGGTTTTTTTTAATCAATATTTGTTCTGAGTTGACTACACATGGACGGGGTTTGTTTTGTACTCGTGAATGAAAACATTAGTTTGTGCCCATGCTCTTTGTAAGAGTCAGAAATCCTTTTTACTGCCATCTGACTGGGATCCAGTTACACTATAAATGGCCTTGCAACCATAGAGTCCCAAACACTTCAGATGACAGAAATGTGCAGCAATAAATAATACAGATTATTTTAGAAGTTTCACTTATCCAATCAGGAGAATAAGAGAAATACTTTGTGACCCAGGTTATATTTCACACAGATTAGGAGACAAATAGTTGACAGGCAAGCAGATATTTTGCCAAAAACCTTGGGGCTGAGATATAAATCACGGCAATATCTGTATACGTTTGAAAATCAAGTATATGTTAGAAGAAAAATAAAGGTGTCTGAGTAATTTGCTAACAAAAAGGGTAATACTGCTAACCAATTTATTCATAAGGAATTGTTCACCTAGCTGTAATAAAATACTTCAGGAGAATGTACATATTCTTTTCTCACAGCTACTTGGTACATAATTAATGGTCTATAGATCTCAGTTCCTTAGAAAACTTTCCAATTTCTCGATGCCTTAAGCAATACTTTGCAAACACATATTAGTGGCTGAAAAATGAGAGATCTTCCCTGAACGTGTGCACTGGTTGGTTAGAGCAAGTGCCATCTATGTATATTTATAAATGTCTACATTGCAAGAGGTGAGAGGGGGCTATGTTCAAACAATTAAACATTTGATTTCTGGTCTCCAAAGTAAGATTAGAGATGTTTGAATAATCTTTTAATCACTGCTTAAATTTTAGTAATATATGCTTTAAAAAATACTTATTTGCCCAAAGCTTACCCATTGACAAGGGACATCTCACTTAGCTTTGTAAATATAGGACACATATCACATATGAAACTGAATGTGAATTGGCAGTGTGTTCTTGCAGCAATGAAGGCAAATAATATTTTCAGTTACATCAGCAAGAGCATGGACAGCAGATCAAGGGGTGTAATTATTTCCACTCTACTCAGCACTTTTTAAGCTACACCTGGAATACTATGTCCAGTTTTGGTCCTCCCAGTTCAAGAGAGATGCTGAAAAACAGGAGAGAGTCCACTAGATGACTGGAGAGTTGGAAAACCTGACTCATGAAATATTGAAGGAATTTTCTTTGTTTAGCCTACACAAGACAGGCCTGGGGGCATCTAATGACAATTTTCCAGCACCTAAAATCCAGCTGTGTTTGCATTTCTTCTCCATTCCTACTACTCAAAAGGTGTAGACATACCTGGTAAACACAGTAGCATAAAGATTTGCAAAGACCTACTCATTTTGTATTTAAACCTTTTTCTTTTCCTTTAATCTTTGTAGTTTCTAAAGAACATTTGCGTAGTGCAATTTTCTAACTCTCACTTGTGATATGCAGATGAAATGTTCCCATTAACGAAAACCCTCTTAAATTCAATCTTTGAATTTCTCTGTCAGTTCTAATAAGGGATCATTTGTTAATGTTTTGGATTTAAAAAGCCCAGCAACCTTGGTATACCATGAATTCAGAGATACATATTGTGTGTATGTCTGCATGTATAATCTAAAAAAATGTATATGTATAATTTAAAACAAGCAATTTCTCAGTATCTCTTCTTCAGAAAAGGGAACATATTGTGTACTTACTTTATACAGTGTCTGTATATAAATAAATATATACATATATATATACTAATCAGAAGTAGCTATGAGGCTGCACTTCTACTAGACTACCTCCAGAAAACTGACAGTTAATATTTGTCATCTAGCTAAAATTACGTAGTATAGTATATAAGAAAAGAACATTTGTTGCTTTTTCTAGACTGTTGAATATTTACAGCATCAATCAACATGAATTTTAGACATGCAAATTCAAATGCAAAGGAGAAATTATATGAAAAATAAAACAGAAATACTGCTGGAATATTTTCAATAGCTTCTAAATTGTTCATCAACATTTAAAATGTGTTTTGTTTCAATATGAAAAAGTTCATTTCCCAGGAAGAAGTAGTGACTTTTTTCAGAAAATAATGTTCAGCCAACATTATGCCTTTTATAACCTTTTCAAAATATGAATATGCTGATTAATTCACAAGACATAGATCTTGAAATACCCTTCTAAACATCAAGAGCTTTCATTGAAGGCCAATCCGTAGCAGCTTATTCCAAAGAGACAAGCTTTGACTTTCAGATTTTCATGTGGTCTTTTAGTTTTCATTTGTGTTTATGCTGTATTTAGCTTACCTCATCTGCTTCCAATTACTTTGACTGCATATGTTTTGTTTTATTTTGTTTTTTATTTTATTTTGGTGTAGTTCTCTACTTTTGATAGGCCTGTCCTTTTAGAAGAAGAGTTGATTCCCCTGAAATTAAGCATTTTCCAAGCCAGAGCGGAAAAACTAAATGCATAATTATTTCCAGCATGCTAATATAGTCAAATCTCAGGTGTCTGTGTAGAAAACTAAACTCTAGATATAGTGATGGTTACTAGAAGGCTTACTGTATACAAAACTTTTAACTAAGCTTTCAACATCTGTTCCAGACTCTGTTTAGGAGGATAAAATAGTTGTCAATTATCTCAGTGGAAAGTAACATTTAGGTAAATCAAATTCATATCCTTTTTTTTTTTATGAACTGTAGCCAGTGTAAATAATGTTACTTTGTCTCTATACTATCATTAAAGAACAAATGAGTTCACTGAAGCTAGTTATGGAAAATGACTTTTATTCAAGAAGGGTTAGTGGTATCTGGAAAAAAAAAGCTAAGTAGGCCGCAAATTTAGAAAGCTGTCTCTTTAATAATGTAATTTGTTACACTGGGGCCCTGTATCGTCTGTTTACTCAAGCAGGTGGATTTGCTGAAGAAGAGAAGCGCTGATGATGCAATGTGCTGACCCACATATCAGTTCCCAACAGGCTGCACCAGCTGGTATACTTTATGCTTATTGTTTAAACAAAGCCAACATTTTTTTCTTTCTATTACCTCCTGCTGATCAAATACAGAATACTATAAATATTGTCACGTTATCTTCTAGGAAAAGATTTGTAAGCAAGTCTGTAATTTCAGTTACTTAATTTGTGTTTGGGTTTTTTTTGATTCTGTTTGATTTCTTGCATGAATATCAAACATTTAGAACTGGTAAACTCAGGTTTTATATTTATTAAATTTTACCTTTCTTCCTAGTTTATATATTTTAAACACAAATATTAAGCCCTGATACATAGCCTACAGAGGAAAAGCAAATCTTAGTCACTTTTTTATTGTTTTTCATTGTTTCATTTTCACAAATGTCCAGAATAGTACAAGAGCAGTAGTAATATATACTCAGTTTTACCTCAAACTTGGTACCATGGCTAGCTAACAACAAATACAATAATACAACAAAGCACATAAGGATTAATGTAGTCAAAATCTTAATTTCTATCTTATTTGAGGTGTTTTAAGTCTTAGGTTGTAATTGTGACTTTTTCTTTAATAATAGTATTTTTCCAGCTCAGCTTGCTGCTAAAAAGAATGTGAAGAAAAACTTTGAGAAACAAATGCCTCTTTAGTAAGCAAGATTGTTAAAATGGAGAACTTTAATTTCTATGGGAGTCAGAAGTTTGGCACGTGAAAGTGTTGTCGATATCCAGGCATATCCAAGTCCAATAGTTCCTCAGAGCATTTAAATTGGTCCTACTATTTTTTTGTTTAGAAATTAATATATTGTTTCTCAGTAGCTAACAACAGATTATTATGAGGTTAGTGTTTGTGGTTTGAGCAGTTTTTTGCTTTATCAAGCTATGTCTGCTGACTCCTTTCTTATTGCACCAGAAATTGAACATGACTGATCCTCATGTGTGCGCTTGATGCCATAAATCATTCCTGTGTATATTCATACACTCCTAGGGAACAGGAATTTGACTGAGATAGAAGACGTACTGCTTACTGAAGGCTCTTAACAGCGACCTGGCTGAGGTTGTTTTAAATAGCTAGCTCAGATATGGACAGCAGTGGAAAAGAATTTCTTCATGGAATTTCATGAGGGCTAATAGCCTTTTTGGACCCTGTGCCTGATGCTATAACAGCACAGTTAGTTAATGGAAAAGCGTTCTAAATTTAACTCATGTCTGTGAGAGTTGTAGTCAATCGATTGAGTAATGACAAATGTGATTCCTGAGATCACCAATGTGTCCTTGGTGTAAATGTGCATTTGGTGTTGCTCCTAAAATGATAATGGACAGAAGGCTAATGGTTAATTTGAGCAAATGGTGATGCATAAGGCTCAGTAGTTATACGCTAATCTTTGATGCCAAAGGTTGGGCTGGTTTTTCTTGGCTAGTTTTCAGAATCATGGTAGAACAGTATCTCTTGGTTGTTATAAAACTTGAACRCTCACCCTGGGCAACATTTTTGCAAGTTGTGAAGTGTCAGTGAAAATTTCGACATATTTTCATAATTTTTTTCAACTAACTCCATGATGTCCATAATGAGGACAGACTTTTTTTTTTTTTTTTAAAAAGGTACTGTTTGGACTTTCCAAATGGTCTGTAGCCTTTGAACTTTCTTTTTTATGCACTAGACTGATTTCTTTTTAGAACCAAATCAGACAGGAGTTATGATAAAAAAGAATATTAGTCTCTAGAAAAAGTATTTTGATATTAAGTTCTCAGTGTGGAAGAAGCTGTTGAAAATTTAGTACATAAGATGCATTTATTTGTCATTGTGTACTGACATATTCAAACAAAATTATGTGCTGCTGTCTTTATTCCCTGAGGTAATGTGTATTTTATTGGTTTTAGGAACCATGACAACAGAAAGAGATGTTTCATATTTAGACCTCATACCACAGGATCAGGTAAGGATAAGAGCGCTTACACAGTTTAAGGGGGGATAGAACTGATTCACCAGAATAGTAATTTAGAAATTATTAAGTAGGATTACTGCTTTGTATCTAGTTGTGTGGAAAGACAATATTTGAGCCATTGTAAATAGATATGCTTTTTAGAGTGTCTGTCCTGTACAAACATCATGTGCTTAACAAACAGTAGAACATTCAGTAGAAATGAAAACRGCATTTTTTCTGACAAGAGCAAATTTGACATCTGGAATAGATTCACAAAGTATCAGGTAACCATTTTATTTAGAGGAGACAATAGTTTCTAAGATAACATAGGCCTTGGAAATAGATTTTTCAAAAGAAATAAGAGGAAATCTCTGAATGAATTCAACATGACTAATGCAATAAGCCTTTCCTATAACTATATGCAATAAGCCTATAATGCAGTAAGATGATGCCATACATACTGTAGATTGTTCAGAAGCTAATCTGCACAAGCCTTTAGTCCTTCCACATCTGTTTTTCCTTGGTAAGCTAATATTTTCTATACTTACAGGTTTTGTTGTTTTGTTAGAAATTATAGCTGTTGGATAAATAATCAAAATCTGTATCGTGATTCATTTGAATGGTTAATTTGTCATACCTACTTTTCCTTTTCTAAGGGAATCTCCTCATAGCCTAAAGGCACTATAAGAGCATCTCTGTCATCCATTTTGGCTGCTTTAGTTGTGTGGTTAAGCAAAAGGAAGTATGTTACTGCTATATCTAATTAATCCTCCATTTTCAAATGCTCCCTTAGATTGCAGCAGCCATTAGACTATCCTAATTAAATGTTTTGCTAATTGTATCAATCAATGAAATACAGTAGCATAAAAGTAAAAAAAAAAAAAAAAAGAATATGAAAATCCTACATTTCCCACTGTTTCCTACACGAATCACAATTCTGCTAGACTAGAAAGAACTAATTAGGCATTTGTTCTACATATTTTTCATGTGCAAATTTTTGCTTTCAATTCTACGTAAATTTGCTTGGTAGAAAACTATTTTAGTGGTCATATTATTAATATAATGAATGTCAAACTAAACATCGTTAAGCTCCATTTTAAGAACTTGCACAGATCACAAGAAACATTAACTCATTTTAAATGGCTATTTGAGCTCAGCATCTTTAGAATAAAGTTCCTGCCAAACTATTGCAGTTTTTTTGCAACAAAGTGAATTTCACCCTAGAGAAATGCCTCAGCACATTGCATTATTCTAAGAGCAAATTCAAACCCAAACTCACAAGCTGAAGAAATGCAGCAACACATTATCAGAGATTTCTTCTATAAAAGAGAAAATCATATTCATATTTTTAAACTAGATGAACATAGTTGGTCACTAGTAAGGATGCATGAATTTGTGCTTTCTTCTTCTAAAATATTCTTAAAGTAACTTTTAAAATTAGCTTTAGTAAAATATTCAGTCYTTAAAAATGTTAACTCTAAATGGAACTATAAATGAGCATTTTTGTAATTTATGAAGAAATTTTAACTGTGGTAAAATTAAGGTCAGTTTCATGGAGGTGCTTAGTCTTGCCGTGTACCAGGGGTAACTGAAAAGAATGGCATATCTAAAACAGACAGTCCTGGAAATGAAATTAGCAGTCCCCCAGATTACTATTTTTGGTTTGGTTACTGTAAGGAACATGTAATATTTTGAGGAAAAAGCTTTTTTTTGGCTTGCATTTTTTAATGTAAATATACTTATTCAGAAGAGAGATAACCAACTTTCATAAAAAAATACCCAATGAGAAAATAAAAACGTTCTTGGCCCAAAGGCATTATGCATGTACTTTTGTGAGCACTAAAGGCAAAACCGATGTTGAACATTTAGTTTTTTTCTGTCCTTATATACATTTTTTCCTGTAGAAATACATGATCTAGAACTAACACTCTTCTAAAAACTTCAGAGAAAGTATAAACAAATAAACCATGGATGGATGATTAGTATTGCAAAAAGTTCAAGCAAACTCAGTAGGAAATCTGGACATAAACATAATTTTCAGCACTTGATGAAAACACATTGTTTAAGAGGAGTAGCTATAATCTCTCTACTACAGTGTATTAAACTGTTATCACTTGTAGTAACAAGCACGCATGAATCAGGATCCAGACGTTGTATAATGTCACATATATCTTCCAGGGTTTTGGTTTAGGCTTCTTAGTCAATGGGTATTTGGTCAAGAAAAAGAAAATAATGGATGAATTCTTACCTATTTCTAGGCAAATCTAACATCAGTCATGTAGTAATGGAAAGAATATAATCTCGGTGTTTAAAAGGAGAAAAAAATAGACACACCAGGTGTATCATTATTCTTCACATAATAACTTTTCATTAAGGAAATGTTATGTTTTTACTCCCCTTTGGTATTTTGAAAGGAATTTTTTTCTTCAACTTCCATGGTAAAGAACCAGGTGTTTTGCTTCTCTCCATTTTTTTTTTTTTCTTTTCTATGAAGAAAACTCAGAGAAATTTCCCTAAGTAGTAATAGAAAGTTCATTCTTCTTCTTATTCCTCTTTCCTAGGAGTGTTTCCAGGTAACGTTATATTATGCATTTTGGGACACCTTCTTTCTACAYGTAAGTGAATACATATGCAGTATAAATCTCTGGCACTTACTGAATGGCTTTACACTTCTTTTCAAATGTCCTAGCATTCTGTCATTCGAGCTCCTGGGAAGGGGAGAAACTGCCTATTTCCTCCATAACTAAGCCAATATCTAAGTTAGTGGTAACTTGAATTTGAGATAGGAAAGGAATTTCCTAAGTTTCTCTGAAAAAACATACAAAAGGTTTGGTCTTCCATTTTACTGACTGTCTATAGGTTAAATACAGTCCTATTAAACGTGGAAATAACTGTGGTTTCCTTTGTGCAGCTTTAACATACTTAACAGGGATCCCATTAACCTGCCAGATATTTTCTAATTCAATTACAGATGCAGTGGTGAGTAGTCAGCTGGAAATGAGGTAACTGGGGTGTGACAAAACTCTCAGCTGATATCCATAATTCATAGTTCATAACAAAAGAAAATCCTAAGGTGCCCTGTAAAAGAAAGTTTTTATTGTGAGAAAAGTTTTGTAAAAGATGACAAAATTAATTGCTCTTCTGGGCTTGATATCACTGCACCATCTTTCAAGACGGAGAGTGAAACTCCTGTTTCAGCTGTACAAATATTTTGTTTCTTTACTTTCATTTTGCAGTGGAGCAGCTATGGAGTAGTGGGAGTTGATAAGGAGGAGACAGGAAGGGATGTAATACCAGGTTATATAACCATTATAATACCAATCTAATCAAACTAGGAAGGAGAAGAGTGTTTTCGAGGTATGTAATCTACACTCCTTTTCTTTTGACTTCACTTGTGTTTTTGTTTGCAACCAAGCTGAAAATGCCTAATTTCATTTATGAAGTGCAAAAATCTAGAATTATTAAGCAAATAATTTTTATGATAATCTGACTTTCTCTGTTCTTTATGTAACCCTGTTAAAATTGCCATTGTCTTCTATGAATAATTTTACACAGTTAATTGCAAAAAGAAGAGACACCTGAAAAAACTGAGGAAATATACTGAGGGTCAAGCATTTATAGGTCTTGTATTGACATTAAGAGACACAGACAAGTGTGCCCAGTGAGCTGTATTACCATCAAAACTCAACTCAACTGTAAAAAATGCAAAAAGTAGGAAGATGCCAAAAAACCAAAGATCATACAAGAGATGGCAGATAATACTGGTCAAAACAAGTAATTTAAAATATATAAATCCTGATATATCTAAAGTGGTAGGAAGATGAGAGAAGAGGAAAGAGAAGGGAATGGATTTTAATTTCTTTCTTTTCCTTTTTTTTTTCTTTTGCTTTTCCTCTTCTCCCTCCCCTCAGGGTTTTCTCTAAAGAAAAAAGCAGTGGCCAAAGGTATGTATTTCAAGTATAAACTTAAAAACTTCACAGACTTTTGAAGACACTCGACCAATAAATGGTTATTGAGAAGGCAATGAATTAGAAAGTTAGAAAAGTCCATTCTTGTTCCCTGTCAATATTGGACATTTCCTAGTATATTGTCCAGACAGATTTGGAAAGAATCAAGCAGTACGTGTCTCTTCATTCACAGAAAAAGAATATTTCATTGATGAATACAGAGGACTTTCTTAGTGGTTTATTTTGATATGGCTGATACTATCCTTACATCTTTAGACTACTACATTATAGAGTTTTAGAGGTTTCTAGAGGCCCTGATCAAGATTCTGCCTCTCTTTCACCTGCTATGCCATTTCTATTTGTAGGAAGTTGACCTTATTTTCACAACCAAGAAAAGAACTTTGACATCTACTGCAGTTTCATTTTCCTTCCTTTATACAAATGGAGAAAAAGAAAAGGTAAAATGTTTTCAAATCGCTACAGCCCCATTATACCCTGTACACGTTTCCAACAGCTCACTGACAGGTCCTTCTCCATTTGCCATGATGTTTGTATCGTGATAACCACACTAACGACATTCGTACATAATAATTAGAAATACAGAAAAGAAGTTACTTAATATTTATTTTTTTAAGTCTTTTTTAAGTGCAGTACCACAGTAAGGGTGTTTTTAGGTGTACCTTTAGAAGAGTTTCTTGGCTTTCTGCAAAACAAAAATAAAAAGCAAAAGAAACTCCTTAGCAGCGGAGCTAAGTGAGGGAGATGTAACAACAAAACAGCAAGAGAGCTAGAGATTGTGGAAGAATTTCAAATGAAATAATTACCTTTACTAGCTTTGCAGAAGTTTCAATAAATGCTGAAGAGGAGAAAATTGCAGGTGCTGACTTTAGAGAGTTATAAAAAATCTCACTAGGAAAATATCCTAAACTGTACATTTTATGTTTCTGATTGTTTTTCTCCTATATTGCCTCCTGCTGCTGGAAGCCCACCTGGTCTCTGTTACATCCCCTATTCAGCATATTTAAAGTTTGCCTTTAAGCAAAAAGTTTGCTAGAACTGCTTTAGGGCTGAATATTTTAAAATAATGATAATATTGCAGATTTTGACATTCTATTGTTCAGATGACAGAGACCTTTTTATTTTTTTCTGCTTTTACTTTTTGCTAGGTTGGAATTCAAACTCCCTTCAGAACAGAATATGCCAAACTCTGGACTAGGAGAACACATGCAGCCACAATTAAATTTTTTCCCCAATTACATTTAGGAATGGGATAGAAGCCTTTCCTATTCAAATCAGCAGAGTCACATGAAAGAAAGATCAACATCTGGCCAAATATATACAAAGGATGACATCTGTGAAATACTGTGATACTACAGAACTGTTATGCTATATAGATAAATGTTTACACCGTAAGAGCTACATTTCTCAGAGGTGCTCTTCTAGGCTGCAAGTGAATGCTAGGAGTCCCAGTGGTGTTGAGCATATGCTGACTGCTTTTACGTTCATTCTCAGTTTAAAATCAGAATACATTTTAACTTGTCTGTAACTTGCATACCCACTTAAAAGTCTGGCTTCAGACACCTTGTTTTAAAATCTTTGCCACAGAGAAGAGTTTGTTCCTCACTGCAGAAAAAGGAGACCTGAATCAGAATGTTTAAAAGAAAAATTTATTCAATATGAATGATTTTTGTTTAAAAGTTTTTAAATTTGCTTTACTATTTCAATCAGTATATATTTTCTCTTTTTTTATAATATGGATTTTTAAAAATATTCTTCAGAGGCAATTTGTTTGCAAAACATTCTTAAATATGACTTTCATGTAAATAGGTCAATAGTTGCAAATGATTTCAGTACATTCTTTTTTGTCTCAATGTAGGAATACTACATACATTCCACAGCTGTTGCTGAAAGGGAGTGGAAATAACTGTTGATCTAATGTTTAACAGAGTAAGACTTATTTTGCTATCAAAGCTACATAAATCCTTTGCGGGTTTTTAGCAACAAACATTTGGCTGGTTGAGCATGATTATTAGTCTTATCGTATTTTTTTGATATGAAAAGGTCAACTGAAAAGCTTAATACATAGACCAATAAAAYTGTAAGTACATCTTGAAAGTCTAATTTGAATAAATACCCTTTGGAATAAATACCCTTTACAAAAGACAACTATTAGGAGACCACACAAGAATACTACAGGGTGTAAGCGTCAGGTTTGTCTGCCCTGCCTGGCAGATCCACTGGCTCCCAGCTCCAGTCTGAAAGCTGCACGAAAGCCAGCTTTGACAGGCAGAGAGGGCTCCTGCTGGCTGCGCTGTGGCTACCTCGCCTGGTCAGACTTGACCACGGATGGCAGTCACAGAGCTTCAGCTGAAACAGGTGAGGCAGTGGTCACTTGTCTACCAGCCACTTGTTCAAACAACCTAAAACCAGCTCAGGCCAAGGGCAGCCCAGACCAGCCCTGCGACCCTGCACTGTCCGGTCTGTACAAAGCCTATAACCTTTTACTAGTAAGGGCAAAAATCATATACCCTGGGGTACATGTGTCTGTGTCACAATCCTTTTTTTTCAGTGTGTATTATTAAGAGTAGAGTCAGTTAGTAGTGAGATGTTTCTGGAGGAACATGTTTTTATCTGTGAGCTTTTCTGTCCCTCCCAAAGTTATTAATGGAACTTCATTGTTTATCTAAAGTGCTCAGTCTTGACTGAGACTATTCCGAAGGTAGTGCTTGCATATGCAGAATGACAACAAACAGGCTTATTTTAGTACTTTTCCTTTTTAATGGTTTAATGTGTTCAATTAAATATTTYGTTTTTGTTTTTGTTTTTTTTTGATGCAGCTGCATATACAAAGTATTCACGCAATGAAATATTTTCACCCAGGATTGTTCGTACCTTTGTATTATTTGGATTTGTGTAAAAGGRTTGAAGGACAGTTGGATATAGCACTGAGGTGGAAGGAGAAAGAAAACCACAATTTTATAAAAGTATAAATCTGCACAAAGAAAATTACAGAACCCCACAAATCACAGATGGATTTTTAAATATGTATTTTTACTGGTATATGGAAAATAAAACCCATAATTATTTTATGCTTTTTTGGTACTATTTCTGTAGTTATTTTACAAGATATGATTGTTGTACTATACTTATTATCCCCAATATTATTGATATTATTTTGTAGCTGCCAAGGGGTGCTAAATGTTCCAAAGAATGTAGTCATAGTAAAAAGAGCTCAGGTCCCCGCAAACACTTTTGCTTTTTGATAGCTCAGCTGGCTTAAATGACGCTAATTAGCTGTAGAAAGTGATTCACAAGCATAACTGCTTATTTGTGAGAATACCCTCCACATTTAGATGTATGAATGAGTTCTTCTGCTGTGAGATCCTTAACAGTTAAAGTGTCTCAGGAATTCTCTTTTGTAGTAATTATATTAGTAGTTATTAATAATTAGTCAAGAACTGGGGCTGCTAGTGTTAACTGAAGATCGCAGCTCAGAAGTATGGTTGTTCTTGAATTAACTGACATTTTTGCAAGAACAAATGCCTTGAAAGATTAGACATCAAGACAAGATCTTGATTTAAAGCCTCATTCTTTCTGTAGTGCTACAGCACCTTATAAAAACAAATCTAGGGTATCTAATTCAATGAGGTTCCTATAACATTGTCATTTTCATATGGTGCTCAAAAGTTACAATTGTATGAGAACATGTAATATGACATAGGTTTGTAAATGGGTAAGATATTATAATATAAAATAGTGAG
The DNA here is from genome assembly GCF_003343035.1 of Apteryx rowi. Lineage (NCBI taxonomy): Eukaryota > Metazoa > Chordata > Aves > Apterygiformes > Apterygidae > Apteryx > Apteryx rowi. Next base: position 218,949 of record NW_020451046.1, on the reverse strand, counting down.
CACTGAAGGTCAATGACACAATCCCTACCAATGTCATCACTATGTCTAGCTAAAAAGTAAAAAATTGAATTTTGATTGTCAGCTAAAAGAAGTCACCAAATTCTTCTCTTTTCTAAAAATGCCAAACTTTGATGTCTTTTGACATGTTCACTTTTTAAAAAAAATGGTTGCCTAGTTGGAGGAATTGTCTCTTCTCTTGACAGTAAACCTCTCCAAAAGCTTCCTTTGCTCTTACTTTGCTGACAATGTGTATTGTTTATGACCATAATTCAAGAATCTTTGAAGAGTTATTTTCTATAAAGCAGACCTTTACTAGCATGTGTCACCTGCATCGAGGACCATTACTAAACAAGGCCTAAAAAACAGTAGTTTCAAAAGAAATTTTAATGAGGCCTCTGCATACTGAACCACCTCCAGTTCTATCTCTTGGTCTTGTTAAGAACAACCTTTGCATGTCAGCATTTGTGATGAGGCCGGACAGTATCTTTTTACCATTTTACTCAGTGTCTCTGTCAAAGCACATGCTTCCACAGCCTTAAAGCCCATTCACATTTCTGTAGATCAAAGGTATTTATTTCAGCTGTCGATTAAATTCACTAATTTTATCAATAATAAACACAAAAATATGCTATCAATCTGTTTAAATTAGACTGCAAATATCAGAATTATTGTAATTAGCTTGCTGTATTTTGATTGCATTGATTACACTTAGGCTAACAATAAGTTCTTGACTCCATATATAAGATGTGTTCCATTTTTGCCCATAACAAGATTTTGAGTTTAACGCATTATATTAAATCCTCTAACCTTTTTCTCGAAGAAGCTTGACCATTTTGGTAAAATTATTCTAGGAAGATTTAGCATCAGGCAGAAAGCTGACATGAAACTTTGACCTAAATAGCATGTTTCTCACAGATTTTGTTCCTTGAAATGAGGCGTTACAGTAAAATTTCAGGTAAGTCTTTAAAATAATTTGCTCCATAAAGTACAAAGAACATATAATCCAATAGAAAATATTTTTCTGTGTAAATATTATATTAAGATAGCATCGGAGTTGTTCCAGCTATGAAAAAGGCTCTTTTCTTTTTCTTATGTGAAACAGAAGAGCATCATTCATTTCTTTACGGCTTATAGATTTTAGGCTCTGGTAGACTTGTCTATCAAGTTATCCTTAATCATCCAGTCATGAATTTCAATTGATTTTMTTTATAAATTAAGAATAACACCAATTTATTTGCATATATGCATATAAAACAGTCTTTGCTGTATTATATGACATTCACATACACCTATCTAACAAAAGAATGTCAAAAGCTCCATTTATGAAATTTCTATAATGAATGTACAGGATTACGTACAGGATTACATACACAATCCTGTAAACTATTTGTACCTGTAAGAATAAGGCTGAACAGACTTAATGACCCTTCAAAATACATCTTCAGACTTCCTAAGGAATCAGTAAAATAGTTGTTGATTTCCAAAAAAATGCAGAATAGTAAACCTCTACTCACATAAAAATCTATTATTGTGAATTCACAAGCAAATAAGATCTGAGATGGGGTTAAGCCAACATTATATCCAGTGAGTGTTTACTAAAATAAAATAAAGCATTTAATAAAAATGCTGTAAAATGCTTTCAGTACTCAGTGATGGCATTTTTTCCAATTCTGCATTTTTATTGTGCTGACACATGCTATGAGTGTAAATATCTATTTTAACTTGTTTGCTTACTAGGACGAAATCCTATTCATAATTTGTAAATCAAATTCCTATAATCTTTATTTTACAGATGCTGGGGACTCAAGCAAATTTACTTGTCTATAACTCTTATAAGAGTTATAAACTCTGTTTATTCTTTTATGTGTTGCGATTTTCCAGGATGTGTGTTGAGCACTTTCATGTCTTTCCTTTCAGTAATGTCAGACAAATACTGGTAAAAAACAGATCTACATATCTGTTTAAGATTCCTTTTCCTTAACTAAATAAAGATTAGAAATTTAGAATAATCTGGGTATCAAAAAAATGTGAAAGTACATTCATTTATACTAGCGTTATAAAATATACCAAGAATGCCCATTACGTAAAAGAAAGATCAAAACAACTATTAAAAATTGGTAACATGAGTTCTTTACCAACAGCTGGTTGTAGTTTTAGGTAATAAAGTGGTTTTTGAATTTTTTTTCTCTATCCCCCATGATGGAAATATCAGATACCTCTAGAAGTCTAGAACAAAGGAGCAACTATGCCATGTGTGGTAATGACAGACTGCCTCAAGAGATGCTCTGTGCCTCAGTGTGGAATCAGCTGTACCTTTGCCATTGTGACAATTGCTTGCCTTAACTGTTATAAAAAGATTCTAATGTTGGAGATAAAGGAAATTTTGCAGGCAATGCCTTTATGATTAAACAGCATATGGTGAAGAATCAGGATAGAAAAATTCAGGGACCTATGGAAAGTGCCTATTATTATCAAGTATAGGGGTATAAATAGTAGGTGTATAAATGGTATAGACATTGAAATACATAACTGTGACAAATGGTAATAAGATCAGATAATGAAAAAGATTATTTGGCCTTGGTTAAATAGTTTACTCAAATCATCCAAATGATATATTTACTTCCTCTTTCCTGTGAGCCGGTAGACACCAATGCATAGCAAGTATACGTTCCATCAGTCACTGATATCAAAAGGGCTGCCAATGGCTTTGTCGGAAGCTGACTGAAGCTTTCTGCAATAAATATTAAACAGATGGCCCATATGAAACAATTATATATTCAATATTATTTTACATTGTTTTGGATTTCTCAAAAAGGGCAGAACTTGCTTAACTGAAGTAGAACAGGAGATACAATATACACAATACAGCAAATTATTTATTATGGAAATTGCTGTCTTCTTCTTGTGATGGCAGTTTGAAAAGTACTGTTCCCATGACTGCTGAATCTGCTAGTCTGGGCCAGTCCTATTCTCATTGTTGCTCAGGCTTTGTTCTTTATTGGAGTCATCTCCAGACTCATGAAGTTCCTTAATCAATCAAATAAAAAAATGGATAAATGAAGAATAGTCCAATCTGCTTGTGTGATGCTGCATAGAAAACTTTTAATTGGTTACAGTGCTACATACCTAGGACTAAACTAATGGAATCAGTATTTGCAGAAGTTATAATATCATGTGCTGACAGAAGAAAGTCTGAAACACCTGTATGCATTTTCTACTGTCTAAGTAATGAGCTGAAATGGAGAAATATTTGAATCTCACTGCTACCAAGTCAGAAGAAAAGAAAAGAAAACAAAACAAAAAGGAGACACCAGATAGTTCCTTTAATTTTCCTTAGTAAGATATAAACAAACACAGCCTGCTTGTTATTTTTCAAGTTACGTACTTAAGGCTGTAAAAGCAATTTTTAAAAGGGAACTTCCCTACTGCTTTGTATGGAAGAAAGAAAGTTTATTGATATAATAGTATTAGCCAGAAGGTGAATAACTTCAGGTCCAGTATTGTAGTTATTCTTGGTGGTTTACTATAAACTGAAAATATTTTGTTAAATACTAGGTCAAAATGTTTTGCAGGTACGTATATTTTGATATAATTTTTACTTGCTCTGGGTTTTTTTGTGTGTAGATAGCAAAGCTCTTTGCATACATAGTGAGCATTGCTACTCCACTATTACAAAATAAAAACTTGAAAGGAGTTGAAATATTTTGCAAAAAAATGTGGTACAGGCTAGTTATAGACTATGGTTATATTCCTGTTTTTTACAGAATCCCTGACTGCTGCTCTGCTAACTGGATAGAGTAGTTAATGTTATTTTCTGCTATAAAATATAAATGATTCATGAACTATATGGACTGTTTGATATATAGGAATACATTTCTCAAATGTCTAGTTCATTTCTTAAAATAGCAATGAAGTTTAACTAAGAAAATTAGACTAAATTGAATAGAATAATAATTGTATTCAATGTCTATGGAGATTAACTGTGCACAATTTATGAGTTTTCCTTTTCTTATATAAGAACTATTCCAGTTAACAGAGACTTTTCATCTTCAGAAATAAATATGTAGGTTTTAATAGACTGAGCTAAGCAGAAAAAGAGCACTTCAGTAGACAGCTGCAATTCAAATATAGAGGTAGGTCAAGGATAGATGCCAATCACAATACATGATGGCTCTGAGTTACATTTCTTCCCCAAAAGAAAGGATATTCCTCCTAAATATCAAGTACTAATGGGCATCTTCTGAGTTCAGGCTGGGAAGAATTTTTGCCTTGGCTTACCTTCAAGAGGGAACTGAGGATCCCTAATATGCCCTTCCTGCCCACTGCAAAACAACAACAACCCCYCCAACCTTTACAGGTTGTAAAAATGTACTAAAATATTTAGCCCAGTAAACTGTAAATTGTGGCAATAGTTCAGATGTTTAATAAAGCATCAGGAGGATACAGGAATGTCTTCTTGATAATTCAGTAGATCACTCTTTGAAATGCTGAACTGCATTTTGTATATTCCACTCTGCAAGCTTAACTAAGATTAAATCTTGCAATTTAATTATTGAATAATGTAAGTATGTTAGGAAACTGAAACACAGACAGTTGGTGTGGTTTAGATTTCCTGTAGTTGTGTTCATTTATAGAAATTATCAATGCGACTGCAAACTGGTTCAGTGTAAGAAAAAGTTTTCTGAAAAGGCTAGTTTATTTTAAATAAATCATGCCTTTGTCTCATTCCTTCTTCTGTAGCTACAGGATTTGTCAGCTGCAAGAATCTTAGATAGTGTTTCCAAATCTAGAAGTGTGAAGGTCATGATGGGTACCTCAATCCATCTGTAAAACTGAGATATTTCTATGCTTTCTCCTCTTTACAACAAGGGCCTAACCTCCAYCCTCATTTTTAAAGCTGGCTGGTATTCAGTGATGCAGAGCATGAGTCTTTCATGGATACTTGCTCTTACATTTGTGACAGCATGGTCAAAACAGTATAGATACGGCTCTATTCTCTCAAAGTTAAATTTTTCAGGTGCTGAAGGCAGAGGAAAAGCCAAACAGTAGGTAGAAAAAGAGGCAATTTCCTTTTTGATCTCAAATAAAAAAGGCAGATTATCTGAGAAAACTAGGACAAGAGGGCACTATCCTATCACCCTCCAGCACCTACTAAGAAAAGAAGTGGTTACACTGGAGACAATTTATGATGGGAAGATTCCTCAGAACTTGGAAAATTGTTTTTGAGCACAAGCCTAAAGAAGAGAAACTGATGGACAATGGCCCAGCTTATTCCCTGGGGTTTATTCAGGTTTCTCTGGGAGCTAAGAAGTGTTACCAGGCTTTCATTTTCACTTGAGTCAAACACACTGGAGAAAGGAAGGCTGCCATAAGATTCATATGCCAAAGACTTAGTGAGGACTGATCAGTCAACAAACCAAGCTGGTGATGAAAGTGGATAGTTTTTTTAAATTCTCCTTGATACTACAGGTTATGTTTACACTATCTTCTATATTAGCTTTCATTTCCTTTCTTAAGCTAGTCACAAATGGTAATGAGTAAACATCGGAGGATAATTGTTATGCATTAAAACTGACTAAAATATTTAGTAAATCTGTGATAAAAGTATGCCTCTTTGTTAAGCGCCTAGCTACAGGGTGCAATACATTGCTTTGAGTCACTTCTGTGACACACTGTAGTGGTGGTGAATCTTTTTGCCAGGACACTATTAAGATTAACTCCATTTCAAATAAAGTGTATTCTGAATTTTAAATCATCTGCTTTGGAAGCGAGCTAATGGGTCTTTTCCTTTCTATAGAGCATGTTTTATTTAAAATTTCCTTTGCATGTACAAAAGTGAGGAGCCTGTTGATTAACTATGCATGCAACAGAAGCTAGAAATAAAGAATTCAAAGGACAACCACAGGAGATTTGATTGGCCTGAGCACTTTGCAAGTATTTCTGTAGGGTACTGTCGGTATTCTTTTGGATTAGAAGAGTTTGTGATTGGGATGTAATGACTTTTTATTCCCGAAGAAACTTTCTCTTTTTTTGTCTTAGTCACTTTTTTCTTATATGAATAATGATATCATACAAATGAAAGCCACAAATGTTTCATTCAATTTAATAAGTTACTAAAGAACAGTATTTCAAGCTTTGAAATATTAACAGACTAAAGAAAAGGAAGGCATAAGCAAAAGAAGGTGACCACTTTGCTCCCACCAGTGACCAAATAATTATCTCAAAGAGTAAGTTTGTTTCAAAGAAGAGTTTTTTGAAACTTGAGCGTTTTGGGACTGAGGAGAGAGTCAAGAAGAGAATAGTGGAGCCTGCAATCAGAATGAGGAAAGGTTAGAAAGTATCTATCTAACCGGAAGACTTCTATCCAAAGTTTTAATAGTTATCTGGTTTCCTATTTCAGATTCTTTTCTTTTTCAAGGAAGTCTATAGACAACAGACTTGGACTTTAGCAGATGTTCAAGCATGAAAAGGAAAAGTGCTTCCAACTGCCATAGAACTGATACAAATAGCAGTGTAATACTAAAAGCTTCCAGGTCATGTTAAAATAGATCCAATATATGGTGATGGTTTGTGTTCTAGGCCTACCTTGTCTGTAATTTTTATCATATTTGTATCAACCTCCAGGGAATCTAGAAGTATTTACCTCCCCACCCCAGGTGCCATTAATTCCAAGGTATTCCTAGACTCCCCAGACAATGAATCAGGGACAAAGCCTATGTGGATTAATGCAGTTTCTCTTCAATTTTGGGAGATTTGGGGGACAACTTGTGTATCTCATATATACTGTGTGACAAGTTATACTAGTTTAATTAATGGTGGAAAATTTAGATAGAAGGATTTCCCACTTTCCTGGAGGAAAGACAGCTCTCCCACCGTGTAAGACATGGAACAAACTTGTTTTGAGATAGTGCAAAGTGGGTGGGGTAAGTCTTAGAGAACTTTTATCTCTGGTGGTCAGTACAGCCCATCTTTAACTGCTAACCAACCTTGTAAATAGATGGTTATTAGAGAAAGAATGAATCCAGTTACTTATTGTGCTGATGCTATGGTATCCAAAGAAAACATTGTTAAAATAAATTATTTAAAGCAGAAATTATTAAACTAAATCATTTAATAAGGCAGTACTCAATATTTTAAAAATTGTGACTAGATATTGAAATAGAAAAAGAAAGGAGAGTTAACAAAATTCATATTTTCCTTTGGATGAGTGATAAAGTGATTATAACATCCAGGTTAAGAACACAAGGCCTAACATATTTTTTAAAAATGAAAAGGTTTCCTATTTGTATGTATAAGAGTAGTGTACATAAAATTGCAATAAGAAAAAAATATATAAATAAAATCCTGCACTTTAGAGCATAAACAACTGGGGAAAGAATACTGCCATGTGAACAGGTATAATCCTATGCTTAGAATTTCAGCTGAAATCTGACATATCTGACAGTGGCCAACCTAAGAGATGATATTCTGGACTGAATGGACCATTACTTTGTTCCACCTTGATACTCCCTATATGTCTACGCTTTCATAGTCAAATTGTAAAAAGCCCTTCATTAAAAACTCACAGCATTTTCAAGCCAAACAGACTTAGAAAGCTTCAGCCCAGAGGTTATCTCTGTGTCTGAATACTTCCCCAGCTGAATACTAAAGCTACTGTGGACCTCAGAGGTATTTTTGCATTTCAGCTGTAGTATGCAACACTCGTGACATTTTTAAAGGTTTAATTAACAAATACTTATCATAGCAGAATTCCATAGAAAGTGTTTGATGACAAAACCCTAGTGTTGTAAAATTAATTACACCACCAATGTGTACCTGAAGCAAGCGGAAAACTTGAACCCAAAGAAACAACTCATTAATCTTCAACCAGCTGTACTGTGGTAGGTGAATCACTTACGTATTCTCATCAAGTTATCTAGAAAAAAATGTTAAGGTCTTTTTTTTAAAGTAAGAAAAATCACTTTGCAGTGCAGAATTGTATTGTATACAAATGTTTACAACTGGAGAATATTTCCCTGAGTATATTTTTTAAAGCTCTTAAAATAAAGCTTTAAGAAGATGTTGTTTTCCCTTTTTAAATAAATAATAGAAAACATTTACTTTTTTCTTTCTTTTTCCAAAATAACATATTTTCAAGAGAGAAAATTTAAAAAGGGGGACGGGGGTTCAAATCTTTGCCTTTGGGCATTGTATTAAGAACTTTAAAAAAGATCACATAAATTGATATTAGCTGATTGGCTTACAGATGAAAATGATTTATACAGTACTTCTGGGAAAATTGCCAAATAATTGTCTGGGTCAATGTTTCAATACAGAGAGGTAATGGCATATATGAGATTGCCATACAGTTAGTGGTAAACTTATCTTTCTTAATTTATTAGTATTGTATTTTGCAACATATTCTCCATGGATAAATGAGTAATAAATTAGGAAGATCTGAAAACTGCTGAAGCTTTGTGTTTCTTTCTTTGTCCTTCCCAAATTATTTTTCTGTTTCAGAAATGGGTTATGATACTTGACCTTGACCACATCATATTCCACACCTCAAATCAACATTAATGATACAAGATAAAAGAAATTGCTGTGAGCTCAGATATTTTTTCATCATATAACAAAAATGTCTTGACATCTCTCACAAATTTAAAACAAAATGCCTACTAACTATAATATTAGTTACCCTGACTAATTGATTACAATAATATTGTAAGGCCCAATCAGAACACAGTCTCTGATGTGCTTCAAGAATTTAAATTTTTAAAAAGCGTCTACAGATTTTGTCTTCCAAATTCCAAGAGACCTAAATTTCTGAGACTATGAACTTAGGAATCTCTCAAAATTAGACTTTTGAGTACCACAGTTTGGACACCAAAAATGAAGATGTACAAAATATTGAACTATCTTTGATAATTTAGATTCAGAAAATGAGCCCTTATCCTTATGGAATTTCACTCCTATTTGGAACACATTGCAACAATAAGCATAACATATTATAAATAATAAAGAGGGAGAAGATACAAAGACAGAACTTGAGGATTCCAGGCTGACTGCATTTTTTAAACAGTAACTAACCAATTAAGAGAGAAGTCTATTCCAAACAATCATGTAGACTTGTCAGGATTGCTGGGACTGGGGGAAGAAGGAGCAGTTCCTCAGAGACTCTGAGACTATATACAGGAGGAGGATGAGGAGAAGCAGAAGAGGGTTTAAGGAAGGAGTCAGTATGTAGTATAGAAGCAGTCACAGAGGAATCCTTGAAGTGTGAGTGTATGTTGTTGCTGATGGTTTAAAACAGATGTGGGTACTCCTGAACCTAGTTATCTGCCTCTGGATGGATGCTTCTGGATGGGCAGCAGAACAGAAAAGGGCTGAGAGCAAGTGTTTTGGCATTGAAGAGACAGCAAATATTAAAACAATGGCAAAAGAAATCTTTGCTAGGGCTGGTATCACTGAAACTGAGTGGGAAACAAAAAGAAAATAGGAAGCTAAAAAGAAGAAGCAAGATGCAAGTAAAGTGCATCATAGTTATGAAGGACTTCAACAGWGTGGACTGCAAGTTGAATTGAAAGTTCTAAAATTCAGCTATATGGCTCAAAGTGAGGATTACAGTACAAGACTGATGGTACAACAATTCTGTCTCAGTATCTCCTCTGAATGGATTTTTAAAGTGATTTTCTCAGGAAAAAAAGAATTTGTAATTTCACTAGTTACTGTTTAAGTCAAAACTTATTATACATCTGGAACAACATAATGAAACCCCTGATATACTGTTTTCCTTCTTACCTTCCTCATAAGAAGATGGTATGATTGTCTTGCTTTTATATTAATCAGTATCTTATTGCTTAACAAATAATTAACAGTGATGGTGACTGACTATAGTTATACTTACTTGTAGGTAATGTTTATGCAGTTGCATTCCTGCTTCTAATCTGACCATTAATACTTGTGTTGATTTCACGCATCTCAGTGCACTGTAGAGTACCCCAATCAATATTTTGCCATTATGAGCAAAAGGTTATAGGCTTTGTACGGACCGGACACTGCAGGGTGTCAGGGCTGGTCTGGGCTGCCCTTGGCCTGAGCTGGTTTTAGGTTGTTTGAACAACTGGCTGGTGGCCAAGTGACTGCTGCCTCACCAGCTGAGATAGTCACAGTGCAACCAGCAGGAGCCCTTTCTGTCTATTGAGGCTGGCTCTTGTACAACTTTCAGACTGGAGCTGGGAACCAGTGAGAAGGAAGCAGACTATGATAAGAAAGAATATAAAAATGACCCTACATGGACCTCAAGACTCAGGAGGAAGAAGGGACCTCCCACCATGGTTACTGAACTCCTCCCTGTAAAGACCTGAGGATGCTGACCACTTGCTGAATCCTGCTCTCCCCAGTTCTGCTTGAGAGAAAAGTGGTAGATATTAGTATGTTTTCTTACATATCAGTTTTAAGTGTATTATTATAAGTGGTTTTTTTCTGTACTAAATTAGACTGCAAGTATCAGAATTATTGTAATTGGACTGAGAATAACTTTTTCCTTAGTTAGGCTAATGGTGGGGTATTTCAAGCAAGGAACTGAGACCTAAAGGAAAAGGTGAATTCCTTGTGATCTTTAAAGCACACCTGTCCTGTATCAGGAAGCACAAACTAGTAATGAAAAAGACAGAAATGTAAATTAAATTCCTCTTTTTGTGGTTTAGGGAGTGAGGAATAAAATAAACTATTGCAGATGCTGGAGACTATTTTCTTTTGGATTCCTGATTATTTCAGAAGAGGCAGAATTTTTAGTTCAAACAGAAAGCTACACTCTCCTAAGTCTCATGAAAACTGAGGCATAGCTGCATCTGACACAGAAAAATAAACATCTTTACCAACTTTTCTTTATAATTTGTTGCAAGACTTCATGTTAGTTTATTGCCATGAGTGTTCATTTCTAAAAAGATAAAAGAAACAGTGCAATGCACTTTCCAATCTTTATGTAGGTGATTGTAAGTCTGTGAAAAGTGACATTTTTCCTTTATTTATTTTTTTGGTTCAAAAGAAAAAAGGCAAAGCATGATCTGTCTCCCTCCCCTTTCTCCCAATTTTACTGAGTATATTAAAAGTTTTATTTCTGTGTATTTGTTAAGCAGTCATCTTCTTCACCTGCCAATTATCTGCAAGATGGTGAAAGATGACCATGCATGTATGATGAGCAGGTGCTTAAGACAAGACTTTGCAAACTTTGCAGACTACGGACTTTTTTTTTTWWAAAAAAAACCTCTTGCTCTTCATTAACACTTATGGGGAACTAACTCAGTGATATACTAATGTTTGTTTGTGTATCATCTCCTTCCCTCCTTTACTTCCCCAGAAATAAATGTTAGCTCCTCTGCACTTGTGAACCAAAGGTTAACAGAGGGCATGTCACTAGCAGGTGACGTACAAGTAAGGATTCCTGCAACACTGCTGAGCAACTGAAACAGTGAGATAATTACTCCAAAACTCATCCTCTATTGTATGTTTTCAGCTGTCATCAGGACTTCATTATCTATCAAGCAGGCCTAATTGAGGTTTCAAGCACAACTGAATAACAACCAGAAAGAATCTGGCCTTGATGTTTTCTCTTCAATTTTGTTACACCTGCTCTGAATATATCAAGGGATGCATGTTAATCTGCTTTGGCACAGAACCAGATGTTACCTTTTGTAGCAAGTCATTAAGTTTCAAAGTGAGTATTCAAAATATAAAATCATCTGGTCTTTTGACTTCTTCTTTCTCTGTCTTCTTTGGGTTTGTTGTTGTTGTTTTCTTACTTCAGAATACACTTTTTTAAATAGCTTTTTTTAACTTGGGTAATTTAATTAGTAACTATATTCAACAGCACATTTGAGCAAACAAATTTCTGGATTGGCCTAGATTGTAGCTTTGAATTTTGTTTTGCTTAAAGGATGATATGTAGCAGGGCAAGATGCTTTTCCAAGAAGTGCAAAGTGCAACTCATGGCATGGCTTTTCCACACCTCTAAGGAATAAAAACTGAGTTTTTTCACCCCTTTTCCTGAAGTTAACCATGGTTAGAGCACAGACAAGCATTGACTCTTTACTTTGTGTCTCACTGTGTTATTGTCTACTACACCATCTGCTTTTTTGTCACATATTTAATGAACTGCAGAACTACCTTTTCTTCGTACCTGGTATTCATTTTGGTACAAAGTTTCTCAATGGGTGTGTTAATAGAACTGTTGCGCAGCGGTAAAAGAGAGGATAGAATTCCAGAAACAGAATTAACAGTCTGATTTACTTTCACCGAACAAGTAGTGAGTGAACATACATGCCATGAAACAGATGAGCACAGCTGTGGGCAGCCAAGAGACTAACACATTGTTGTGGACATGAATCCCAGCTCTGAACACTGAAATGTATAGTACTATACCTGCTACTCAAGAAGCATGCTGTAGTGTATTTACCATTAAGATCTGAGCTAGATTTTTTTTAGCATATGTTTTTATTAATTAAATATTAGACATGATTTTACAGGTAACATGCGAACAGTTTGTATGAAGTAAAATCTTCACGTAAGACGTGTGCTTTTATTTTATCACGTACTCTTCTCATTGGAAATAAAAATCGTTAAGGAAACATAATCTGACAGACAAGGCACAGTGTGCTGTAATGGACATAACTGAAGTACACACACTGGACATGAAACAAATGGTCTGCTGTCAAGCAGACAAAGCATCACAGAAGGTGAAATCCCAGAATGGCAAATTACAAAGACAGAATAGCACAAAAGATGAGAACTGCATTTTAGAACTATTTTTGGAGTGCCATTTTATTTGTTTGCTTAATTTATTGAGAGTTTCCTTTATGATTTTGAGTGCTACAAGCACGGCTCTCCAGTAATAGGGTTTTATTACTGTTGCGGAAACTAAACAGCAAAAACCTACTTGTCCTCTTGTGTCTCTGAGCTGAAAAGATGAAAATGAACATTACTTTCCTGTCTCTGCTTAGTAGGAACACAGAACAAAAGAAGCATGAGTTAAGAACTACTTCTTCAAAATCTACTCAGTTTGTTTAAAAAAAAAAAAAAGTGTAGTAAAGTCTAATTCAGTATAACTGTTGGAATGTCTCAAGGACCAAAGAAGAAGAGCAGCTAATAGCAGTCTGTAGCTTCATTCTAATAGGTTCAGTCAATCAGATGAAAAACTTCCATTACAAGCATCTTTTAAAAGTGATCTGTTAGGTGAAAGATACTAAAGGTCTTATGTTTCTTTGTGATAGCAAATGCATTATATGTCTGCATGAATTATACACAAAAGGAGTTAGATACTGTTTGTAAAATAAGCAAGGCTGCTGGGTTTAATCACCACAAGCAAAAGTCACTTTGAATCTGCTGCTAACAGCACTTTGGCATCTTGCTAGGGGGTATATAAAAGCCTCTTTGAATTTTTAAAATACATTGTAGCTGTTTCCTTTACAAGTGTTGGTACAGCAATATTCCAACTGACCTACATTCTTGAGATCACTTTTATACTGTAGAGTTTCTCTTCTAATAGTTACAAAAATGAACTCAGACAATGAGCTTGGACGATTGGTCATTGGCCTGTCATCTCTGTGGCTATAGTCAAATGGGCTCTTGACAGGAGTATCTTATTCTCAAAAGRTGCCTGTAGGTCTACAGTGAAATAATTTTGGATGACTTTTGCTTCTAGTCAATAATAATAATAAAAGAAAAGCATAGATTTTCTTTCTATGTGAGTACTAAAAATCTCCTGCTCTCTTACTTCATTAGAGGATGGAACCTTCTGCTGGTTTTGAAATGGCTGAGAGAAGAGTAGAAAATATGTCATCATAACTGTCACCTTTTTAGCTCCCCTAAATACAAGAAGCAAACCATATATATATCAAATGTATATATGTGTATATCAAATGTATATTGATATGTATGTATCAAATACTCTTTCCATTTCAGTTCCAAATCAGCTACAAACTTTGGTTTCATTTCACAACAGAACAAAAGAATGAATTTTGTTTCACTATTTTTTACCAAACAAAGGTGCAGTTAAATTCTGAATGTGGAAGGCATCCTCTCAGTTGCTGTTCAGCAGCTACAGAATGTCCTTGTATCACAATTTAAAAGATCAAAGACACGTTGTATTACCCAGAGCACAATACAGTCATGTACAGTTAAAGGACTACTATACAAGTTATGAATGATGCCTAAGCTCTTCCTGAATTGGTAATAGGTCCTAAAACAAAGCTGTAAAATTATTTCACTTCATTTAGGTTTGCAAATAATGTGTTAATTTTTCCCACAGATATGTACACACAAACTTGATTGATTTCGATGAAAATACAGACTGCGTGCTCCTTTAAGAAGAATCAGGCTAAATACATTAGAATTAGCTTCAAGCCATTGTGTCCATGCTATGAATATTTTTTGGGCTGAAACCTGGCAAAATGTTTCCCTCAGAGATATCAACAGAGTATTAGTGATTTTAATAGAGCTGCAGTGGCATATGTAAGAGGTTAATTAACTCATGCAAGATTCTTCATGACTATGTATATTACATTCATTTATGTTGTTTAATTTAGATCCAGACAACATTAGTCCCTAAAACCCATATAGGAAATGTATGCATTTTATACAGCAGCTACGCTTAATTTTCAAAGAACTGATCAATTGACTTCTATCGCCTTATGTTGACTTTCAGTTCTGAAAATCTGATAAATAAGATGCCAAGGAAATCCTATTAAAATGCAAAACATCTGGCATTTTATGTATCGTTTAATCATACAAACAGCTGAAGTCTACAAACTTCATTTATTCCGTTTTGCTACCCGTCATTGTGGCAGTAGTCCAGGAAAAATCTAAACACCTCCAAAACATAAAAACAGCTGTATTGGGTTTGACTGAAAGTTCTTCTAGCTCTGTGTGCTCTCCTGAACATTGGCAAGGCACATAGTAAAAAACTTGAGCTGTCTGTACATTATCCATAGAAACTTTGCTATGCAACAAGTGTGAAATTATCCTATCCATTTTTTTCTACGTTGCCAAAAAAAGAGCAACTCTAGCTTGACTGTCTAGGAATCCAATATGGTCTAGATTCACTAGACAGCAGCTCTTTTGAGAAGGCAGTATCGCTGCCTAGTTTTCCAATATTAACTGTACGACATATATGTAATGGAAGAATATGTAATGGAAGATACAGCTGAGCAAGTAAAAGCCATGTCCAGCTTTTTAAGTTCATGATAAACAACAAGCTTGATCCTGAGCTAGGGGTAGCAAGGGTCCAAACTTTCTTCCCTTCCCTGTTCTGGAGTAAAGATGAGATATGCAACAGTACAGCTATATGGCCCTCTTGGACTTTGTGCTGGAGTCTTAAGTTTGAAGAAGATATACCTATGCATGGGAATTCCCTTCTTCAACTGTGAAGGGAACTGAATGTCTACATCTATAAAACCAAATGGTGCAATCTCCCCCAAAACTTACAGTTTTCTTTCTTTTCTGGTCTGGAAAAAGATTTCCCAACTATGAAGATGATACCTTCTTTATAAGACAGGGGGACCAACCTAGAGCAGTTACTGTGGAAAAAATGTCACATTAAAAAAAAAAGAGAGAGAAAAATGATTTTGTTCTTTGTATCATTAGAATGAGTGTTGTTGTTCTTCTAATTTTCTTCTTATTCAAAAAAGGACATTTTTGAAAGCAAAAGAAGAAATAAAACTCTGTTAAAAGCTGTCTTCAAAGAACAGAAATTATTATACACCATATATTTTTCTATATAGCGCATTAGGGCATGATTCATATGCCCTTCCCTGAATTTATTAAAAGTCTGACAAATTCAAAAATGTGACATGTAAACTATATTTCATGGGCACAGCTAGGGAGCAATCATCCCTTATTTTCAGTTRCATTAGAATTATTTTCCTATTTGAGCATATCGTTCATCGGTCACAACTGAATACTAAAGAATTGTGTTGAAAGACAAGATCAGAGTGTCTTCAAAGAAAATGAGTAAGTTGTCACCTAAAATGCAAAAAAGAATTGCTCCTTGAAATAGTAACTTATTTAAAAACACAGATTCACATATACTGAAAAGAAGTGTAAGACTTGGTAATTCAAGCAGGCTTCCATTTTATAAAGAGTATTTGAAGTAACAAAAGACTAGAGTCAATAATAAAAGCAAAGTGTTGTAAATCAGTTCACAAGGGACCTAAATCAATTTTTAGTTAATAAAAGCATCAGAAGGTTTCATTATTGACTTGATTCTTAGGGTAGAACAAAATATAGGTTGACCGTTACTTTTTTAGATTATACTGGTAGGTTTGGATGACCTTATGCTACATTCTTAGTTCTTAAACATGATGCTTTTAAGTTGCTTGAACAATAACCTATTTATTTAATTCTGATAAAATATAGAAATCAATAATAAAAAACAATCTTTTTAGGAGAGGATCTATATGGTTCCAGTGATGCTACACTTATCTTACAATATGAAATTTGGGACTCTTCATTACTAGAAGACCTTGATAAAAGGGAAAAAAGAACTATGCAGAGAAGCTTGAAACAGCAGCAGAAATGGTACAAGGACTCACATGGCACATTCTTGGCAGGCAGCTGACAGTAGTATTACAGGAACTCATAAAAGTTCAGCTAGAGCCATTTTTATGACAGAGATATTTCCTAATGTTGGCACATAATATAGACATACAGAACCTTAAGAAACTGTCTTGGGCTGGCTTACAGAGGCTTTCAAAACAAAGAGCTTTCTTGAAGCTGCCAGACTTTTTTCGCTTGCTAATATTTTGCCAGTAAAGACAATATTACCCTGAGACAGAAATTGTTGAAGAATTCATTGATAAACGAGCTATTGCATTTTGTTGCTCCTGAAAGAAACAGAAATTGTTACTTTTTCTTCTTTCTGTGTCTTGAAAGAGGCAAAATTATTAGTGATAAACTCATAACAATCCATGTATAATGAAGTTGTCTGAAGATATAGCCACTCTTTCATATATCATTTGACAAGAAAGTGAATTCAGTTAGGATCAAAGATCTAACTGGCTGTCAATAAATTGTTAGCATTTATCAGCCTTGGCTTTATATCCTATTAATTAAAAAGTGAGAAGAGATGCTTATCTAGTATGCTTTTCTGAATACTAGAGATCTTTAGATTTCACTGGTTTTAAGGTTTTAAAGTTTGATTTTGATTTAAAAGTTCTTTTTAAAAAGTATCCAGTCACAGTTAAAAGATTCCTTTGCTAAAGATCACTTTATATCCCTCCCTAAAGTGTTCCAGAGTTAACCTTACAATAAACTCATCTTTCAGCTGAATTTCATCCAACATGATCTATAAAAATATTATTATGATTTCTACTGTTCAGATAGGTGGTTCCTTTTCACATAATGAAAAGATTTTAGGAGCCATGCAGGAAGATAATTTCTTTCACACTTTCAACCTAAGTATCATTATTATCGTAGACATCATATAGTAACAGAATGAAAGAAATTTTGGCTGCTACTCTATATACCAAAGTTATCAAAAGCAAATGAACACTAGTCTTGAACGGCTGCAGTTAAAGAATGCCTTCAAAAAAGAACTTGTAGTAGGTGTTGGTAAGTCTTAGGTTCACCACAATCTCTGTCACAGTATTTTCCTTTTTAAGTGAAGGTCTTAATATCAGGTAAAATATGTTTAATTATGATATAGTTTCTCTTTTTGTTATAACTAGATTTTCAAGCAAATTATTGACGTATCTATCAAGCAGAAAATGGTGTCCTACTATCTTTAACTTTACTGTTGTGAGACATGAAAATAAATTGTTAACAGTAATAATACCAGTTTCTGTAACTTCTATTGATGTAGAGCATATCAATATTAACATCTCAAAACTCTTCACCTGCATTTTATTGAGGTAGCTGGTGAAGGAATCCCATGAGCTGAAGTGAGAAGGTGCTGTTTTCCGCCCTGCACTCCCTTCTTCCAGCTTGCTGGCGAATGGCAAAGGTATCACTTCTGCTTTAGTGGTCCTTGTCTTACTTAGTGGGTAGAATTAATAAACACCATGAACAACATGACTGAGAGAAGATAAGTAGTCAAGAAAGAGAGATCACATGACACAAGAGATCTTTACACTCAGCACTAGTTGAAAAGAACAAAATATACCTTATAATCCTTTTTTTTTTTTTTTTTTTTTTTTCCCCAGCACGCCAGTGCTTCTGTTCTGATACAGTTCTGGCTGTCAAAAAAAATGATCTGACTGGGATCAAAACTCAAAAGCCCCATATACCAGCACTTCAGAGATCAGAGCCACAGTCAGTGGGATTTTGCTACCAGCTATTAGGGATGGTAATATGGAGAGAAGCAAAGGAGTGAAAGCCAATCTTTCTCACATTGGGATCAATAAGAGATTTGCCACTGACTTCAAAAGAAGCAGCAGCAGAGCAAAACATACAGCCAGGGAGAGAACACTCAGAAGGGTATGGAGAAAGCTGAGGAAAGAAAAGAATAAAGCAGGGTAGAGAGGGGGAGATAAAAATAATTTGAGAAAATGTAAAAATGCAAAAGGTTAGAAAATAGAAAAAAATCTTGAATTCCTTTCAAAAAAATCTTGAAAACTTCTCACAGTTTCTTAAAGTAACTCTTTATCCTGTTTTAAATGCTATTTCAATCTAAGAAAAGAGGTTTCTTAAACTTCATCTAATATCTGAAGAACATTCCTTCAGTAAATTTGTCTTGACTACTTTCTGATCTGGGCTTTAGACAAGCTGTTCCATGGACTTAAAGGTTACTTCACTTTCATCTCAAAAGCCTGATAAGCATTCATTTTTAATAATGTATAAAATAAATTCAAAGAGTCAAAAGCAAGCTACATTACTTCTGCCTGAAAAAAAAAAAAAAAAAAAGTGGTAACAAACAGCCAGTTCCAAAAATAAAGCCAAATAAACAAGAGAGTTTATATATGCACACACTTGCAATGCACACTTGTGAACATTAGTGTACTTGCTCATGTGTTTATTAGATTTAAACCCCAGATAAACCACTGTACATATGCTGAGGTCAGGTTGCAACCATATTTTGATGCAAAGAGAATTTATAGAAATTTTAAGAGATCTTGAACTGTTTTTTCAGTGCTCTCAGGCTGGAGGCTTTGCAGCAGGCTTCTGTAAAATTGCTTGGTCTTCCATCAGTTAGTCTGTCCTCTTCTCTAGTCTTATTTAAATGTCCTTCAACATGATTCGTGATATGAAATAATAGGGAAAACAAATAAAAGGGGACTTAAGAGTCTAGATCTGTTCTGAAAAATTAATCTCCCCCAGTTTTTTTTGATCTAACAGTTAGGATTCTAATCTGAGTTTATCGTTTAGACTACACTATACTTTCAGTGGAGAAGGAAAATTGCCTCCAGAGATAGATTTGACGCATCTGTTTTAGGATCGTGACACTCTTTTCRTTAGACCTTTTTTTATCTTTTAAAACTAGATGTAATGCTAGAAAGTCCAATCAAAGATTACATCACTACAAATGAAGACAATATTTTGGACTTGAAGAAATTCATATATATTAATGATACATGTTTAAAAATATACTTGTTTATTGAAATTAGTGTTATTGCCAGAGAAATGTTATACTGATTTTTGATTTACATACTAATGACACATTGAAGCATTTCTAAATGTATAAAGGTATTTATTTTTGATGAATGGGTTGCATCACTATATGAAAATAAGATTAATATTTGTGGATTAATATTATTTGCACAACAAAGGAATGTCTGTTTCTGAATCCACGAGTCCTCTGCGCATCACCTAAGCAACCTCAATATTCAATAAGGATAGTATTCCCTTCAAAAAAAAAAAAAAAATGTATGCAAGGTTTTGTTTGTGTGTGTGTATTTTTTCCTTTCCTTTGTGCATTATTTATTATCTGGAAAGGAAGATAAGTTGGCGCTGAAGAAACTCATCATAAAGTGTCAACGCACTAGGTAACAAATCAATGGTTGTTTAAATGACTGCGCTTTGCAGAGGAAAATATATTTCAGTTTGGAGCCCTAAATTCATTATGCCTCAGTGCATACTGAGTGAAAAACACTACCTCAGTCATTAATGTGTTTATAAAAGGCTGTTGCTGTCGACACCAAAGAGTCAGTTGCTTGCTTGGTATTTTATGTTTTCTTTGATGTATTGTCTGACAGTAAAAGCTAATGCACTCAGCAGCTCTTGAAGACTTTGAATTGATTTTAAACTTTAAGTAAATTTTTAAACAGGAACAAGCTTAACTACATTATTAATTAGTATGAATTACTGCAATACCTCAGCGAGAAATTTAGATTAGTTCAATAAAAAAATAAATTTAAAAAAAGTCTTCATGCTTCATAGTGTCCAGGAATGGATTTTAATGATTTAGTTTTTCTACAGGAGTGATCTGCATCCGAACTTTTCAAGCCTTGCTGAGTTTTTTGTTTCTTTTATTTCTATTCTATGAAGATTTCTTCAGAAATGACAAAAAGGGGAAGAAAGAATCCTAAGCATTTTTTAAGCCACACTTTAAACAAACAAATTGACCCAAGTCCATTTCTCAGTAGGCTTTAGAGTGCCATAAACCTGGCAAAATGTTTTATTCCTCTCTAGCAGTATAACAAAGGAGAAAAGAGAAAATTTTATCCTCCTCTTTTGTGATAAAAATTTATCCTCCATGGAAACTATATTGCCAAAAATCATGTTAGCCTTTCCTGAGTAAGAAACTGGCTTTAAAATCGTATTTAAATAGGAATCAGAATATTACCACTAATAGTAATAAACTTCTGGGATTTTTTTTTCAGATGTCAGGGTGTTACTCTGTTTCATGTTTCTGTACTTCTCTTCCTAATAATGATGTGCACAAATGTACAGAAACTTTGGCAACATTAAGATAAACAGAGCCCTTAAGAGCAGTCACTGTTCTATACATGAGATTTAGCAACAAATAGAACTTACAGTAAGACTGCAAGTAAACTGCAAGTAAACTGTAAACAGTAAAAGTAAACTGTTCTGTTTCTTTAGGGTACTGCATGAAAGATACTATTTTTTTAAAGCACCTCCCAACTACCTTCCCATTAGACTTCTATTTCTTGAGGTAGACATTTAATGCTCATCAATGTTAACTAAAAYAACTTACTTATAAAGTTGCTTATAAAGTTACTTATAAAGTTTCTCAAAAGATACTAAAGCCCTGCAGCTTGAAGAAGGATATCAGGAGACTTCCTTTTCTGCCTTTTTCCTGTGCAGGTCAATCCGTAGTTCAAATGCTGATTAGCAAAGGCTTATAACACTCTTAGTTGAGTCTTCCAAGTACTATGGTAACAAAAAGAAATATATATATATATATATTTTTATGTTACCCTAATTGTCAAAAGAATAGCACTACCAGACTGTCATTCTAAGTATTTTTTTCTTTCTAGAGGCAAGATGATCAGAGAGAAATTGACTTTTTTCCTAGAAATATATCTTTATATGTCCTTATTTTAGGGGAGGAACAATTTTTTAGGGGAGGAACCTATATATATATATTTTTTAGAAACACTTGCCCCCTCAGCTACCAAAATAACAGTAATAACAAACCTATTTCAACTTAATGAAATAATATTTGGGATGAATTTGGCTACCCAGTAGTGAGCAACAATATTTAAGAGTGTTCTTACACAGCTGTTAGATAGACTTCATTAAATAACTGTAATTATAATTTTTCGCCTAACAGAGTATGGCTTTGCCCCAGTGAATTTTATGTTAACATAAAGCTTCTCTGCAATACAGTTTATGCCTTGATATATGAAGATTTTTTTTTTATTATTTATTATTTATAATGTCATCATAAAGCTAGCCTGAAAGCCATAGAATCCTATTGGCTTGAGTTCTGATTTTGTCTGAGTTTTCTTTCTTTTCTCCCTTGATAAATAATAAATCAGAATTAAAATTGTGATTATTTTGCTAATCTTTGATCTGGTAGCTGAAATGAACTGTTAGGACTGTCATGTAAGTAAAGAAAGGGAAAGTCATACCCTTATACTAATATCAAAAGAAAAAATAATTATGAGAGTTTGACTTATAATTATGAGAGATTATGAGAGATAGATATAAGTAGTTCATACCTGACACCTTAAAAAAAAAAAAAAACTTTTTCATTACTTCTTTCAGCTAAGTTCACAGAGAATTCATCTTCAATAAGAATTTTTCAGGATAGAGTGGAACATTTCTTTCAATTTCTGCTTGAGAGCTGCAGGTAGGAATCCCACTAGGTGAAGAGATCTGGTAGGGCCAGCTAGGATGTTGGGGAAAAATACATGAATCAAGGCCAGCTGGAACAAATGTTGAATCTCAAGTGGCAGCAGGCAGTGGTGAGGTAGATTGTCATGATGGCATTCTCCATGTAGGGAGAGATGATGAAATCAGGACATCTAGGCTGAGTGTGCTTGGCCAAGGAACCTAGGGTTATAAGCAAGTAAGGGAGAACAGGACTTGGGTTGGTTGGTCAGGGAAAGACAAAAAAAATCCTGTCTTATAGGAAGACTCTTTGAAAAACAGGTCACATTTTAGCATCCTTTAAACAAAAATTGTGCTGACTTAAATGCAATACAGGGAAGGGGACAGAATTGTTAGAAATGCAGTGGTAACTTGTCTTCTTCACACCAGACAATGGGCATGTTTTCAGGGCTTGAATCATTGCAGAGGGATTCAAGTTATGGGATAAGATGGGGGACAGAGATTCAGCTCACTAAGGGTACACATCCTCTGGCTTTTTCAGAGCATCCTATCACTTAGCATCACCTCATAAGATGCTGAAGGAAACTGTGAAGTTGTGCTGAGACTGTCATAGCTATAGCAGGCAAAGATAGCGGCAACAGGGCTAACGAGGGCTGGAAGAAGGAGTGAAAGTTTTGCTAGTCCTCCCAGTTAATCTGCATCTGACATAAATAAGTAAGAATAGCAGGATTCAGTCTCCTGCTGAGGAAGTGATGAGTTTTAGAAGAGGAACATTATATCTACAAAGAGATTTCCCTGTCACCAAGGGGATCTTTTTGTCACCTGCAGAAGCATCCACATCGGCAGAATTCTCTTCTCTTTTTTCCTTTCTAGCATGTAATGCTGTACAATGTAATATCCAGTTCAGTTTACTGGAAATAGGTTAGTTATAAGAGCTCTCTGCAGACTAATGACTGTTTTGTGCTGAGATGTGTATTCACAGAATTATTAGACTGTTTTCGGAACACATGTCTTATTAATTAGTGCTGGCTTGCACACGTCTATACTTATCACAGAGCGACCAGCAGATGCAGTCAAACAGATGTGGGAAAGAGCAGTTCAGAGGGGCCTGCAGAACACTAGTTTGCATGCACATGGCTTGAATAACAGCTGGAATTGCAACCCATCTGTAAAGAGGCATTCTCATAAAGGATAGGTTTATTTTGCCTGTAAGAACTTTATGCAGGATGCACAAACATACTGAACAAGAACTATGATGACAGCACTTTATAAAGCCCAAATCAAGGAAGGGAGTGTGATTCTTAGGAAAACAAAGTGGCAACTGCAAGGAGAATACACAAGCAAAGAGTTTAACCTACAGAAGTGTGACTTCTGAGAATGCGGGATTACCAGACAAAATCCTGGCAGCCCTGGGGAAGCAGTATAAACAAGAGAGAGGGTAAAAGTAAGAGGAAAATGAAAGCGAAGGAGGGGAAAGACAAGGATTCTTTTGTAGAGCTTCACTGGAGGARAAGAATAATCTAAAGATGTAGTAATGTCAGGAATAATGCCTATATTACTATAGTCTCTGTTAAACATAGTCTGTGACTGTAGATAAGATGAAACAATACGTAGGTACCATTTTTAGCCAAAACTAAGAAATACAAGGGTAGGTATATACTTTACTGAACTGACAAGTTTTACCTCACATATAGCACAGGCAGTATAAAAAATTCTCCAGTAGAAATGAGATGGTGACTGGGGCATGCGATTCCCATTTATAGGAGAACTAGCATGAGAAAAAAAATATCTCTGAATAGCAAAGGCAACTGAGCTGTACAAATAAGATTCATATCAGTGATACCCACTGATGGAATAAGTAGTGATTCAAGCTGGTCATGTTGTAAGTAATATGCAATGCTGTAGACTGTGCCAACGCAGACTGCGTCAGACCATGCTGAGCTGACATTAACCTCTGCCAGGCGATATAGGACTATTTTATTAACTCTTAGCAAAGGAATTGYACAGAGTTGAGGGCGAGGAGAGGTAGCTTTTTAAATTACCCTACCAGAGATTCTTTGGTGCTATCCTCAATAGTTTAGGATGAAGCAAAGTGTGACTCTTGTTCTAAAGACTAAACAAAAATATTACCAGTTTTTCATCTGTCATATTGATAATTAAGTTATCAAATCATCCACTGGTTCTATTTCAAATTCATGCAGGAGACAGCTGTAATGCAATCCCAGCAACACTGATCACCAGCAGCATTAGACTGGAGAAACAAGACAGTGCAAATAATATACTGGATCCAAAATGGATAATATAAATCCATTTTGAGGCTGTAGACAAATGTAAACTGTGGATGAGCAACTCACACAAGCTGAAAGAATTTATGGTAGCTGATATACAAGAAAACCACCCCTTCTGACCAGCAGAACAGAGCAAGAGTTGGATTTGACAAGAGTTTGATTTGTAATACCAGACTGTCCTCAACATGAGATAGGAGGGAGAACAGTCAGCATGGAGTTCTGTCCAGCGATTTTACAGAACTTTTCAATGAGATGAATATCTAGAGGGCAAGCTAAATTTAGAAATATACCTCTATATGCAGCTGTGAGAGTACTGAAGAGCTGAATTCTATTGGCCCAGGTGGAGCCATTGAAGAAGGAAAAAGTAAGCCTGCAAAAAAAGATTGAATATATGAATACATTCCTTGAAACTCCCACAGAGTGGACAAACAGCCAAATAGTGGTGAGAAAACCTTCCAGGAAAGGGAATATCTGTGTTGATCAAAAGCCACTTAACAGACATTTGTATAGTTAAAAGTTGTATTATTATTAAAGAATTATTAAATTACATATTATTAAAGAAGACAAATTAAGGTAAACTTTAAATGGACACACACTGACACTTTCCTTGCAAGTTATTCCAAAGTACTGATGAAAAAGAAAACGGGAAACATGTTCATCCCAGGATGTTCATGTATAGAAAAGAGGATTTAAGAGTTTTATAGGAATTTTATATAGTCTTGTAAATTAAAATGATGTCTTAGGTTTTCAGTCATAGTTGGTCTGCATTGTGCCTGATTTTCTCCTGTTTCTCAAATAATCATGGCAAGACCTATATCCCAATCTGTTTAAGAATAATAAAATTGTAAATATACTAACAATTGTATAGAAGAGGTTCTTTTTTCAGACTTCAGAGTAGTTTTATTTAAGTATAAGAGGATAAAACAAGACATGGTGAGAGATTTCAAAGCATGGTGTTTTCCAGCTCTTTTATCTATACTTCCTCATTCAAACTGAAATTATAAATGAAAATTTCACACATTAATGGTATTTCTATTTAAAACAGTCTGATTTAGGTTTATCTGAAAGGTTTGACAGGTTTAATTCATTCTGCACCAGAAATCCTTGATTTCTGTTATATATTAGTGGAAAAGATTTGTTCCTACTGCTATAGAAAATAATTATAGACATTAAAATACAAAAATAAAAACAATATTTTTAAGCTGAATGCACTATTATTTTTTTTTATGGCTTTAATACTCAACCTGAGAAAAGCAACCAAAATACTTACTCTGTTACGCTACTTGAACATGTGATA
Organism: Apteryx rowi; assembly: GCF_003343035.1. Lineage (NCBI taxonomy): Eukaryota > Metazoa > Chordata > Aves > Apterygiformes > Apterygidae > Apteryx > Apteryx rowi. Next base: position 193,155 of record NW_020451046.1, on the reverse strand, counting down.
GAGCAGAAAAAGTTGCTCAGAAGAAATTTTTCATAGACATCAAGGAATTACATGGTAGAAAAATAATTCTACAGTCATTTTTAGAGCTGAAAAATCACACTGCCTGTGACACTTTAAATGAGATAAAGCAATCAGCTCTCTTCCTGGCCAGGTTGTTCAGATTACATGGTTGCAGTAGGTGATATCCAAAGGTTTTGAAGTTTCAGTTTTGTTCAGACAAGAACTTGGAATATTCCTTCAAGTCACCAAAATGTGTCAGGAAATATTGCAACTGTAGACTCATAAAATTTTGTTGCAGGCAGGTCAGGAATAACTCAAAGACAGACATTCTCACTGCAATTTCAATGCTTCAGTTTCTAACAGGCAGGACATGAAAAAAAGGTAGACAGCTCAAAAAAACAAGCAAACTGAAAATAATAAAAGGTCTCAGATCTACTTCAGAGATAAAGTTTATTATTCAAATAAGTTAACTGTTTCCTAAGGGCTATTGGAAATTGTTCATCATTTGAAATCTGTAAGGTATGACTAGATTTATTTCAGAAAAGGCCTATCAGAAGGATAGGCTATACTCCAGTGAAAAGGTATGAAATTACTGCAAGGATCCCTTGGTAAAACTCTGTGAATAGTTCTGTAAAGAAGGTCAGAATGAAGGATCATAAGGACCCCTATTGAACTTGGAAAGTGTCAGTTTACTATCACATCAAAGGAAATTTGAGTCATTTTTCTTTTTTCTGTCTATGACGTGTGAAAATGAATTCAGATATTAAAAATATTGAAATACTGATTTAAATATTTACTGGTTGAATATTTACTGATATTTACTGATTTAATATTAACAAAATGATAAAGGCCATTTTTGGGTTATCTCCTAGATCACAGGAAAGAGGTTGTGGAAAGAGGTTAATGACAGACTATCCTTTCCAATTATTTCTATTAAGAACAAAATAAAAATAAAGCAGTAAAAGGAACAAAGTATATTTGTAAAATGTATGAAATAATGCAGTCCATAGACAGAGACTTCCAAATCACTGGTGTAAAATTCTGAACAAACAATTCTAACAGAGCAAGAATTTTGTTTTCTTTATACTATTAAACACAGTGATGGGTGTGAGGCCACTGACATATATTTCACATTCAACACCTGCACTGGTGTGCAATAATTTAGGAAAAAAAAAAACCAAAAAAACCTGTGGCATAATGAAGGAATAGAATCAAGAATTTATTTTCGTCTACATCAGAAATAAGAAGAATATAGAAGTCTTACAAGAAGAGTAAATGTATTTGTAAGAAACCTTCCTTTACTAGATACCTAGTTATGTAAGCAAAAGAATGATCTGGTTTGAATATGATCTGGGAGGAATACAGGGACCTTGTCCAAGTATGCAGGGATGGGGCTAGGAAGGCCAAGTCCCATCTGGAGTTTAATCTGGCAAGGGAGGTCAAGGACAAGAAGGGCTTCTTTAAATACATCAGGAACAAAAGGAAGACTAGGGGAAATGYGGGCCCGCTGCTCCATGGGGCAGAGGCCCTGGTGACAAAGGACACAGAAGAGGCAGAGATACTGAATGCCTTCTTCGCCTCAGTCTCCACTGGTAAGAGCAGCCCTCAGGAATGCTAGGCCCTGGAGACCAGGGTGCAAGTCTGGAGAAAGGAAGACTTTCCCTTGGTGGRGGAGGATCAGGTTAGGGATCACTTAAGCACACTGGACATACACAAGTTCATGGGCCCTGTATGGGAAAGTGCAGAAGAATGTCAAGGAGATAGGTGATGGAAGCTAGCCAGAGTGTTCTGTGGGAAAAGGAGCATCAACAGGGCATGTTGACCCATAGTCATGTAGCTGGGCCGACTCAAGATTAGCGATGAGCTCAATGTGCTTACTGCGCGTATGTATAGTACACAAAAACAATACACAAAACATATAGTGGCCCCCTGGTGTTCCTCGCCATGGACCAATGCTCAGCGGTGCCAGGGACTCTCCCGCGCCTTTATTGCCTTGATCGGGAAATCGCTGGGGAACCCCTGCTCATATGCAGAGGTAATAAATGCTCAGTATCAACCTTAGTGTGCCTTGTGTTTGTGCATCTGTTCCTGCCGGGAGTCCAGGCGTTGCCCCTGCTGGACCCTTACAGGCCCTGATGGGATACACCCTCGATTGSCTCGATTGCCTGATGTCACTGCAAGGACACTCTCCATCATCTTTGAAAGGAAATGGAGAACAGGAGAGGTGCCYGAGGACTGGAAGAAAGTAAATGCCACTCCAGTCTTCCAAAAGGGCAAGAAGGATGACCCAGGGAACTACTGGCACATCAGCCTCACCTCAATCCCTGGGAAGGTGACGGAGCAGCTCATCCTGGAGGCCATCTCCAAGCACATGAAGGACAAGAAAGTGATCAGGAGTAGTCAGTATGGATTGACATCATGCTTAACCAACTTCATAGCTTTCTACGATGGAATGACTGTCTAGGTATAGGAGGGAAGAGCATTGGATGTTGTCTGTTTTGACTTCAGGAAGGCTTTTGACACTGTCTCACATATGTTATCATCCTCATAAGCAAGCTCAGGAAGTGTGGGCTAGATGAGTGGACAGTGAGGTGGATTGAGAACTGGCTGAATGGCAGAGCTCATGGGGTTGTGATCAGTGGCACAAAATCTAGTTGGGGGCCTGCAGTTAGTGGTATACCCCAGGGGTCAAAACTGGGTCCCATCCCATTCAACTTATTTATCAATGACCTGGATGATGGGATGGAGTGCACCCTCAGCAAGTGTGCTGCTGATGAAAAAACAGGGAGGAGTGGCTGATACACCAGAGGGATGTGCTGTTCTTCCAAGGGACCTGGATATGCCAGAGATGAGCAGAGACAAACCTCATGAAGTTCAACAAAGAGAAGTGCAAAGTTTTGCACCTGGGGAGGAATATCTCCCTGCACCAGTACAGGCTGAGGGCTGACCTGCTGGAAAGCAGCTCTGTAGGGGACCTGGGACTCTTTTTTTGGTTATCCATTTAGAAAAGATAAGAGAGCTTTGAAGGAGACTTGGGAGAAAAGTTGACTGTGAGCCAGCAACGTGCCCTTGTGGCAAAGACAGCCAACAGCCTCCTGGGCTGCATTAGGAAGAGCATGGCCAGCAGGTCGGGGGAGGATATCCTTCCCCTCTACTCAGCCTTGGTAAGGCCACATCTGGGTCCAGTTCTGGGCTCCCCAGTACAAGAGAGACATGGAGCTACTGGAGTCAGTCCAGCAGAGGGCTACAAAGATAGGGGACTGGAGCATCTCTCATATAAGAAAAAGCTGTGAGAGCTGGGACTATTCAGTCTGGAGAAGAGAAGACTGAGGGGGGATCTTATCAATGCGTATAAATATCTTAAGGGAGGGTGTCAAGAGGATGGAGCCAGACTCTTTTCAGCGGTGCCCAGTGACAGGACAAGAGGCAATGGGCACAAACTGAAACACAGGAAGTTCTGTCTGAACCTGAGGAAAAACTTCTTCACTGTGAGGGTGACTGAGCACTGGAACAGGCTGCTCAGAGAGGTCGTGGATTCTCATCCTTGGAGACAGTCAAAAGCCATCTGGACAGGTTCCTGTGCAACATGCTCTAGGTGACCCTGCTTGAGCAGGGGGGCTGGACTAGATGATCTCCAGAGGTCTTTTCCAAGCTCAGCTGTCTGTGATTCTGTGAATGTAAATATTGTCTTAAAAAAAAAAAAATCAACTCCACAGTTTCTGAACAAGAAAATTAGTTTAGGTAAACCATAAGGGAGACAAATCAACAGTTTCTTTTCTCACTGGCAGTCATGGATATTAACTGAGTATCAAGTGGAAAAAAAATCAATAAAGTAGAGTAAAGAAAGCACATCAATTTTTACATGTAAATACAGGTGACAGCTTAAAATACAGATTGGAATATATAAAAATGTAAACTTCAATAGGTAATGAAAAGAATCCCCCCCCCCCAAAAAAAAAAAAAGAAAAAAAATAATCAAACTTGAAGAAAGAAATCACAGCATTAAACTGTGTGGAAGATGGAGGATCCCAAGTACAGGAACAATATTGTTTTTTGTCAGCGTATTAGAATTGCTTCTTTGTCTCAGTTTGGACTTTGCTTTGCAGGACTCAACAACTCTTGTATAAATGGTGAGGTTCTGAACCTGAATCTGTATGTACTAAATCAGAATCTCATTTCATAAATGCAATGCTTTTTCATGCAATGCAATGCATTTCATAAATGCCATGCAAATGCTTTTTATCTCTAAGAAAGGGAGAGAGGAAGAGTGAGACTGAGAGGGAAGGAGTGAGGAAGGGAAGGAAGGAAGATAGGGAGTGAAGAAGGGAAGGAGGCAAGGAGGAAAGGAAGGGCAGGGGAACAAATGATTCCTGAGCAATGCATGGCACCAAGAGAAAAGCTAAAAAAGAGGATGTGTTGAAGAAAGGAGGAAATGAAAGTCAGAACAGAGTTAAAAACTTTTAAAATATGGAGAACAAATTCACACACTTGGATCTGTATTTGAAAGCTTTTAACACTATTGGTTAATCCAAGGAGTTGTGAAGCCTTGTCTCATAAATTTGAGGATTTCCACAAAAAAATGAAATATAAGACCAACAAGTTTTAATATATCCAAAAGGGGAGAAGTATGAAAAGTATCTATAAAATATAATGAGTTTGTGACTGAAGAGAAAATCTAGTAATATCGGGAAGTTAACTTAGCTCATTACGAGAGACATGATCATGACTGGGATCTGAAGATGCTTGAACAGAGTTAGTACTGGATTTGGAATTAATTTACTGAGAATTAACCCTTGACAAAGACGGTTAATGGCCAAAATAAGATCAATACTAAAGTTTGTGTAATATATGCCTTTACGGTGTATACATGAAAGAGAATCCAAAAATACATACGAAATGAGGGCTGAAGCACAGAACTACAGTCTAATAATGGAGTGCTTTCACTTCACACACTCCTTTCTCCAAAATAAGGGGCAAAAATGTATTAACAATTGACAGAAGTCAGTGCAAAGCCATATGCCAAATGAGTAATACAAGAACTGTAATGATCATTTGGTGAGAATTTTGAAGAAGAATGTAGACAGAGTGCCAGCAATACCATTAGTTCAGAGAAGTCTTTTGCAGAAACAGCAGTCAATATTTCAGGAAAACTGAGTGTCAGCATAAATAAAATAAATAAATATGGTCTTTTAAAATTTTCAACAGTCATTAGTGTACTAGCCAACATGTCAGAAGAAAGAATTCAAAGAGCACTGAAAAGAAAGGCACATGAAAAGAAGGTAAACAGAAAAAAATCTCAGCTTTACAGACTTATTCTAACTGAAGAATATGCCAGAGGAAAGAAACACAGTTAAGACAGTTTTCAGGAGTATTAGGGGAAATGCATTCTTCATAGGTTAAAAAATGTTTATCACTAGGTTATATTATAAAGGCACATTTGTTGGTGGGAGACCAACCAAAAGTAGTAGAGCATGAGAAAAGAGCACAGCAAGGGCTAAAAGATCACAGTGGCACATTCTTAGGGAATTGTTCCCTTTCTAAAGTAGGTGCTAAAGCAGGCACTGGCTAAAGTATGTGAAACTGCAATACTCAGGAGGAGGAAAGAAGATACAATGCATGCAGTCTGGATACAGTCTCTGGTTCTTTTCAGCAGGCAATAAAAAACAGAAAGGGAATACACTCTTCCCAAATCAAACAAATATGCAAAACAGAGAAAACACTGCACTTCCATGGGGATGGAGTTGTGGAAGCTGTTACTATGCTCCTTGGATAAGCAGGATTCTGCTAAGTATACTGGAAGATGGGGTCCATACCTCAAATATTCTTTAGAGAAATGTTCATCACAGTTATACAGCCAGGTGTATTGATCTCTTCCTTTGCCTATACATTAAACTCCCAGGATCTCAGTCAGCACTGGCTCCAAGTCATTGTAATTACATCAGTATAGAATTGTGTCTGACTGTGTAGGAATGTCTGTTGTTTTTACCAGACGTTTTACACCCAGCTAATTTAGTGGGCATAAATCTAAGCATTTTCAGGGATTTACAGGTTTTGATGTAAAACTATTACCATCTAACATAGTGGTGGAAAGTAGTTTCAAAGTTTTAAAATGCCTACTAAAAATGTTATTATTATGTTAAGCTGCTTAAGAAAGATGTATAGCATGTAATACTGATCACATAAACACAAAATGAAATGGTGATCTTTGTTTTGAATGGTCACTAAATAATTCAGAGGATCAAAGGGGGAATTGCTGAAACAGAATATGCTTTAGCTTGCAAGTGGGTGTGATGAAGAATTCATTTAATCTCTCTTTGGAAAGGTGAGTATATAAAGATGACTAGTTTCAGATCTTTAAGTGTTTTGGTGCTCTATGACAAGTTATTTTTTATAACGGATGATTGTCTTTCCTATACGGAAATCATCACAGGCTAGTTTAAATTTTCTCCTGGGACACTGCCATATAAAGCTCAGAGTCAAGTCAAGGTACATGGAAATTTACAATTACAGTATATGGTGTAGGAATGAGGTAGCATAAGCTTGTACTACTTAAACAAGACATGTATGCATAGGTCCTATCAGATTTAAGGAAGTATTTTCATTCAATGAAGTAATGCATTATAAAAAAGAGAGAAACAAATGTTCATTAGTGAATAGAAAAAATGGAAATATGTATGTTGGTGGAAAGCAAATAGTAGCAATAATTATTTTTATTCGGTTATTCTTACCCATCTGACATTGCTATTCCATTTGAAGGAAATGAAAGGAGTATATCCTTACTGTTGAAATTTCAAAGACTATTAAATATCAACGCATGAACTCCCTGAACAACAAATTGTTGGAGACTGTGAAAATATTCTGGGAAATTCTTACTAAATCTTCACTCACATTTTTATATACGTTCTTCAGCATATTAAGATACTGGACAAAGAAGTTGTTGCTTTGTTGTAAATCTTCCAGTACACTTTTGCCTTTTCTCTGAAAAAAAAATGGGGTAGACATCCCAGGATTCTGACTTATAATTTAGGTTAGATGTGAGTATAAACACTCCTCCAAGGTCCCCTTACCTTTTCTAAATGGTTAGCTGAAGAAAGAGAGTTGATGTAATTTGCCAAAGGTCACTGGCAAAGCTGGGAGCAGAACATAATTTTCAATCATTTGTAATGTAATGTTTAGTAATATCAGTGCAGTTCCTTCTCTCATATTGTAATGCTAACAAGTTTTATTTACTACATTAGCATGTACAAATCCAAGATGTAACAATATTTGCATATACAAAGCTTTTTAAGTAATCCATAAGAGCCCATTTAATTAGCCACTAAATTACCATCAGAAGACTCAAGTAATTATCAGTTTTACAGTCTTTCTGGGGAAAATTCTCATCTGATGTAATCAGCTTGATTCCATTGACTTCATTGGAGATAACGCTAATCGACACCTGAGAGATTTTCAGATGTCAGGTTATGAATGCGTCTAAGTACCTCCTTAATTTTAAGCAAGTGAATAACCCTTTTGACTTTGTTGTGTTGCATCCCTATAGGACTTGGGGTTGTCGTCATGATGGATATTACTGTATTCTTGTACTCTGCAATCAGAAAATGTGGACTTTGTCACTAATTGCATGAAAAGAGTTAAATTTGGTCCTGTATAAATTGTTCAGACATTTAAATTGACACTTGCGATTCACCATCACCAAAATTAGGTGTTTACTACTCCACTGGCTAATTGTATTTGTTTCTTGGACTTCATAAAACTTAAAAATTTTTGTAAAATATGTGATAACAAAACAGAAACTTAGGACTAAAATTTATATCTGATTATAGTGGCTGGCAGCAAACTGGTAGGAAAAACAAATAATGATCTTTCTGTTTACTGAGAAATTTTAGCTTGGAATATATTAATAGTATCTCTCTCTCCATTTGTTTGCTTATCTGATAGTAAATATATAATTATGCTCGTCTTAGTTAAGAATAACACCATAGATAACTCACCAGTGAACAAGCAACATGTCAAAAATGTTTAGCATCACAACACTTACCTCAAGGAATGAAACCATACAGTAACTACCATAACATCAGAGGAAGTAATGTATAGACTGACCTCTGTACAGCAACATTTTTCTAGCTTCCACAAGCTACATGTCTAGTTACAAACCCTTTTGAATCTTCAGGTTTAAAAAGCCGAGAGATTAAGGCTTTGAATTAAGAAGTTTGTTTTCACCTGTTTATCCTCCTCTTCCTCTGTTTCTCTGTCCTCATCCTGATCCAAAGCCTGAGAAACTCAGTGGCAAGGCTCCAAATGGCATCATATAGCTTTGGATGAAGCTGTATCCACCCTGCTCCTGTCTCCAGCCTGCTTGCCTACTGTGATTCAGCTGTAACTTCTAGGAATGCTTGTTGCTTTTCTAACATTCTCCTTAAAAGCCTTACACTTCCATTATTAACAACATCTAGGAAGTACTACTTGTAAAATATTGCAAGGAACTAAGAACCCTCATTTGGGCAGTTATTAATTAAAATTTTTAGAAAACAGATTCTACTTCTTTCTCATACTTAATGATCATTAAATACACCAGACTATTATCATAAACAGCAAGTCAGTTTTTCAGTGTTCAGATTTGCGGTTCACAAAACAGTTTCACAGCACTTTTTGAAGCTTAGCTACGGAGTTCCCCAGTAATTATCATCCTAATCTACTAAGTTTGCACTGTGTACTTAAATGTTTAGAGTGATGCTTCARTGCAGTGCAGTATGATAATTATGAGCCAAAAAAGGATACAATCATGAAAATGATAAACAGGATTCCCCCAAAAAGATATCAGTAAAATAAAGGTGAAGTTAATAAGATAAAGTTTGATAACAGCGTAATCAATTGATATAGAATTCTAGTCACTCATGTGTATGAACCATTTATTCAAGCTGGAATAAGTGCCAAGAATAATTGTTAAGATTATCAAGGGAAAGAAAATTTACGACGTGAGAGGAAACTTAAAGATATTGGCTTACTTGGTATAGCAAAAGAAAGGTTAAGAAGAGATGTTAATGCCAGTCAAACAAATTCTTAGATTAAATTCCCTASAATACAGACTGGCTTTTAAAACTAAAAACAACCAAAAAGTAGACACCGGAATAAATAGCTGTCAGATAGCTGTAGCGCAGTTATAAATTAGAAGAATTCAGATCTCTAAAAGATTGAACAGCAGTCTTTCAGCAAAGCTCATAAGGAAAAAAAACAAACAAGGCTGTTAAGTTATAAAAGGGACTACATACCACAATTATCCATTGTGCACCAGAAAACAGGCTTCAACCCTTTTAGTATGAAGTTTCTGTATTCCTATTTTGGCTTGATGAGCTTTAGAGAATAAAGCACAGTATTTCTAAGAAGCTCTGCCTGGATTCAGGATGTCACCCGTTCTTCCTGGTGACAGACAAACTTCCTAGCCAGATATTATTGCAGGCTTCTTAATATTGAAAAGCCAAAAGTGGTGAAATATTGATAACCACAGTTTGAATGAAGGGTGTAGTATTTGCAGAAGAAAATCTAGAACTTTTTAGAGCCCTAGTTACAGTGGAAATTCTCAGGTTTTCCAGGTTGCCTCCTACAAGGACAGAATTCAGAAATCTGAGATATGGTAGAGATCCTACTAAATCACAGGGCTCTGAACAATTATGCCAGGAATGCTATCTGCCAATGGTCAGAAACCTCTTGGCCATCTAATCCTACAATTAGTCCATGAGTCTGGAAACTCTGGGGTCTTTACTAAGGTTTATTCTTGTGTGAAGGTGTTGCAGAACTGCACTGCTGGAAGTCATTGATTTTGCAGAACAGATGCACAGAACAGAAAAGTAAGCTGTCTTAAAAGACCAGGAATAAAAGTCAAGGCTAAAAAATATCTGAAAAATGAAATTCACTAATTATTCCTTCCCACTGAAAAGGAAAAAGTGCTAGATTTCTAGTGAAGTTGTCGTAAGTGACTATACTRAGCAAAGATTCAAAGAAGTGGACACACAGATGACTGACTTTAAGCCTGTAAACCCTTGAATAGGATGCAAAAATGTAACAATTAAAAATTATCTAAAGTTTTTTTTTTTTTTTTTTTACTATGAGCAACTGGTACCTTTATTGTGTATGGATGGACTCCTCCAAAAATTATTCCCTTCAGAAATGATTTTTTTCTGGAATTGAAGCTGGYGTGACTGATAAGATTTTATAATTATGTAGAGGTTTGTGAGAGACTAGCGTAGTTGTCATGTGTAGCTTTTATATGTTAAAAAATAGAATAAAAGGGAAGAAAAAAAAAATAGACAAATTTTAGAAGCATGACACAAAAGAAAAGGATATATTAATAATGACCAAGATGCTAGTCCTAGTACCCAGGAAGATAATAAAGAGTGTAATATTGCAGCAACCAATCCAAGCAGAAAATGAGTAAGAAACAAACAAAATATTTGTAAAGTAGTGCAAGACCTCAAGGCAGTAAAATGGAAGAACGTGAACTACTGGTGCAGGACATAAATCTGGATTTTGGAATCTGGATATTGATATTGAAAATCTGGGCACCAAAAATGGTGGAGTAGCAACCATAAATGGATTGCAGGTATACATTGTTCAGAAAAGTTAAAGGCAATGGAGGGATGCTGATACGGAACAGTGTGTCAACAATACCTGGGTGTCTGTGAACTTCAGTGTGGAGGTTGTCAATCATCTCTTCAAAACTGGGTTCATAACTGAGAACATGCTAGAAGCGTTTGTCAAAACCTGGCTCCAATGCAATCTTAAAAAAAAAAAAAATCTCAGGGAAGAGAGAAATCTAACAGGATGAGTAGCCAGGTGCTGGGTTTGGCACCACAGCTCTGGCCAGGTGTTGTACATGTTCTTGTGAGCCACAGCACTGTGCTGGCCCTGTCATTAGCTGCTCCAGGAAAGACACAGGGAGTGAGCAGAGAGCCTACAGGGAAACGGAAAAGAGATTGTCAGAACTTTCAACAATTTCATCAAGTTTGTGAATAACTTCATTTAATTCTGAGATTACGCTTTATTACTTCATGTAGCATAGATTTTTACAAATTATCAGATTTATCTACAGTAGAAGCTTTAAATTCCAAATTAGTGACATACTTATGGTTGTGTAATTTTAAGGATTTGCATTCATTCTAATAAAATCCTTTGCAGTAGTACTGTATGTACTTAAATATCATTTTATACATTAAGTGTTTGGAGTTACAGGTAACATCATTTAAATAAGAGGAAAAATTCTCAGAARTGCAAGCACAAACCTTAAAACATCTGACTGTCATGATAGCCATAATTTGAAACATTCAATTTACCTCAATAGGAGAGATCTGAAACATCTTCTTCCCTGTCGTCTGGAGTTGTATCCCAGCTTTGATGTTAATTTTACTCAAAAATCAAGGTTTTGACAGGGGTGAATATCATCAATCATGTAAAATAGCCCAGGTYGATGCATATAATCTTTTTTTCCAGAAAGCAATAAATGGTCACTGTTCATGGTCACTACTGAAAATGTTCTAGGATTAAATGAGTATTTCTAACAGAGTAGATGAAAAGCCACCTATGACAAAATGGCTTAGCTTTTATGAGTAGCTTGAAGTTTGGCAATAAAGTGAAAATAATCTAATATTCAGATGATCTAAATCTTTGCAAATGTGACATGTTTCAGGTCTAATACTATGACTATAAATCAAAGAACCTTACCTTGAAAAAGGTTGCAGTATTACATTTTCCTTATTAACATGTTTTTAATGAGGAGACGCGATTGTGAGTATCAAAGTATGCTTATGCACTATAAATCATATTCATTAAATATATGCAGAGATTTATGAGAGAAAACTAAAGCAAAGTGATTTTTAATCTGACACACTTATGTTTCCTAGGTAAGAGGGACTTGGTTAATAAAATGAACATAAAATGAATTCATAAAATGAATATACATTTATTTTAAATGTTTGTTTAGGGTAATGCATAAGTTTTCTTTTTTTCTGTACTACTTGGCTGAAAAACAGAAGTTTGGATTAGTGTTCCATTAATTTTCCTCAATAGAAATTCGCAGTACTGTTAATAAAAAAGAGAAAGTTGAAGATTAATGAAAGAACTTTGAAACTGGAAGTCCATAAATGGATCCCATTTCCCATTTACTACAACAGGTTGTTTCTGTATCTCTGCATACATAAGAATAAGTGGAATTATTGCTTTCTAAGACATGGGTCTTGTAAATATTGTCTGAGAAAATAAATAACAGAAACCCTTCCCCATGCCAGAACATAGAATGTTCTTGCCAGTTCACCAAAGTGCATGTGGTTCATTTTCAGCTGACCTCAATACATTATGGATGACAATGCTAGATAAATATTTTTGTTAAGAAATCCAGAAGAAAATGCCTTGGGATTTAGCTGCATTGCTCACAAACCTGTTCATGGGTTGTTGGGTTTTTTATCTGTTTTTTTTTTTAATCTTCATTGTTATATATTTATGCATATTTTAAAAGCAGAAACAAATGCAGTTGAAAAATTCAATATACAAGATGCTCTCTTTGTTCCTTCTTCCAGTTCTCAGATAATTTGTAAAATCTGTTCCATTTTCTATCAGCTACTCAGTCCTTTGCTATCGTGAAAAATTAATGCTGATGGAATGATAAGGAGCTCACTTGGTTTTTCTTGTTGCCATAATCCTTTTAAGAATATTGGGATAGATGAAATCTCTTAGAGCTTCATTGATGGAAGCTGCTTTTTGCTCAACACAAGGCAGTTCAATCAATTATTTATAACCTTTGTTCGCATACTTTCACCTGACCTGTGCCACTGTAGAAGTATATGTGGTTTRTTAAACAGAAAGGAGTCTTGAAGGAAATAATCAACTCTTGTTTTGTTTCTAAATTTTGATAAGTATAATTACACTTACATATTGCAGGCTGTGTTTCTTTGTAGTGAGAATGTTTTTTCATTTAGAGCTGGTCTCTTGAATGTAGATGTTGTTTCTAACAAAGCTATGTATTGTAAATCAGCATTACCCTTACAGCACTTACTTACCAACTCTTGCATATTTTTTACCTATACTTAGGGACTTCATAGGTTTATCCCTACAGCTCACAGGGGCTAATATTCTTTTTTATTTCCAGCATAACGTCTTACACAGTGAATATAGCAATTACAAAAAGGACAACAATGAAGGGAAGGCTTTCAAAGGACTAAAAGCTCCCTACCTCCAGGCTGTTCTTTAAAGCAATCAAAAAACTCTATATGTTTTAGTACTTACGAACACTGGTATATGCTTTGCATTTTAAACTTAAAAATACAGCTAACTGGAAAGAAGAAATAACATTATCAAACTCCAGGAAGCCATGGGATCCCTGGGGGGGGGGAAAAAAAAAACAACACAGTATGGAACTTGCATATTTCGAAAGGTTTCTGAAAAGAGTATTTTTTGTCTTAGTATTATTTCCATGTCCCCTTTCCTTTTGGCAGCACACCGAATAAGGATATAAGCTACTTTTGGAGTGGTTCTAATCTCAGAAGGTTCACAACAGGAATTAATGATATTAGAAATATCATAGGATCGTAGGATCACAGGAAAATTCAGATAGGAAGGGACCTCAGGAGATCATATAAGTCCAACCTCCTGCTAAAAGCTGGGTGAGCTGTGAGGTCAGACCAGGTTGCTCAGTCGCATCTTGAAAATCCCGAGAACAGAGACTCCACAATCTCTCTGGGCAACCTATTCCACTGCTTGACTGTCCTCATGGGGAAAATGATCTTCTTTGTATCCAGGCTGAGCATCTCTTGTTTGAACTTATGCCCCTCATCTTCTCGCTATGTACCATGGGGAAGAGCCTGGCTCTGCTGTCTTGGTGATCTCCCGGCAGGTACGAGGGGGCTGCTGCTAGGTCTTCCCAAAGTTCTCTCTTCTCCAGCTGAACAAGCCCCGCTTCCTCAGCCTCTCCTCACACGGCAAGTGCTTCAGTCTCTGACAAGCTTGGGGGCCTTTGCTGAACTCACTCCTGTCTATTGATGTTTTCTTGAATAGGGAGACTCATAACTGGAGGCAGGGCCCTAGATGCAGTGTCACGGTGTCAAGTTCTCCTTGTCCTGGCTGAGTTCCATAAGGTTCCTGGTGGCCCATTCCTCCAGCTTGTCTAGGTCACTCTGGATAGCAGCCCTGCTCTCAAGTATATCAGCTGGTTCCCCCAGTTTGGAGTCATCCAGAAACCTGTTAGTGCACTGCATCATCTCCCTCAGGTTATTGATGAAGATGGTAAACAGGACAGGTTGCCGGATAAACCCTTGCAATATTCCGCTTGACACAGGCCTCCAGTTACTGTACAACACATTAACCACTGCCTTTTGAACCAGATTCCCCAAATATTTTTTTACCCATCTAGTCATTCTCCCATCCAGACTGTAATATCCTAACTTGGATACAAGAAGTGCTGGGGTGAATGTTAAGACTGTAATGTGAACAGAGTGAGATTATGAAGTTTTATATGAGTGACTGTATGGCCCTGTCTACACTTTTGAAATGAGGTTCTTTTATATTTGACAAATTATTTATTTGATTAGAGAAGAATAAAGAGTATAAAACTGTTATATTAATGTCATCCAATTAAAAAGTGTATATAGTTAACAGCAGTCTAATATAATTTTTCATTTAGAAATGTTCCATTGACTTCCACAGCAATAGAGACAAGGCACATCTGTAAATGCAAAGTTATGGTTTTGTTAAGTTGAATCTTTATGCAGGCTCTTAAAATGGGAATACTTCTCAGATGAAATTGTTCTTGCCTCTGAGAGCCTCCAAGATACTGAGCAGTCTGGTCCCAATCCAACAAACCACTTAAATCAGATAATTTTCCATTCATTTCAGTCTGACTACCTGCATGTTTAAATTTAAGTGCTTGTTTGGTCTTGGATCAAACTGCTTGGTACCATTCAGGATTGATCCTGCATTAAGCTTATTAGAGAGAAAAACATAGTATGGTCTTTGGCTATAAAATGTTGACTTAAGCAAAAGGTGTTTTCTGTGCAGGAGACATGAAACAGGTAAATCAGTAAAAAAATTGAATTACTATAGGTTCCAAGAACAACATTATAATTAACTACATAATTAACATCTTGTTACTTAAGAAAATTTTATCAGTGAGGAAATACAATCCCATAGGCTTTAATTCCACCAGTTTCATCAATATTATCACTTTAGTTCCTCCTTTCCCTGAAAAGAGTTTCCTGGATCTCACTCTAAAAGACATCAAGAATACTACGCTAAAGAAAATTTTGTTGCAAATGTGTACTGCTTGATACAAACTTTTCCTGACATATATATGCATTTACTTAATATAATATTAAAGCAGAGCAGTAACTACACTTCTTCTCATTAATACAAAACATAGATTAAATCAATATATATGGATTTAAAGTTATCTGTATTGAGACTGAACTGTATGTGGACATAGTAGAAGACCAAAACTGTAGCATATTGTTACAACTGTAAGCATTTATGAAATTAATCAGTTTTTCTGTGTTTGTGAAATATAAGTATGCCAAATAGTTTAATCTTTGCTCGTACTCCTAGCATCAGGTAGGAGGCAGGTTTAAGTATCTAGGCCAAGATGAACAAGCACGTAATAAACATTAAGTTTGGCTGGAACAACTATATGCTTAGCTTTTCTTTTGGGCTCTCTAACCACAGTGCCATTAGGAAAGCTGCTTAGGCTTACAGGTAAGAAGATATGTGTGAGGTGACTACCTTAACAGCTGAATAAAATAGGCACAAGTGATTAGCTGAGGCCTAAATCACAGCAGTGAATAAGAAAGGAAGCTAATACAAAATAGTTCTTCAGCATGACCCAGTACACTCAGCAGCCCAACTTTAAATGTTATAACTAAAGAAGAGAAAGACAATCTACCTTCTATGCCAGAAACAGATGATCAGAAGGTCTATTCTGCATATTGATGATTAGTGCAAAGATACTCAATTTAGTAGTGAGCAGGTAAGCTTCAAGCTTGAAGTACCATTCGTCAGCCGATGCTAAGTTCTGCAGAGAGGTCAGAGCTCACAAACATGTGCAATATGGCCATACTGGCTTGGGTGTACGAGCTAGTCCCTCCACATCTACCTGCACTGTGGACACATCGGCTCACTCATAGTACATTTCAGAGGTCTTTTGCTACCTGATTGCTTGTCATTGTACTAGAAGGTGTTTATCATAGTCAATTTTTGCAAATAAGTGGCATCTGCTAGGAATTGTGAGACTTGCACTTCCTAAAAAGTCATAATTTGGGAGTATAAATAGATGAAAATAAAATAACGGAGAAATCTGCAAATCTTTTTTTGGAAAAAATTAAAGGCCGTATGGAGGAAATAGGAAAAACACTGATATTGAATTTGTAGTCACATTATGCCACAGATGTTCCTCATTAAAAATGGTGCACAATTTAGAAAAATTATATATATAGTGTCTTCCTTCAAAACAAATTATAGCATTTGTTTTTTTTGAAGACCTTTAAAGGATTCCATTTTTATTAATTTAAATAAAATAAAGAAAATTTCAAAATATTAAAACATATCCATTTATAATTTTTACAGCTTTCCCCATTTCCTTTAAATAAAAGTTTAGCCAACATTAATAAATAATTAACAGAAGGAAAGTGAGTAACAGAAATGGGAGTTTTCAACAGGCAACTATATGCGAGTGCTGTGAGTAAAATACTAAGGGAAAATCTGTGTTTATGTTGTCTTCAAATAAGATGCATTATAGAAGAAGCCCCTGAATTCGCCACATTACCTAAGCAGAACAGTGAAAACAAAAGAAGAAAAAGAATCTAATAAAGCAGGAAATTTCATTAAATCCTAATAATTTTGTTTGTCCCTCAAATCAGAGATTATCAAATGTTAGCAAGAAGTGACAAAGTCAAATTTCCTTCCTCATGTATCAGTTGTAAAGAAAAATAAAGGAACAACAACCTCAGGATAATTGTTTCGATTTGTTTTCCCAGGCAATGTCCCTGACTCTGTCTTATGTCAAAGAAAGCTGGAGGAGGCGTTCAGCAGACACCAGAGTAATAAAGATGCAGAAATTGTTCATACAGCTCAAAAAAGGTTTTTCTGACCATTTGTCACTTATTTCATTTCCCCCAACCCTAAACAATTTAGAAGTTTCAAATTAGTGTTTGCAAGTAGAAATAAATATGTCCTAGACTGATCAGACCAACATACTCTGCTGCATTTAAATTCCAGACCTGATTCTTTAAATGTCTATAATATGATTACTTGCATTCATCTTCCTGATGCATTTGACTTCAAAGGGACTAGACATGAAAGTAAAATTAGTCAAGTGTAATATTTGCAGAATTGGGCCCTTAGAGAACAAGTTATTCAGACTAGACGCCTGTAGAACACAAAAGAGACAATAATGTAAATAATAGTATTCTTCTATGYGGCATATTTTGAAAAAATGAAAATATGAGTTCTTTCTCTTGGTCTAGAGGGTATTCAGAGGTAAACTGCACATGTTGAAACTCTTCTCACTTTTCACAGAATATTCCGATTGTCAAAAAGGAAACAAAGTTAATAATAGGGAGCTGCTTCTCAGGGGATTATTTAATTGTATACATGAAGTGATTGTGTTTCAACAGAAGAGATTAACAACTCACCTGTTTCCAATACTTTGATGGATATAAGATGGCTAGAAAGTGATAAATGTAATTGCTTTTGTCAATGCAGGAAATTAATCATATTTTTCTGTAATTGGTTATGCACCTTCTCTTGCTTTAAAGAAAGAGGAAAAAATCACTTCCTCTCCCACCTCCCCGCCCGATGAACTAGGCCTTTTGTTTTCTTTGCTCTTACACCAAGTTTCCATACTGAATTTTAGTATACCCCCAAACAATTTTTTTTTTAATTTAACCAAAAAGGTTGATCCAAACTATTATTTTTTTCTTCTGTTTCAGTTTGCCACTGAAAAACAGGTATTTTTAGACCTAAATCTAGTGGAAAAATTAAGTGAATCCTATGTCTTACATGCTTTCAGGTTATGCAGGCCTTCTGCTTTTTACATACAGTGCTTTATTTGTTTAGGTATTTTAAATTTGATTGTTATCCTGCCTAAACATTTTATTGACTCATATCATGTGAAACACTTTTAATCTAAGTTGCAAGAGCTGGCCATCAGGGGGCACTAGAAGAGCACACAGCTCCTCAGCTCACCCTGCCCAGACCTGTCGCATGTCACCTGTGCTGTCATCCTACTTTTAGATACCCTTCAGTGTCTTATGCTTGAAACTGTAAGTCAATCTTGTAAGCGTTGAGGGTATGCAAAGATCCCTAAAGGTAAATTTTCAGAGACAGTCAATGCCTACTTCTGGATCTTGATTTTACAGTAAATTTAAAGGCATCTAGTGCAGAAGTAAACAAAACAGCATAAGCCAGTAACAACCAGAACAAAAATACAAATGTAATTTCCACTGTTCTATAGATAAGAATACGTGTTAGACAGAAAAGCATGTTTTAGATTAGACCCTCTATTTCTCATTTTTACTCCTCTGAAATGAAAATTCCTTTTACTTTTTATGTCTTACATAGCCTACTCAAATAACCTCCTAATACTGAGGGTGAAATTCTGTCCAGAGATTCTCTAATCTGAATTTCGATTCCCCCAGTTAACACTCATGATTTTTTTGAGATCTAGAGTAATGTAAAAGAGAGCAGAGTTAGCCCACAAGATGGTCTGTTTACTAGAACAGGTGCTTAATATTATTGTCTTCACCCAGAATCATTTATTTGTGTTATGAATACAATTTTGACTCCCCTGAGTATAAAACATTCTCCATTTCCCTTAAAATATAAATCCTTTAAAATACAGCCACTGCAAAGCAATGAAAGACTTTCAGTGAGAAATAGAAGAAATTGCACATGTATACAGTATCCTAAGAATTGATTTTATTCACATATGTATTTTGTTGGTTTCATGCCTGACATTTTTGTTAGTGTTTTAAGTGTAATGTTTACTCCTGTTAAAACATCGAAGAAAATATTCTTCGTAGAAATATTCTTTTGAAAGGAAGTAAAAAATATATCAAGTACTTCTGAGCTTTAAAGAATTAAATAAAAGCTTTATTGTAAGCAGAAATATTCCTCAGGCTTCCTCTGAATCAATTACATGAAAGCATGTATTGCTTTGCTGAAATGAATACCCATTAGCTGTGATGTTTTCTGAGTACCTGTAGAAAGCCAGCTTAATTTGGTTCTCCAATATAACACTTATCATGTAACATTTGGTAGAAAAACTGGAGGTTTATAAAAAACAGGCCTAAGAAAACAAATCTCTGAAAAGCCCTGGGTTTTCAAACAAACCAGGAGCTTTTTTTTTAAGTTAGCAGCATGCTTTTCTGAGAGCGTTATAAGCTGTGTGCTCGTCTAGCTGGAACTCAGTCATAGCATGTCCATTATGGGTACTGTGATGAAAATACCATGTTTTTCTTGTGATTTTCCCTTTTAAAATTATAATAGGAAACACACTGACCAAATCTCTTTATTTGACTGAATACATGCACAACTCAATAGGCCATCATTTTCACTCCCCTTTACTACTGGCTATTCTTTTGCTCTTAAGTGAGAACTTTGGACTTAAAATAGTTGTTGATATAAAAGTCCCTAAAAGGAAAAGCTGAATGCAAACATAGGGGTTTTTTTTCTTTTCATTTTTATTGGATTGTCTTATTAAGAGATTGTCAATAATTAAATTACCAGGAAGTGTTCACTATATTGAATGGAAATCATGGTTAGCACTTCCTTTTTCAATGTTTATGTACACAAAAGAAAGATATTTACATCTTGCCTTAGCACTGTTCAGATTCACAGAGTTGCATATGCATTAAAATGCTATCCTGTCTCAGAGGACAGTCATTTGTGAATTATAGAAAAAAATAAAGAGAAAAAATGTAAAAAGAAGAAAGCACATGATCTCCAGAATTTTTTCTTATCCTTCAGCTGCAGAAAAGATTCTTGCTACAAACAGTGGTAATTATTTGTTTGAAGCAGCAAAATACATAACTCCTTTGTAAAATCATGAGGCGCTTTGTTACCATGCACAGTGATTTGACCCTATATGGCAATATTTGTTTTTTATTCATTTAGCTACAGAAATAGATCTATTACAAAGAGGTTCAGCAGATTTTACTTTATAACTCATTTTATAATGATAAATGGACCTTCTTTTTCCTTTTTTTTTTTATCCCATGATGTACAAGACTGAGTTTAGTAGAGTTCTGATTTCTGAATGAAATTCTCATGAAATACCACAATAGTGTTCATACTAAATTAACACTAAATTAAAAAAAAAAACTTTTTTGTGATGTCTGATGCCATTATTTAGACTAGATACAGGATATTTTATGCAATGTAAATGCAATTTTTTCTTCCTGTAGATCTTTCAGTCCAGACAGAATTTGTTAATAAAGGTCAAAATGAGAAATAAATTATTTGAAACTGCAACTTTGTTATCAATACTCATAGCAATTTCATGTAAGAGCAATCAATGTGGAGAGACATTTTAAAACTGCTGAATCTGTCTAGATTTTATATTTTTCAGATTAAAACATAGTCTTTGAATAGATATAAAAGGTTTTGGAAAACTATGGACAACCTTTTTACGAATCTGAAGACATTGCTAAATCATAACTACTCATCTATGAATTTCTCTGTCTGTAGAGAGCAAATATAAAAAACCACAAAAATAAATTTTGGTGATCTACTGGTGATATTAATGAAATCACATTGCACAAAGCAGTTGTCCACCACACATGCAAGTGGAGCATTTGACAGGGATGAATCACCCTCTGAAGGCATCCATCTCATTTGATTAGTTATAAAGGGAGTAGAGATTTTTCTCACCTAACTTTAGCCATCAAAAAATTGAGGATCTAGTTAAACCTCTTCATGCAGGTTCTCTCTACAGTCTCTGTTGAAATTATTCATCCCACCTCTTTTAGACACCTCCCTGATCAAGATGTGCTTGTCTTTTCTTATTGTGCAGTTGTATGTGTTGATCCTAGAGAAAAATAGATGACTAAGTGAAGTAAGACATGAAGTAGCATTCATGTCATCTAATATTAGATGTTATATATCTGGTGTAATCTAGCTGTCTATGTTTCTGCACATATAGCACATAGACAGAATTAGTCACTGCCATAGGTAAATTCATCCAGTCTTTCTTAGGTAGCTATTTTAGGTTTGGATATGTCATCTTTATCCCATTTTTTGTTGCTAGCAACAAAAATTGCTAGAACTAAGCAATTAGCTTCAGGTAGATCACTAGCGTTATCTGAGATGACTCATACTCTAGATGGCTAAATTTTAGACAAGTGAGATAAATTCCAGCCAAAGATAAATCAGTCTTAGAGCAAAGTAACTGTAACATAAATTTAAATGAAAAAAAGAAAGTCAAGACATTCTATACATTTTACTAGTTTTCCAAATTTTTACCAGTTTTTACCAAAAGCCAATTTCTATGTGCTGTTGACTTTAGATCCTTACATGTTAACAAATAGCATTGCTGATAATCCCTCTGCATTTCAATATTTTAATTTGGTGTATTTACATAGTATAATTTGATATTTATGTATTATTGCACCAATTAAAATCTTATTTAAGTAAAAAATGTATATTGCAATTTGTTGCTGTTAGAACCAGAAAAAAATAATTTGTTTATTCATTATACTAGTATAATAATAATTATTATAGTATAACACTAATAACACCATATTTTAAGTCTGTCTGACTTAGAACAAAATTGATTTGTTTTAATACACTACATTGCCATCCAGTCCACAAACACCTGGAAACAAATGGTAACAACTTATTAAATATACAGATTAGTTCAAGTGTGTTATAGCACAGGAGCTGCCTTTGTGAGTTAGTTCATTAATCTACCTGAGCATCTTGTTCCTAGATAATATAAGTGTTTCGTAGGAAAAAGAAATCTCCTGGTATATGAGTAAAAGTTTTTTTACTGCTGTAGGAAGTAAATATAAAGAACGATTTAGCCTCATTCCTACTGTTACGTAGTAGCAATTAAAAACATTGTTGCAGGTTAACCAGAGCAGGAAGCAGATCATGAAAAGCATTCTAGAATCATAGTTGTATCATAAAATGGGTGAACATAAAAACTGATAAAAATATATTTTAATAACAACATATGTTTTTGTAGTTTGGACAATGAAATCATTTCTCAGTAAGAATGATGGATACAGCTTACAGAATAATTCATTTTTGCAGATGAGTATGTATTACCTAGAGTGCATGAGTGGATATTTATTCTTCAGTGTCCAGATCCAGACTCAGAAGTTTCTCAACAGAATGACGGATAATCTCATGGTCCAGTTTAGACTTTTTAGCTATACAGATTAAGTAAATGGAGAGAGCACGAATTAGCAGCCTAACTCTCCTAGGCAGGCACTGAAGTATAGTAAGTGACTGTGAGGAGAAAGATGCTGGAAAAGTTTGATGGCAGGGGTATTTCAGAGCCTCTAATTATGGAAATAATGTAAATACCTTTCCACATGCCAAAAATTCTGTGAATGAAATGCTCCAAGGTGTTTTTAAGGCTTAAATACTCCATTGTTTATACCACATATTAAAAAAAAAAAGTTTTTTATCACTTATTTTAATATTTTAATATTTTTAAAGAAATAACCTTGAATTGCATCAGATTTTCTGTCGTCTTACAGTTATAAGACTGAGTAAAAAGGGAAAAGTGATCCATTTTTGTTTGTCCTTCATAAGTTTCAATTCTTCTCTCAACTTTCCACAAATTCTTTTTTTTCCTATCACTTTGTTTCTGTAATGTCTCAGAGTATGTAAAGCTTACCTTATCATTAATCTTTTTTGTCGACTTTGCCTGAATCTCATTAATCTTTGCTACATTTTTATTGAGACAAGGCAACTGAACTCCAAATGAGGGTATATGAGTATTTGATAAAACATTGTATATTTTATATATATATAATAAAAGTATTTATATCTCATTTGTTTTATATTTCTTTAAGAGAATTTTTGGAATATATAGAATGTTCTTTTGTATTTTAAGAAAAATTCTTATTTTTATGTTTTATCTTGAATTCACTGGAATAAAGAAATAAAAAGCTCTCCTTTAAATAACCTTTTCTGACAGCCAACAAAGTACTTGTTGATATATGTACACTTCAACGTCTGTAAGCTAATACTATAAATAATACATGATACTTAATAATAATGTTGATGGTGTGATGTAATTCAACACAGCACTATATGAAGTATTGTACAACAATGCAAAGCACTGTAATTTTAAGTGAAGCATTTTCTTTTCTGAGAGAAAGATTTTATCATGTAAGAAATTATACAGCAAGAAGAAAGAGATAAGGGAACCAAATTGTAAAATGGCTTATATTGTGTTCAAACATTTGAAATGAAGGCAGTAATATATTCTTCTTCATCAGCTTGGATTTCTTTTCTACTAATATGAAAATCTAAACCATCTGAACAACGTAATCTCTTCACAACATGGAAGTAACATCTTAGACCACAATACACTAGAGGAAAATTTACTTCCAAACTAGTCCCTTCCCTGAAGTATAGAAATCATTATACGAGTAAACAACCTGGTCAATTTACATCCAGCTGATTTATTTTTTAAAATTATACCATTTTCCATTGAGTAGTAGTACAACAAACATCTAAGACCTATGACTCTTTTTATTCCTATAATACTTGAAAAAGTAGAGACAACCACAGCTTCCCCTTATTGACCTTTTCCTCTTATAAGACATTCTACCTTGAATCCTTCTGTTTCCTGTAACCATTTTCTATTTCTTCTGTCATTTAACTTGATTGCTTTTTTTTCTCTTTGTTGTGGCTATTACTTCTGTTGACAATTGCTTTACTTTCTTCTTCTAACTAGTTTGGCACTGTTGAGATCTGAATTGTAAAAGCATATTTTAATTCTCCTAGACAGGAAATTATAATGTGTTTCTCAAATRCAGTATGTTTTCCCTGTTAAATTATTTAATTCATTTAACTCCTGGCTATCCCTGGTTTTGAAATTAGTTTCTTGAAATGTTAAGACTGTGCATGTACAAAAGCACATACCCATATTGATATTGTGCTGCATGTATAGTTATTTTTATCAGCATTTCATCTCTTCACATGTTTTCATTTTCCCACAAAATAAAAAAGATTCTTTGTGGAGATCATTTTAACATTCTTGCCCTTCATTAGATTCTGAATATTTTGTCTCTATTGATGATGAAGTTATGAAAAAATTGTAGATTGTAGAGCTAACATCACAAAGTCTGTTCTAATAAGGAGGCCCCTTTGCAATTCTGTTATTTGTAGGTAGAAAAAAATGGAGCTTATAAAGCATAGAAATGATTGTGACAATAGGAAATATGAATTGAAGTTATGATTAAAGGCAACATTTTAAAACTTACTCTTGGGCATACTTTTAACATGCTGCTATGAAATCATTTCAAAATTATTTCAAGAGAAAGGGTTCTTTGGGGTAATGACCATGGCTTATGTGATGAATTCTTTACTGAGGTGTAATTGATAATATGAAAAGGGTTGTGAATGAAATCAGCTCATGTTGGTTTGGTTAATTAGTGGTTATGGCAGTTACAGATAAATCTGGCATTCTCTACAGAGGCAAAATCCCTGTTGAAATCCTCTGAAGGCAGTGGAGAACTTTTCTGCTCTTGCTTTTTATGCACACAATACTTCAAAATATCAGTAAGACTTTCTGTGGGAGCAAAGTGAGCAAGCGCTGGGGGTGATCACTCAGATGAACAGAGACCAAGTGGGCCTGAGGTAAAGCCAGCTGAAGTCAAGGGGAGCCTGTCAAATCATTCTGTGAGCTATGGATCACAATCGATGTTGAGAGAGACCTTCTTATATACTTGAATGAACTAAATAAGGATTTGTATAAAACTTGTTTTTTACTATGCAGCCTCTTCAGAGGAATGATAAGGGAAGATAATGTGATGATTCAGTAGTAAAATGTCATCGTAAGTAGGCTGACATAATAAGACTTTTATATATCTCTTGAACTCGGATGGATTTTTTTTAATATGGAAACTATTTAATTTTCATAAAGAAAGATGAAAGTAGCTATCTTGCCTCCCCTCAAAATTCTAGCAAACAAACAAGCAATYAAGGCATCATATTTAAATAATGAAAATTAATAATAGCTCTGTTAATGTTTAGTACTTCACATCAGCCTCATCATCAATAATTGAGAATATCTGATGATATTTGGGAACTAAAAGTGTACTTCTCAGTGTAACAAAATAATTWCCCCAATTTTTTTTCCACTATTTGCATTTATATTTCTTCAGGGAACAATTTGATTTATTTTAGCTGCATCAGGAACAATAATGGGAAGGTTTCCACCTGAATTAAGAGGGAATGTGGAGACATGGACAGTAAATCTTCCCAGACTACTCTGGCCCTTCAGWTCTACTCAGCTCCTCAGATGACCACTTTCTTTCCTACATAGTTTACAGTCTTAATTTAAAAAGTATAATTAAGAGGTTATTTTTGCCATGGAGTAATACCTTTGTCTCTGCTTAATGCTCCAGGACAGGTGACCTCCTTGGCTGTAGATACATCAGTTTTGCAGAAACACTTGACTCAAATATTGTCAGGAAAACGGCATCAGGTGATAAACATGAAAGGATGTCTTAAGGGCATGTAGAACAATCCTGAAACAGGTATCACCTTGATGTTGTCTTGAAGTTTGGTCATCAGTAAAAATTAACTCTAAAACCAGGAATTTGGCTTGCTCTAAGAATCCACATTGGCTGATGAAAGTTTTTGCATGTTTRGGCTCTTTCAGCTCAACATTCGGTCTGCCTTTGGCGTGACAGTTCTGGTTTGTTTTTGAACAGCTTGCTTCCCTAACACTTCCTCTGCTACACTAGGATGGATCAAATCCAGAAAAAATCTTATCTTCCTTCCCTAAAACAGAGGCCAAGCTCACAACTGTCATAGTTTGAAGTGTTGTTCGGTGTTTCCAAAGGAACGGAACCAGCCTTATTTCTGAGTTCCCGTTAATCATMTTCTTCATTCCTCCTTTCCAGATTCTAACAGCTCGCTTTTCAAGTCCATTTGAAATGAATGATATACTGAAGTTTGAATATATTTTATCTCATTTTTGTTCAACGTATCTTTAAACTCATAAATTGCACTTGTAAAATGTGGTCCATTGTCTGTGACAAGTACAACCAGTGTTATGTGTGTATAAAGCTCTGCTGGAGTTTTTCAGAGGTGTCAGAGAGGCCAGATCATCACATGCACTTCTGCCCATTATGAGTCCTTGTGTGGGCCTTTACATTTGAAAAAGTAAAGTATCCAACTATTTGTAAAGGCACTAGTTCAAGTGTTTGCAGTTATTTTGAATTAGAAGTGCTCTTATAATTCCTGATATTTAGGTCCTCATCTATGTTTAGCTAACTAGACAAATATTTTATGCAAGACACATATATGTTTATGCCTATAGTCCATAACATTCTCCCAGCATTTGTAGAACTTCACCCATCAGCATTTCTACCATTCCTGTATTATTTTCTGCTGCAAACAAGACAGAAATGGATCTTGGTTAGCTGATTTTCATTGCAAGCCAGTATATTTCTTGGATAACACAGTTTGCTTTGGAAATCTCCACAGAATCAGAGTACTCAGGTCCTGGCAATTGAAAAAGGGCATCTATGTTGGCAAGATCAGCTTTATGCAGGGCTGCATAAAGATATGTGGCTAATGTCAAAGCCCAAGACTGTTACTGTGCAGCTGCCATGGCCAGCATTCTCTTGGCCTCAAACCACAGGCAGGTTTTCCTCTTTCATAATAATAGCAATAATAATAACAAACAAATAAATAAATAAATGTTTCTATTTATTTCAATAAATATTCAATTCAATCCCATTTATTGTAGATGTAGGCAATAGCAGCATTCCTCACATGCGACAGAACAGCCCATATCTTGTCTTAGATGCATGCAGTATATTAGTATCATATATGAGATCAAAGCTACTACACAATTGCATACACACATACTGCAGCAGCCAGAAGGTAAGAGCATTAGCAGTAGAGTATAAGAAGAAAAGAAGTGATTAAAGAAGTCAAATAAAGAAGTGAACTTAAGAAATGACCACTTCTTAAATCAGAAATGATTTTTCTGGAAATAGAAAAAGTGATAGGTAGAGATTTTTCATCTCCATACACACCGGAAAGCATGGAAAAGACAGGCAGAATCTGACTCATTGTGACATGAACATGACATGACAATGAACAAATGTTTTACCAGTTCACTAGAAGAGAAAAAATAAATAAAAAAGAATTAATTGTAAATTATACATTTTTTTTGTTTCCTTGAATTTTCAGGTTATGTTCTAAATCCCCTAAACTAAATCCCCTAAACAAATCCCTAAAAC
Organism: Apteryx rowi; assembly: GCF_003343035.1. Classification (NCBI taxonomy): domain Eukaryota; kingdom Metazoa; phylum Chordata; class Aves; order Apterygiformes; family Apterygidae; genus Apteryx; species Apteryx rowi. Next base: position 165,685 of record NW_020451046.1, on the reverse strand, counting down.
AAAAAACAATAACAAATGTTTTACATAACACTTTACCATTTATCTGCTGATTGAAGACTTCACACTGTGAGACAGTCTGTTTTCAAGTACTGGAAGGGAAAATAGGGAAACAAAAATTCCAATTACTTTAATTTGCTAAACTAATCCCTGAGAATGGGAACACTAAAATTGCTCACACATATGCACAATATGCATATGCACTGAATATTTGGAAGGAGAGGAGAGTTAGGACTGTGGTGGTAAAAAAAGCAGGAAAAGAATTGCAACTTTCAAAAGTATTCTGCTAAGTCTGATTTCAGGAAAGCAAATCATGAAAAAACAATAAACAGCAACAAGATTAGGTGAGTGATAAGCAATCCAAAGAACCACAAGAATTTCCTGCTAATTTCTTCTCTAGCATACAAAAGTAAGACTAAAAACAGAAATATAAAAAAATCTCTGAAACCGGGAATTGGACTATAAGTCTCTAGGTAATGTCTGAAGGAGTACTGCCATCTCCCAAACTGATAGTATCCATTCCAGTTACAGCAAAAATCAGCTATAAAGGCCAGCACTCTGTCTGAGGTTATTATTAGTCATGTTGAGAAGTAGTTCATTTTGAAACTGGACTCCTATCTCCTGAGTGCTTTTGACATTAACAACACAAAAGTGTCTAAACTTATGCTCTTCTTCTTAACAATATCTGCTTAACTTAGAAATAAACTATCAGAGGTTATTGGGTTTTTTTTCTGTTTCTTTTTTTTCTGTGCACTATAATCCCAACATTTCTCAATATTTCCCAATATTTGCAGCACTGGACAAGCAGAAAGGAGGATGGATTTAACCCCCTTACCCACAAATAAGCAGTAAAAGATTCTGAGGGACTATAGTGAGGGTGAGGAAGATCAAGGCTCTGTTGATCTCCAGCCAGCATAAAAAATAGAAGGCACTATTACTAACCGGACACAAGGAATTCCTGGAGCAACTTGAATATCTTCTGAGCCCCTGGATGATTCTATGATTGCATTAGAATAGAGGAACCTTAATGTAACACCCATCTTGTTGCCCCTCTCACATATCCTGCATAGGCGACCAACTAGTCAGGGTGAGACTGTAGATGTGTCTAATGTCAGAGGAAAGATTTTTAATGTAAGATCACTTCATCAGCTGGAATTAGAATACTGGAATTGTACTGGTACACACTAGTACAGTGTAACCACTCTAGTACAAAAGGAAGCTACGGTAAGCCCTAACACTTTATTGCTGTGCCTTCTTTAAAATACTCATCTGGATATATTATTTTTGCTTTAAAAAGACTCAGCTACCTTTTCAATGAAAATTCCTTTACTGCCTTACATCAGAATGGACAGTTCATGTCCATCCTATTTATCTCCCTCGTGAGAACTGGCAAATCTGAGAAAATTCAGTAAGTGAAAGTGAATAGCAACACTTCTTGCTTATTTTCACTCTTTTCCTTTTTTCAGTGGGTAATTTTCTTTTGCCTTTTAACATTCTGATAGACAACAAGGCCAAATGTAACAAATCTCACTTCTGTGCCATTCCTTGTCACCAGATGCTCACTTCAGCTAGCTGGACATTAACTTGTCTCAACACATGCCAAGCACACTCCTTTCCTCTCAGGGGGATGTGCGAATGATTGGCACCAGCAGCAGGAGAGGGGGATGTATTGGAATACAAGGGTCTGACTTAACACAGCAAAACATTTGTAGTGAGAGTTGCTGAACTGGCACTTGTGTTGCCTTAAAAACAGTTTTTCTCTTTACTTTAATAGTCATACTGCATAGATATGATACTTCATATAGGAAATCACATTTAAGAAAAGATACTCACACTTAATCTGAAGCAGCATTTTTTAACTTTTATGCCCTACAGAACTGTTGCAAGGCTAATGGATGAACATGGCATTCCATATTAATGCCATAATAGCAGTCTTTACATAGTGCAATTATTTATGGGAACCCTAACTCTAGTCCTTGCTGAGCACACTTCTAGGCGGGCTTTGAACATGAATTTTTTACTGTGAGCCAAGAGAAAAAAGTCTTTTACTGAGGCTAAAGTACTGATTACCTTAATGTTTCTGTCCCAGGAGGCATTTTGGTTTATCTAGTCAAAAACTAGATATTTAATGGGAAACCATTCAACTTGCTTGCAGATGTTGGTGTTTCCAGAGAAAGAGAATTTGTAAGAAGGCTCATATTAAAAAAGAAAAAAGAAAAAAGTGCATAATAGCTTGCTACATATAAGAATGGAAGACCTGAGGTTTGCAAGGCACAGAATGACATTAGTTCAAAGTGCTCTGAAGACTTCCGGATATCTGAAGCTCCTTTTCCTAACTTATCAGTATTTTGTCTTCTTAATGTCAAGCATTTTTTTTTCAGAACACACAAATCAAATGGAGAATGTTGTAGTGATCAAGATACCAGGAAACAGGGTTCCAGAGACAGGGAAACAAGAGATTTGAACTCTGTTCTTGTTTCTACTAATAAACTTCTAGTTCATGAGCTACTCATTGTCATGAGCAAGTGATGTTACCCTTTGTGTTTCCGTTTTCCTAAATTAAAGGAAATAATTGCACTATCCTCCATTGCATATACTTTGCTATTATTTTAACATTTATTGTTCATTTCATTTCATATGAAATATTATGCATTTTAAAATATGTGACTGGGGCACATATATAGTGGAATGYTTATTTCTTAACAGGAGCCAGAGACATCAGTCTACCTTATTAAGATTAAAATCACAGACAGAAAGTAGGCATTGGGCAGTAATAGATCACTCTGCTGCAGGAAGTTCTTTTTTTCTCTTTCTTCTAGAAGACATTTCAAAACACTGTGGTGCATAGCATGTGCTCATATAGGTTAATGGTGCATTTACATATGTGTACAAGATAAGTATGCTTATTATTATTTAAGTCAAAAAAGATCCAGCTTAGGCCCTTAAGTTAGGAGTCTTACCAAAATGATGGATATCGTTGCCAAAAAGTTAAAGTTTCGTTTAACAAACTTTTCCATATTTATGATGCTAACTAAGGACTGAAGAGAAATCTGTAGGTAGAAGATATTTGTGTAAAGTTCCTATATATTCTTATGCTATTTCCAGTATACGAAAGATTATTATGCCTAGAACTAACTGAAATAGATTTTTCTGTGACAGGTGTAGTGCTGGAGGGGAGATGGGGGGAGAGAATTTTTTTTGAAGGGAATTTTTTGGTATTTTATTTTTATAGTTTTGTTTTGAGGAAAAACATTTTTAGTATTCTGTTTATAATAAATGTTTGAAAAGTTAAGTTGCTCAGGATCTTTTTTTTTTTTTTTTTTTTGAAAGAAAGAGCTGGATT
>NW_020451046.1:0-162270 GCF_003343035.1 Apteryx rowi | reverse complement strand
CACAATAAACAGAAAGGGGCAGATGGACAGGCAGAGGGTCCCACCCTAATAGTGGTGATGGAGCACCCTGACTTGGCACCTCCTAGAGCTATCACAGGGGAACAGCCACCCAGTGTCTCACTGTGAAACCCACAGAGAGAAGTCAATGGGAGAAGCTCTTCCCTGAAGGCCCTGCAAACTGAAGGGGGGTAACTGCCCACAAGAGTATAGGACTTATTAKGGGACGCAGAGGAAGGAACATTTGAGATTGTGTAAAAAATATTACAGAATATTTTCAAGGGGATTGTGGGACTATAAGAGACTTACTATGGGATGTTCAGGGGAAGGACTGAAGGTGGGGGATGTGTGCGTGTGTAATTTGCTAGTGAACATCAGGATGGACTAGCTCAAGGAAACAGCAAGCAGAAATACCCTCAGTCTGGTGTCTACAAACTGGAGAGACCAGGGGTCTGAGAATCAGTTACTGGGAAGACTACAGATCTGGACCAGCTACCGGACAGACCTCTGTCTGTATGTGTTGGTCCAAGTACCAGCAAGCGGAGGGGGGCTTTGAACCTCAGAGGCTCACAGGTCCAGGTACCAGCAACCGTGGAAAGGGAGGGCTTGGGGCCAGCTGCTGGAGGAACAGGCTGACTGTTTAAGGCCAGCTACTGAAAGGATCCACCCTGTGTGTGTGTATGTCTATATCCCACTAGTGGGCTTCAATCCTGATCAGCCAGGGGAGGAATGGGACTGAGCCATCCAGGCTGTTCTGTCTGTGTGAGTGCTGCATGGTTCTGCCCGTGTTGACCTTTGTGGCCAGCCATGTATATTTATACCTATATGTATGTATATGAATTCATATACATATGTATGTGTGTATATATAGGTCTGTGTGTGTGTATATATATATATTTATTTTTTATTGTGTGTATGTGTGTGTGCGCACCCATTGGGAATACATGTTCAGCCCTGCCACTGGGAACACAGAGCTGCAGCAGCCTTGCCTCTGTCAGGCTGCYAGATTCAGCAAGCTTTAACAATGTTGAATTTCCAACTGGTATGACATGAAGTACAGCAGTGCTAACTGTGTTTATCATATTGGTGACATATGTCTTGACAATAAAATTTCTCTTACATACACTCCTTAAAGGAGACTACTATCCTTTAATGGCTATATAACTTTTCAGCCATACAATTTGTTGACAGGCAGTCTCAGATGCCTGTACTAAAACCTCCATTCTCACATTCCTTTGCATGAGCATGTCATCTTATTCAGACTAGTAAAGCTAAAGGACGAAAAGAACAGAGGTGACTAAAAGAGAACCATGCTGAGAACATCAGCAATATGACATAAGAGTATGGAATGAGAGGAAAATCTCAAGGGACTTTTTTCCTAATTAACTTCATCTAATGGACTTTTGGTTAATATCTTTGTTCTCTTCTTCTTTTTATATCTTCTAGTTACAAGGAAGTATTCCAGTAAGGTCTGACAGATGTCATAGCTTATCACATTTTATAATCAAGCAGGAAAGTAAAAACAAGAAATTCTCACAATAAAATTGCTACAAATATTATGACACTAATATATTTATGATTTTCTAGAACTGCTCATGGTGATGGCTCAAATTCTATAGTTTTCAATAACAGATACACCATGACTAGTGCTCATTGGAAAATAAAAGTAAAAAATATATTATACAGGTTGCTTGTGTTGACTCTATGATTTTGTTTAGCTTCAGGACGCTGACTCTTGGCTGCAGCATTCTAAATCAGTTTGTGGGCTTTAGTTTATCTATTACCTACCAAGAAACTACATGCTTGCAGATGCTTAAGGGGCTGCTCCTATGTCACATGGCTTGAAAAATAGCTGTGATAAGAAAGGAGCTATAGTTCTTTTAGTCTCATTTGAATTCTCACTCTTTACTGTTTGGCTAAGAAAGCATTTTTTTCTAACACATTTGACAAGTGGGTAACTAGACACATAGTGGGTTTGCCCAAAGTTCAGTTTCCTTCTGAGAAGTCATGGACTAAAATAGAAGCTTCTCACTGTTTAATCCAGCTCTCTGCACAAAGGATTTCCATGTGCCTGCATCAGTGCCTTCATTCTGTTTGTTTTATTCAAAATGATTTTGTTTGTCTTTTTCAAACATCTGTGGACTTTCAGTACTGATGTGTATTTTGGTATGCAAGTGATAGAGGAAATCTGTGCTCCAGAAATTTCACTACCTAAAGTTACTAACTTACACTGTTTTTAATTATGTTGTTCATGGAATTAAAGGAAATAGACTGGACATTATCAATTAAGATATTTAACTAAGATGCGATTGCATTTCTCTTATGTCAGTAAGATGGAAAAAGTCTGGTAGATTTAGGGTGCAGCAGCTGAGGATAATGATCAAAAAAACAGTTTAACTAGATTTTGATCAAATCTAGTTTAAGTTTAGACRCTACTCAATATGAGGGGACAGTGTTTTTCTGACATCCTTTCTTCTGCATCCTACCAAATATACAGCAACACAATTTGTCTCTCTTGCCATTTATTGCTTCTCTATGTCCAAAACATTCTTTTCTCAGTGTCGTTTTCTCTGTGTGAAGGATATGAAGAAGCAGAATTTCTACCGAGATCCCTCAGAAGTGTTAGAAAAGACAGCAGAAGCAACAATACTCAGTCCTAGTTAAGCCACTGGTAAACAGCATTACACTACAGCGTTTTCAGGGGGCGTTCGGAGCTGGTGAACAATTATTGGTCATGTTGTTTTGTCAGGCAAGAATCTAGGAGCAAGTCCTCAGCTCATGCACTACAGTGCATGTAAAGAATATCACATTTGTGCACAGTTTTCCCAAAGAAATCCCAGAGCTGGTCTCCCATCAGGAATTAGCTCTGTTTAAAAGCTCATTAGCTGTGTATTTGTGAATTGCCTTTTCACACTCCATAAAAAGATGATGAAGACAGTCACAAAAACAGAAGAAATGTCACGTGGGAACCATATTTTTAGGTAGTTAGGATAGATAAAAGGAAAGTACGTAGTGAAGCTGTACCCAAAGGATTATTATTGGGATTTTCTTTGGCAGATGGCCGTGATTTTATATCTCTGTGTAGCTCCAAATTTGTCTTTTTTGTGGGAAGTGATCCTTGTGATTTTTTTCATGATTCAGTCAGGAAGTCGTTTTCAGTCATAGGTTTGGTCTTCAGGAAGAAGGGTGGCAGATATACTGGTAAGACTGACATCWTAATTGTGAATTGTCTCTTTTTGATATTTGGATGTTAAATTGCCCTTGAAAAGCAAGTACTTTGCTGATAGCAGAGATGTACACACCTACTTTAGAATTCTCTTTAAAGTCCCACCTACCCACGACAACAACAAAAAACCTTTATGCATTTCCCTGTCATGTTTCAGAAAGAACAAAAGGCCCTTAATTGCAGATACTCTTCGAAGCAAAAAGATTAAGATATTATATAGTTTTATAATGCTTCTCAGTTGAAAATCAATTAATTCTCACAATGAAAAAGATAGAAAAAAGAAAAATGTCAGATGGTAGAAGTGAGTCCTGAATGGTAGATGGAGCAATTATGCAGTTACTGAAAACAGAAGAAAGTACAAATAAACATATGTCTAAATTTATTAAAAGGTGAAAAAACAGCAAGAATTGTAACAGAAAATAATACCTTCTTTTGTAATATTTACCCCAGACATTTGTAAACTCATATATATTATATGACAATGCAGGTTTTGTGCAAATGTTTTCTCCACAATCTCAATAATAACAATAAATATTTTCTGGTCAATGTGAAATACCTGATATTTGTGTAAATGCTTGCTTTATTTTGTTTTGTTTCATGTCATACAACATTGGGTCCTGTTTCTATTATTGTTGCTTAATTTAAATAGTGCACATCAAATCATTGATCACAAATATGTCTGCTAAGTGCACGATATGCATTCTGTGATATGAGTTTTTAGTGAATCAAAATTAAGACAGTATTTTCTTCTATAGCAAGACCACAACTATGCAGGCTTCATTACCCAAGGGCACAAGTCATCAAAGAAATGTATGTGTGTGTTACAGTCTATGTAAAATACTTCGTGCTGCAGAAAAGCCAGAGCAACCCCCACCCCCAGTCAATTAATTCAGTTGACTTGTCAATTAATTTCAACATATGACTCACTGTAATTTAAGAGGAATAAAACATTGACAGTCCTTATTCATGTGTGTAAGTATCATTCAGCATCATGGCTTACCAAAATTTATTTCCCAATTTTACATAGAGTCAAAACTCATTTGGAGTGCCTGATACTTTCATGCTTTAAATTATGTTCACCTTGTGTTTATCATGAACATGTCTTTAACTATAAAGTAAATAGCTAGAATAACCTCCTTTGTTTATTTTCATACATAAAATTCAATTTCCTAGTCACACACCTAGGGGTTAAGAAGACTTGCATGAGAAGGAACAGGTGAAATTAGTGAAATGTGGTGCACAAATGTTTTCACGTTATTGCAAAATTAACTTTGAAAGGAAAGAAATACAAATATAAAGTGAATAAAATTACCGGAAACCTTGGTAGTATATCTTTAATGTTTTAAGTTATTTATTGTGTCTATCACGAATRGCTAGGGGTTTTTCATTTTTTCAGGTAGTAATTTAATGACATATATGATATAAAAGCATGCTCCAGGAAGATAATAAACTAAAAAAAAAAGGAAAAAAAAAGATTAATGAATTTAATGGATTACATAATTAATGTAACTGATACTTATTTTTCTGTGAGTAACCCATGGATATGAAACAGGTTAAAACTTCTGTTACTGTTAGGCAAAGAAAAAAATTTAAAATGTATAAAAAAACCCTCTATTTTCTTGATTATGGTCTATTATAATTATACAAGTACCTACTGTTTTGCAACCAGCATTTTAAGCTGAGAAAAGAATCAGATCCAGTGTATTTGATTTCAGTTTAAGAACTTCCTGTACATAATGTTTCTCTCTAAAATATTCCTTACTTAGCCTTATAATCTGAGACTGAAGAGATTACTGCAATGAAAATTTCATAGAACTATTCAATAAAAGATTCTGTTCTCATTTGCTTGCAATTGCATCTCACTTTAACCATCTGAGCTGCATGTCTCTTGAGGATAAACTAGTTTTTCCAGGGATGTAAAACTATACTGTTCCCAGAAAAATCCATTGTTTTGACAGTATTAAAATAGCTAAACAAACTTAATTCCAGATGTCTATTTAGAAGTTCTATTGACACCATTTATGGCAGCAGAGAAGTGAACTGTATTTGGCATTTGGATCTGTGTCTGAGTCACGTTCACAAGCACCCAAGTATTTGACAACTTCACTGAGTATGTAGCATCCACAAAAAGCTTATCGACCATGATGCAGCCCAGGAGGTAGCTATTTTTTTCACGGTATTGTTCCTCCCAAGAGGATGGCATGCTTTGCTGGGCACAAGACATGAAAGGCAGAGTCTTCTTGGTCTGGATGCTGATAAAGCAGCCTCTGAAATAGTTTGTGAAATGGAAGCAGTTTTAATAAAAAAGTGAAGGAAAGAGAGACAGTAGAAGACTCATAAGAGAAATAAAGCTAAGTTGGAAATACAAGTTTGAAAGGTAGTAAGAACAGGATCAGAAAGAAGCAACCAACAGGTACAGGARAAGGCGAGGGTAGGATGAAAAGAGCCTGATTTCACAACTGAGATAAAYAGATTTTGCCAGCAAGTTTTCTGTGCAGCACTCTGAAGCTCTGGTGTCCTGATTGTCTAAAGAAGAAACTTTTCCAAAGCATGATATGGCTTCTTTCTGGTTTACATATCTTGGCTTTCCTCCCATGGAAGCGAGGATGCAGTGAGGATGATTTGTGCCTAGGACTTGACTTGACATGGAGCCAAGATAAAGCTGGGGTGCACTTCAAAGTCTCACAGTATTATAGTTACAGACAAGCTGATATTTTCAGTCTATTCACCATGAAAAGACCAGTTACCATAAAAAAGAAAACATTTTTTACAGAAAATGTTTAACTAGGCCCACTAAGAATCTATTTTTTTGCTGTCAACAGATATACATGAAGCCCTTTCAGAAGACATTAATGTCATCTCTCATTTTTTCTAATCCACATTTTGGCCTAGTTTTTATGGGATATTTTTGTTATGTAAATAAATTACATAGTGTTTTAAACCTGTCAACACAACAAACCCACTGTTTTCACTAGATTTTAATTTGCACATGCTGTCTAACACAGCTGACATATTTTGCTGGGATCTGCAAGAATTGCTTTGTGGCTGATCTAGCATGGAGCAGTTATTCTCCACTCTGTCAGGTACAATGGTAAATAACAATAATTATAAAAATAGCCCTATATCGAAATAACTGCCATGTTTATTACTCAAATTATCTAAGTCAACTGACAATTGCTGAGGCCATCATTTACCTCAGTCACTGTGAAGTGCTACAGTAGCACAACTGTTAGAAACTTGTGGTACTATTAAACAATATTAAGTATCCATTAGCCAGCTGTTGGTGAGGACGTTATAATAATTAACAAAGGGTGAACACTAATAATTCTCCGGCTACCTAGCTAGCTATTTTAAAGCTTTTACAAAACTAATAGGTAGCTTAGTTACAACATGCTATATAGCTGCACAGTGGATTTGGATTTAAATCCCAATTCATACTTTCATGTTCCTTTTACTATCTGGCCAGTTTTTGGAGTATCTTGTAGAGGGCTTTTGCACTTATTTTGACYGGGAAACAATTAAAAAAGTTTAGGCTACTGCTTGTCTGCTCTGTGGCAGCAGTTAATAAAATCTTTTGCTCTGCATTCCCTAACAGAAGGGCAATGTGGCAACAACCTAATAGGAAAAAAAGGAAGAGTTAAGGTGCGGGGCCTCTTGGCAAAGACACTGCATTAGGCCTTCTCATCTGCTGACAGTCTTTTGGAGGAAGTAATMTTTCATAAAAAGAAAATGCCATTGATTTGTTCGATTAAGGCCTCAAATCATCTTAACTACATAATTCTAATCCGTGGCCTTTAGTTTGCCAACAAAGGTCACGATGTTGTGATCCACTAGCAGAAAGAAAATAGAAGTCAGGAAAATATTCTAGAAAATACAAAATAAATCTATAAGATATTGAATGAGAGGACAGTAAGTAAAGTAAGTCAAAGTGGCTATGTTAATAGTTTAATAATGTGAAAAAATTCAAAATATAAACATTATTTTCTCTTTGTAAAATTGATTTTTAAAACAATTTTTAGGCTGAATGAATTTTATGATAAAATTATCACGAAAAAATATTATAATAAAAAATTACAACACTGAGCAAAACCTTTTAATACTCTTTATATATCTACCTATCTATCTGTAGAGCACTAGACATGAACAAGAACAACTACTTATTTCTTCTTTTTTTTCTCTTTTTTTTTAAAAGGGTTATTTCTCTACTTTCCCTCTCAGTTTTGTCTGTCAGTCTTTAAGTCTTCACAAATTAATGCAAAAATCTGCACTTCCACCTACATATTGAAGGAGAGAGGAGCCCAACTGATAATGAGATGTCATAATAGAACTGGGAATACATTTCCCATGTATTGCACCCATGTGTAATAGTACATAATTTTGGTGTTTGTAGTTAGAAAGATAGACAGATTTACAAGGCTCGCTACAACATTTTGGCTTCTTCATAATAAAACAAAACTTACATTCTTCTCATACAGCTTGCCATACAATCAGTGTATATCATCAGTTTGGTTGCCTCTTCCTAATTTCATCTTTCACAAATAGTGAAGATCAATAGAAAAGCTGAGCAACATTTTTTTAATTTCCTTTTTTAGTCATATACTATGTTATTGAGCTGGAATATTTTTGTCCAAAGGCAGTTAAAAATAAGAAACAGCCACTTCTGTATTATGGACAAGTAGAAAACAGTGTTTCATTCATGCTCTGTTTTTTTATGTGTACATGATTTWAAAAAAATTGAATTAAAAAAGAGCATGTCACAAGGTGCTGTAGGCATCTCTGTACCGGAGAAAAGAAAAAACCTTGGGGGAAAAAATATTGATTTCATATTTATAAAAGCAGAGATGTTTAATGTCCTGAGATCAAGTGAAAAAACAGTACGACTCTTTATCCCAGGATATTTAGCCTACTCTCTAGAAATTACAACAGCATACTGATCTAGTTATCAGTGAAACCATAGACGCACAGAACATGTGTTAGAACAGGTTGCTGGTTTTTTTAAATTTTGATATTCAATCCTTTTTTTTTTTTTTTTTAAGATAAGCATGACAGAACTTTAAAATTAAAAGGGCAAACCAAAAAACATTCTTTTGGATTCAAGACTGGCCACTTTGTCTTTTCCATTTGCCTAGGAAACAGGTAAATGCTAAACAGATTCCTATCAATAATTGTTTTCTTTCAAATATTTATAGATAAAGATTTGGGAGGAAAAAAGCCCAAAATAAAACCATAAATCAATGTCCTGATCTGAAAAAGTGATGTGTACTTTGCATATCCTCTAAGTTAGGTGACGGTCAATTAATAGTGATAGTCAATTAATTAAATTTTTAAAAAATTGTTTATATTTATAAAAATTATGTACCTCATTTAGAAAAAAAATCAATATCTACATTTAAGCAGTATCAAATATTCCTGATTGTTTAAGCAGTTTTAATTTTTAGCTTTCCTAAACCTTTCCAATTTGTTTTTAAAAGTAATAGCAAGCTTTGACTGTTTTTATACTGGCATTATTTTCCAGGTGATAAAAAATAATTTATGTAATTAAATATATTTATTTCTCTACAGCCTAATCTGGACTAAAATATATTCAGAACTGCCTTGTTTCTCAGTCCATCTATCATCATTTAATGCGAGTTCTCTTAAACTCTTATAAAAGGAGATTATGAAGCTATAAATATTATCTGAAAACCCATTGCTTACTTTTCTGAGTATACATTAGTATATAAATGACTTGTCCTATGCACATTATTATAAGTTACATAACTTACCACTTTAAAATAGTAGCACGTTTTCTTATAAATTTTGTTATATTAATTTTCTAGATTGTCTAAGATCCTTTCTAAAGTAATTGCATTGTTTTTATCAAATCCATAGCATTCAGCTTGATTCGTGTGTTACTGAACATGCTTTGGACATGATTAAGTCTATTTTATGAGGTAATGGAAAAGATCAAAATAAAGCTGTTTACAGAAAGCTAGGTCTACAGATATACAATGCATATTTGCAATGCTAATACAGCAGATTTAAGAATTTAAAAACTATATTCTAATTTAGGATATTTTTATTTATCTATTGACAGATTTGTTTGGAGCAGTCGTGTAACCTGTTCAAACGTAATGAATTGTTGGAAGAAGTTTTTTATTCCATTTCGGAATCATAGAATCCCAAGATGGAGCACCGTGTTGGAATTTATTATTCAGGCCTTTTTGAGCCCTCAGAGGACTGTCACATTAGATTCAGTCGAAAAGACATRCTACAGCTAGAAGCACTTTTGCTCCTATAATGCTCATGGAAACATTACCTTATAATAACATGGTTATCTTAGCAGTCAGTGTATATATTGCATCTATTTCAAATTAGTTTAGGATATGTACTGATGGAGTCCCTCCACTCCCCTCCCCTCCCAATATAGACCATTGAATACTATTCATAGTAATTTGAGCAATAATTGAGAAATGGATGTCTAAAACTATGACTCAAAACCCCATTTCAAATAAGGTCAGAAAAAGCAAACACAGAAAATGCATTCTCCCTGTCATCACAGTGGAAAACCACATTTATGGAAAACATAATTCAGGAATTTCTTACTTTGGAAGCCCTTCTATTTCTTACTTTACAATCAGATACATGTTCTCTCTATAGGTCATCTATAGGCTAAGCTTCCTTGAAAACTGTTTTTTTCACCTGTCTAATGGTGAAAGGGTTCTGTCTTTCTGTTTCTTTTTTGTTTGTTTGTTTGTTTGTTTTTGTTTGTTCTTTCTCAGGGCATTTCCATAAGGTTGCCTGGAACAGGTTGCCCAGAGAGGTTGTGGAGTCTCCTTCTCTGGAGATATTCAAAAGCCGCCTGGATGCGATCCTGTGCAACGTGCTCTAGGTGACCCTGCTTGAGCAGGGGGGTTGGACTAGATGATCTCCAGAGGTCCCTTCCAACCTCAACCATTCTGTGTGATTCTGTGATAAGCCTAAATGAAACATTTGAAATTGAAATATCTATTCTGGAAAATGCAATATTTTTTTTTCATCTTGACTCAGGATGAAAAAGTTTTCAAAAATCAATTTCCAAGTGATAAAGTAATTGATTTTGCCTAGCTGTAATAGTAATAGGGGGATGCCAGCAACTGTGATAATATGGCTGCTTCCACACTGCACTTACAGCCTTACCCAAAACTGATTGAAAATTCTTCTACATCACAGAAGACTGAACTATGCTCTAAATTATAATGGTTTACACAGTATAGCACATTTATAAATGTATTCTTAATAAAAAGGGTTAATAAAATTATTTTCTAAGCAAGTACAGATATGTACTGTCCATGCTATAGTGTGACATAAACATATTGGAAGTTTTTAGGGTCATTGTAAGAATGCTGCTGCTATTAATCAGTAATGTAACTAAAAGGACTGTTAACTGTTGTTCCAAGCATATGCAATATTTTGACCACGCTATCTATTTAGAAGTAGAGCAAAAATTAGAACTGCTTACAGTTAATTTTTGTTTGAGTCTATCATTTTGTTTTAGCAAAAAACAAACAAACAAAAAAAAGACCAGAAGATAGATAAGAAACCAGGTAGTCCAGAGAAGGCCTGGTATAGGATTATAAATAAGGATGGAAGAGAAAAGATGCTGCTGCTTAGAAATGTTATAATTTAAGTGAACTGAAGTGCAATAATACACTGTTAATTATCAAAGAGTATGTTTGCATTTCCTGAAATATAGTTCTAAACTTAACTGAATGAATACATTGTGGATTAGTGAACTGTTATAAAAAGCACCTTTCAGCAATACATTTAACCAGTACAAAAGTCAGAAATTCCTATTAGCTGGGATAGCCTCCTAGCAGGCGTGTGTACTATCCAGTCAACAGCTGCTTTGGAATTGATTCCTTGTGGCTCTTACTAGAGAAATCTGATAGAGCCCTTCCTCTTTTCTTATCCTGAAGTATGGAGCGTACTCTCTTGTGTCCTTCTCCAGTTTCGCTTCTTTCTCTGTAATGATAGAGATTGCTTTAAGTGTATATTTTTTCCATTTAAAAAATACTGCAAAAAAGGAATGCCCATTTTCAAATTCAGAGTCACTCGGATGGCTTTGCCTGCTGAACGGCTCTCTGTTTTGAAACTTGAACTGCCTTTGGAACAGAAATACTTTTTAGCATGATGCATTTTGTCATTGACACATCTCTTTGCCCCTCTGAAATGACATTTTATATATGCCCCTTCATATTGCAGTGACTGCAAAGCCCTTCATTTCAAAAAACAGGTTTGGCTTTTATTTTATTCATAGACCACATTGCTGTTTCTGGAATTTTGTTTTGTTATATTTTTATCACTCCTGGTCATCCTGTCAAATCTTTTTCTAGGCCCAAAAGCAATCCTAAGAGGGCTGGCAGAGGTGAGATTGGATTGTACTCTTCGCTTTAAARGATTTGGTGAATCCCTCAGCATACACAACTACTTAAAGTTCTTCCTGTAAAAATACACTGAATTCACAAAGTAATTGGAATCTTCAAATTTATTAGGAAGCCCTCTTTTTAGGGAACATACAGAAATGGGGGGGTGGGAACAGGAAAATTAATATTCTGTAGAATTTTAATTGTGTTATTGAAGGTATTTCCAATGACATATATAGTAATATTCAGTGACATTCAGCATTCGGTAACATTTGGATTTGTCTGCCTTTGAGTGTACACAGTAGCGTATCAGGATTGTTGTCAAATTTTAAAAATTCCTAGCCTGCAGTGAAACTTTCAGAACTCATCTGAATATGGCATTCACTCACTCAAGAAGCTCAAGTTCTTTTTCATGACGTGGGAAGCTATGTCAGGAATCCTCAGTAGGAGTAAAAACAAGTCAAAGTTCAAGATAGTCAGGGTTCATGAGGGGAATTACGATTCAGTCACATGCTGATACCATGATCAATTAAAAAAAAAAAAAAACACTGGAAAAATCGTAGGTTTTTATCTTGCTAGTGATGCTGCTGCCATTTCCAATAATCCTCACATACACACACACATGCACACACACACACACAAGAAACAAAAATAAATGCTCCAACTCAGAAATCCATCAAGAACTTGATGAATTTCAAGTATGCACGTAACTCCCAGTTTGAATACTTGCCTAAAGTTGTGAACAAACGTAACATTTTCTCTAAAAGGAAATGCTTTTTAAATATAAAGTCAGGCCAATAAAAGAAGTCAGAGTATTTTAGTGCATCTAAATGCTTATTCTGATTGGGTACAAAGCATTAGCTTTACCAGGAAATACCACAGAAATGGATTATACTTTGTTAAAAGGTATAATAAGTTTCCTGTAAAATATTATGAAGTACTTTTACACTGTGTATAACTTTTAATGAGACAACAGGTCTTTCATCATACTACCTGTAAAGAGATACAGACAAGTATACTTGTAAGTAGTATTTTTCAGTTTTAGCTCTTTTTAATAACAATTACTTTTAGATTTCTCACCTTCTTCCCATCTTTTTAGAACTATCATGTGAAAAAAATACCAAATGTGACATCTCTTCATCTGTTTGGACCTAATAGTGCCTTCACAACAAACAGTTGTTTTGGTGCTTACTGGATACTGACGTAAAATAGCAGTGGATGAAAACATATGGAATAGTTAGCTTTGTGTGTGTTTATTCCCTGACATAATTGGGTCATTCTTGCAAGGTTTCCAGAATAACTTAATTCACAAGGAAGCTCTCAAATTATTTTAAATAAGAATATTTTCTACATAAAACTGAAAATTACTGTAGAATGTTCAGTTTCTTTGAGCCAGGTAGTGAAAATCCACATGTACTGAATGATACGTTAGTTGTTTTATTGCTGTCATTTTGTTAACATTCTAGCAGCACATTCAGTCCTGAACAGAAAGCAGCACAAGCTGTTCTGTGAAAACAAACAAACCAAAAATCCACATCCAGCTCCTGAGTATGAAGTGACTTTATAAATTAGTGATGAAAACCTTCACCTAGGTGAGACCTGAATATTTAATGTAAAATAGTTCATTCTTAATAAGAGGAAAGAATGATTTTTTAAACTTGGGTGCCATGAAACCTGAATTCCTTCATATATCTCTATGAGTCTAAATGCTATGCTTGTGGTCAAAAGATGACCGAACTGATATCCTCCTTACTTTTAAGCTTTTAAGTCTGTCTTTAAGACTCAACATAGTAGACACGTCCTAGCTCTCAAGCTACAAAGTGATTTCTTAGTTCTGTTAACCTTTTCCCACTTTGTGTAGCATAAATATATCATTAGAGAGAAAGCAAGGGGAAATGACTTTCCATCACAAAGATGATTTTCCTTCAGACATGAAGAAACCAATTTTTGCTAAAACGAGTATTTGCTGTTGAGATAGTTACAACATGGTTTACATCCTAGATCTCTTTCATTCCAGCGGAATGCTTTGTTTAGTAGTATTCTTAAGAAATATTGTCATATTGGTTGTTACATGCACCTTCAACCAGAAGAGTTGAAAAAGTCACCCCTTCCCAATGCCTGTGGATTCTTACCCCACTTTGTCAAATGGATCTAGTCTCTCAAGAGAAGTCCTTAATCATCAAAGAATCATCTAAACGCTGTCAGGACTGTCCTGGCAGTGTCACTTGTGCTCATGTGACTGAGCAATAAGGGGTAATAGTTTGAGGCAGTCTCTCCACAACATCCTATATCTGAATCCTGAGCAGCAACAGACCTGCGACAGCACATCTGGTCAACAGATGGGTGTCTCCACATCCCACAGAATCAAATCACCACCCAGCGTCACCCGTTGCAGAACAGCTACACTCCACAACACGGGTATAGGAGCCCAGGGCTGCCTAATCAGCAGTCAGAGAATCTCTTTATTTGCCTAGTGAAGAAGAAAGATTGACACCTCTTCCTTCTCAAAGTACATCTTACAAAGACCTCTATCTTCAGGTAAGCTCTCATAAAGTCTACTCCATGGGACACAAATGTCCAAACGCTACTATGCTGACAACACTATTCAGTGTTCACACAAGGCTTATGCATGAGTAATTTCTGAGCGTCTTAATGCTGTCAGGATTCAGGTGATTCTGTATGTAACTAAAAGACATTAAGAGACCGTAATAACTTTACATTAAGAAACGCAATACTGTTCTTCACTCTGAAACCGGCAAGTGTAACAATAAGCTTACTTTCCTCAAAGGAGGCCATGAGTATAAACATATATTAAATATATTCTTAATAGTGAAAAAAAATATTTTAGCAAACTAAGAATTAATCTAGAATGCATGTTTATACAGATTAAGACACCTGTGAAATGTGAAGACAAAGAGCCTAAGTTTCTTAATAGCTAAGCTGTATGAAGTTAATTTACAGTTTCAAAAAAAGTTAAGGTAGAAAAACAAATCTCCTTTTCAACGTTAAATTGATTTTCATTTTCCCTGTGGAACTGCATAGAAGGTGCAATAAATATACTATAAATAGGGTCAGGATATTATTACTAGCAATCAGAGAGCCAAAAGAAATCAACGGATTTACAAAGTCAGGCTCTAGACTCTAAAAAAGAATAACATTGACTAGCCTTGAAACTTCACTATGAAGGAATTTTGAATGCTACCTTTGTTATTTATGAACAAATAATTATATTATGAAATGCATTATTCTCTGATGCTATCAGTATCTTCAACCTACCTCATTTTTTCTGAAGTGTATTTGTTCCCTTGAATCACTTAGTTTGGGATTTCATTGCAATGTTATTATAAAATAATAGCAAACAATAATCATGAGCAAAGAAGACAAATTACATCATTTTTCCCTTTGCTAGTGAATATATGTATATATATGTATATATCAGGGAGTTAGAAAAAGCTGTGATGGGAGTGTTTAGAAGACTGATAAATCAGGTTAGTTTTAAACTAAACTTCAGTAAATTCATCCATTAATGACGCACTTCCTTCCCACTAGTGGTTAGGTCTCACACATTATTAATCATTATCACTACATGTTCAAAACTATTAATCTTTAACAATCATATCTTAAATTGGCTCAATTAACTCTGTTATTATAACTGATACCTCAGCCCATTATGCTGTGGGGAAATTGAAACTCAGACCCTTGGGTCACAGGCAACTCATTCAGACCAGTAAGTCATTTTGCAAAAAAGCACTGCTTTCAAATGATTACTTCAGTTTTTCTCCACAATCAGCAGTAATTACCTGATACATTTGAGAGGTAGTGCCCAGCTACTGATTTTATCTGGAGGAAGAAGAAAATTAAGTCTAACCATGATATTTTGCTGAGAGGTAAAGAAGAGACCTTTTTATCTCTACAGATATCTAAGAAAGGTATTGTTTTCTTGAAAGACTAAGAATGGTAATATTTTAAGAAAAGGAAAAAAAATGAGAAAAAAGATATAGAAAAACTTCAGGGGCTGCTGTTTGTACTCTGATTGGAATCATACATTTTGCAGATAATTTGGTAGCTAGATTTTAAAACTTAGGGCAGAAATTATGATAGTATTTTAACTAAAACTTGATGTTTCCTACACAGGAAAGTTCCTGTATACTTCATCAATAGTATTAATAATAGTAGATTGCACGTAACTTCAACAATATTGCTTACCATATTGGGTAAGCGAGTGGGTTTTTGTTGGATTGTTTCCCCCTCTTTTTTTTTTTTAACTATTAGGTTACTATTGATAAATTATTTATACAATATGTTTGTGATAATCTATATAAATAAATATAAATTGTATATTGCCATTGCTAAAGTAGTTAGCAATGATAAGGAGACAAAAATATATGGATCTTAAGCACTGAAAAAATCACCATCTGTTCATTATGAAAATTAATTTCTAAAGCATTTAAGGAAAAGCTAAAAATTGTAGAGGTAGCAAAGAGAAAAACTTTGGAAAAGTCTTATCATCCTACTGTTCAATTTCTTTGTCATTCATACTACATGTAAACTGAAAGAAAGCTTTGCTATGCATTTACTTGCACAATCTTTCTAAGAAATTTATAAAGTGAAGATGTCATATGATCACATCAGGTCTAAATGAAGTTACCCATTTGATCAAGCATTCTATAGTCAACCTGAACATAATTCCTGAGATTTCTGGCAGTTAAAAAAGCTGAATACTTTGTTCATTCATTTAAATTCTAGTCAGAAAAATTTTGAGATAAACTTGCTACATTTGCACTTTGGGGTTTAAAATATTAATGTAAGTGAAAATGAAACACGTGTTTATTAATAAACCAACAAGTGTAGGCAAAATTAACATAAAATGATTTGAACTCAAAAATGGTCACATAATTGGTATTCTGCATGGAAGAAGCAGAAAATAGCGTGAGGTCTAGAAACAAGAAATCACAGTACAACTTGCATTGAAATAATAAAATATAAGTGTCAATAAATAGACTTTTTTTTTTGCTGTGGAAGTATACTGATTTCTAAGGTTATCTATTTAAAGTAAGACCCAATTTAGACCCAATTTGTTAGTAAAATCAATATGTATTCTTTCTCATGTTATGCTCATTCTCTGTAAGGCAAATAATAAGAAAACAATACAAGAACTCACAAAGCTGGAAGACTCAGAGTCCAAACCTCTGAATTCATAACATTATATCTAGGGTCCATATTTTTTATATAGGCAAGACACATAATGTGGAAAAGTCATTTATTATTCATTAAACCATAAAATAATTATACTGATTTCTGTTGCTAGAAGAAAGATTCCCTTTACTTTACCTATCTTCTCTAAAAACCTCAGGTTTGGAAGCTAGGACAATGATATTTTGTTATAGTAAGGTTAAACATATATATTTTGCCCCAAATTTAAAGGGTGAAAAACCCTTACAGAAGTTATATGTTCATATCTTATAGAAGTGGATATTAGGTGACTAGTCCTGTCAGTCCCCTTTGCAAATAGCAATCTTAAAGCTTATGCTGAGGATTTATGCAGTATATAAAATGATGAATATTTCCTCAACGGAGAAGAAAAAATCATTCATAAATAACATCATTATCTCTTGATGAGTGCTATATTTGAATACCTCTTAATGAATGTTCTTAGAATTGTTTCATTCTACCTTTGGCCCAGATTTTACCCTCAGAATATGATTCCTACTGATAAGATCCTTTCACGTTTTCTTAGTCTATTTGAGAAGAGAATTTAGAGGAAATTACTTCATAGTGGAAATGTTCTTTAAAACTAGGTTTTGTTGGTGTGACTTATTTTCATTTTATATTTTTCATCAGGTGGACTTTCTCCTTAAAAGTACCTGCCCCAATTCTTTAGCTGTAGGAGGCCTTCTGGAAGCCAAGTATTTCTGCCGGGATGGCATCCGACCCCACCATCTCCTGCTGTCTCTCACTTTTGATCTAGGGATATGTTGATGATAATTGCACAAGACTATAGTGGTGCACAATACCCTGTAAAGTAGATATAATGTTTTACCCATGAAGAAAATGGAGAAACTTCAAAAATATAAGAAAAGAGATTGTATAGTAACTGAGCTAATAATAAAGCCTGAATATTGGCTTGAATGCACAAAACCAAATTGTATCTGTTTGTTACCTGAAAAATACAGAGATCACTATATGGGCTTGCAAAACTGTTAGGATAGGTAAAGATAAAATAATATGTCTTCTTTCACCAATATAAGTGAGCTAACTGTAAGGAGAAATGGCAGTTTTGCATTACAGATAAGAACAAATAAAATAGTGAGTACCAGAAAGTATATTAAAAATATTAAAAGAGGTTCTGCAAAGGAAACAGAACTTAAATGATAAATACAGATTTTATGAGCTACTCTTTGCTTATTAATATTTATTTTTTTTAATCAAGAAAAGTTATGTTTTCTGTAACAATAAAAAGAAGACGATAATTTCAATATAGCTTCTATTGCGGAAAATAAACTATTTAAGCTTGAAACTAACAAACAGAATTTCAGGATTGTTGCTTAATGTTTGTTTCCATTAATCAGTTTTACCTGCCATTGTGCTACTAAATGCATTAATTTCAAGAGGCATATCAGTGATATTCAAACGTTTTTCTCAAGAATGTTTCAAATCAGGCAGCTCTACAGAAGTTCTACTAGTCCGTCAGTATTCAAGAAAAACCATTTGGCCTTCAGCATAGGACAAGAGAGTAAAATGTAGGTCAATTGACTCAGTTGAAAATCAGAAGTATTTATAAGAAATATCCTGGAGTTCTTATTTTTTATTGAGGGAGTCCAGCAAGAATTGGTGATGAATATAAAGTGAAAGAAGATGTCAGAAATATATGAAAATACGATTAAGAAAAAGTACTTTCTAGATTGGTTTACCACTTCTGTTTTTAGGTGGTAGATTTCTACTGTGTTTTTATTACTGAGCATTGAGCGGTTAATTAGATACCCTTTCTTGCCTTAAAGGCTCCTAGATCATTCCGTTAAGAACTTTACGACACAGAGAATGCATACTTTTGCCTAATACAAAAACAAATCACTATCAAAGACTAATCAATTCAACATCCCTAAAGTATTCTTTTATATCTAATTGCATAATTTCTTTAATACTCCAGGGAAATTTCACAAAATAGCTTAGGTACAGCACTTTATTATTTTTTTTCTTTAGCTACTTAGTAAACTTTTTCTATTACGTGTTTTGAGCCAAAGGAGTAATTGTTTATTATACTGGAAGTGAATCTGAATTTTATTCAAATGCTTTTTCTTTGTGTTTTTTTTAATCACATTGGTAATATCTTTTAATAACTAACAATAAATTTTGCTCTAGTATACAATAAAGAGAATATGTTATGTCTGAGTTTTCTGAATTTAAATTTATTTCATATAAAAAAAAATTAATGATGAATTATCACTTTCTGAAAATTTTGTCTTCATTTACCATATAAACAAACAACTTGGTAAGGCATGAGATGTTACGTACTTCATTTTAATAGCAGAGAAAAATTAATTTATCATTTTAACAAATTAAACATTTTAGCACTCGCTAATCAACAAGCATCTCCCCTTTTGGCAATGGTGACACAATTAAATTATTACTAATATAGACTGATCTATCACCATTCAGTCTTTTCTGCCCACTATTCATGTAAAAAATATATATATTTTAAATTACAGAAAGTATACAAGTAATTTAGGCTTTTCTCCTCCCTTCCCTTCCCTTCCCTTCCCTTCCCTTCCCTTCCCTTCCCTTCCCTTCCCTTCCCTTCCCTTCCCCTCCCTTTTCACAATGCAGGTGGTCTGTAATGCCTAAAGGATAGGTTGGCTTTTCTCTCCTGAAAGGTGTTTCTTTTCCTCTAAGTCCTTATTCACTTACTTCACCAGATGAAATACATCAAAACCATGCAGTCAGCCATATCTAAACTCTTCTTATTTTGCTTGCTATATAAGTAGCTAGGATATTTTAAGGCTAATTTATGTGAATTAGAAGAGACTTTGAGGCAGAGTAACCCTGTAGGTATTTTCAGATTTTTATCATTTTTCTATTTTCTCTTACTCTGAGAAGTTCCCAAACATTCATTACTTGTAGAAATTAGCTTTTATCTTTATTAACTTCTGCTTCACAATTTTTAAAGGACACATGATTTTAGAGATATATAAATAGAATATACACAACACACGAACACATGATTTAACAGAATACTAGGTTTGGAAATGTAAGCACTCAGAAGATAAAAGATGTCAAAAATGAGGTTTCCTGCGTAACTTCAATTTGTCCCTACATGGCTGCACACTTTGATTCAATATTTAATTACATAATGGCATAATGCCTTTCTACTGAAAGTCTAAATTACTCAGTGAAGTAAAGAATTTACAGCTCTCTGACATTTTCTTTTAAATTAATTGTTTATTATATGTCCTGTACAGATTTTTGACATGTTATTCAAACACTGAAAATGTAAGCTTCACATATGTTCATTATTTAATTTTACAGAATCTATTTGGAGTGAATAATTTAATCTCCATTTTACATATCGGAACCAAGAGTAATAATAAATAAGTAAATAAAAACAGAGATAGGTTCAAATAAAACAATTTATACTTTCGATCTACCAATTTTAAAAGCAGAACATCAAGATGCTTTGGTTTCATTTCTGATTTATATAGAACATTTAGGCAAAAGACATGCCCTGTCAGTTACGCTTGCATTTACTCTGCACTTCTGTAAATTAGGCACAAGGTTATAGACACCTGAAACTTTTCAAAGGCAGACACCTATGAAAAAAATACAATGAGCTAGATTCAAGGGTTCAAAAGGTTTGACATCCTAAAGTATATTTTAGCATAAACATATTCAAAACTATAATCTTACAAATAAAATCTTGCCAGAACTTGAAATGCCTAATTACATAAATATGTTATTTTTATGTCTTATTTTAAAATTTCTAAGACTTATAGATGCTATCTAGATATTTTCAGGAACGCATAGCATTCTAGAAAGTCCAGTCAGGAAAAAAATCATGCTTAAGGCCAGTCAGGATTTCACACTAGGTATGCCTTCTGTGGTTTTGAGTTGCAACTACCTGAATTTTTTTTGAAGTAGTGTACCACTGTACACCATGGTGTTGACAATGGTGACAGTCTTATATAGACAGAAATGGCATAACTGCATTTTCTTAAAGCATGCAAATATAGTGTGTACAAACTAAAGCTGGTCAGAATATGTGTGATAGCCTCTAAATTTAATTTAAAAGTGCTGGTTCATGGGAGTCAGAGCGTTTCACAGATCACTGATATTTTCATCTATAGATTTTTTTGAAGGTCTAATGCTCTCTAGTCACTTCTGATGTGTGTGAGTGTATGAAGAAATAGAGATGTCTGAAGAGCTGTCTTACTATGGCTACACTTCACCAAAATACTTACAAGTTTTATTTCTGCTTTGCCGAAAAAAAAAATCTAAAACTTCCAAAGACATCAGAAATTAGAATTATTCTCCAAAATCTAACCTATATGTGCCTAACTCTAACTTGTATATGTCACAGCTTCCTTGTGACAGAAGCGGACAAATACAGAAGTGAAGCAGAAGGAACACTAAACATATATTCAAGGAAGTAGTGTCTCCAGGGTTGGAAGATGGTGGGCTGTAAAAGACAAGTATCTCGGCGGTTATCTGAACCTTTTATTTCATGTATGAAGCTAAGAGTCTTATGATATATGAAAAGTGCTGAATTTGGAAAGGAAATTTAAAGTAGCCCTAGGCTACGCCTAGAGCCCATAATACCACAGACAAACCTGTAGAGCAACGACAAAGTTTCTAGACTTAAGAATTGTAAGAAAATCTTCCAAATAACTGCAAAACAACATTATATTGGGTCAGCTGCAGCCTGAGAGCCTGGGGCTTGGTGTATACTACAAAGGTCTGCTGGCACAGCTATATCAGCCTGGGGTACTACTACCACTACAAAAAAAAAAAAAAAGAACTAGAAGAAATCCTCTGCTGAAACTTATATACTGGCAACCCCCCTGACACAGACAAAACTGTGTCAACAGAAGAGCATTTACTGCTTCCCTTACTAATATTTACTAATGTAGGGTGCAAGGAGAAGGAAGGTCTGCTGTAGTTTAGCAACAGGAATATACCTACCAATGATTGTTTTAATGTAGAAATATAGACAAAGTTGAGGTAAAGGAAGCCACCTCCTCTTCCCCTGAGACTGTGAACTCACACTTCTGCTTATGTCCCTTTTCTAGTCCTTTCTTTCTTCACTCCGTGCAACAACAAAAATATTTGAGGAATGCATCCCTTCACATGGGTTAAAGAAACTTTGCCGGAATACCAAAGTTGACAGCGCAGATGTGGACACTAAATATTGCCTGTTGGTTACCAGTCTTTTGTTTTTTGTTCAAACAGTCTTTTGKTTTTTTTTTTTTTCATTATCAGGGAAAGCGTATAGTAGCCCAGGTAGCCAGCTTGAAATTTCTTTTTTAAGCAAAGAGTAATCACTGGTCAGCTTTTGAAAGATAGATGCATAAATCTCTATAGATGGGAATTAAGGACAGCAATGAAGCTGTACCAAAGTGCTCAGTGTTTTCTATTAGCTGTTTTCAGAAACCTTTCTGATTAGCATGCTCTGTGAATTAACTGTATTGAATCCTATCTGAAGCACCTATCCCCCTTCATTTACAGGATCTAGGCTTCTACGTCATGGCTCTGAACTTCATTCTAACACTAATACCTAACAGGCACTGAAATACCCTTTTTTTCTGTTACAGTCATTTTTAAAATCAAATTCTAAATATTTATTATTAGTATCATTATTCACCATGATTTTTAATCGTGAAGGTAAGGATATTATTTAGAACAGACAGTAATTTCTGGAAATCCTGAGATTGCCATAGGATTTCAATGAATCTTCACTCAGTAATTTTTAGCATCTTGTTTGCCTCTGCAATGATAAATCTAGTGTTTCTAAAACAAACTGTGCCTAACCCATCTCACAACTACTGATTTGAGCTGTTATCCAAATGAGAACAATGGAAGTCATATTTCAGACTCTTTATTAGATTTTTAAGGAAAATATTATAAATGAAAAAGCATGGTTTTAATTTTTATGAGTTTTTCAATACATCCTTAGCTTGATTACACATTTCATTTTAGCTGATATACAGTAATTAAATCTACAAACTAAGCACAGAGTCCATGATACTGTGATTACTTCCCTCTAGCAAATATTAAAATAAGCCCATGGCAGCTTAAAGTTGTACAGTAATAGGAGCAAATATCAAAAAAGAAAAAATTGACAATATATAAAGATAAAAACCTTCCATTACCTTGTTATCTTACTTTGATTGCTGAGAAGCCAAACTAGCAGTTGCTATTATCATATGAAATATATATGAAATGAAATCCTTAGGCATAAAAAAAAAAGAAAGTCAATATAACTAACGTATCACACAGAATTGAATACAATATTGAAGAGATAGGCTTTTTATAAAACAACTGCATTTTCAAAGGTTTTTTTCATCTCTCATAGAAAAATCTGTGAACATTTTAATTAGAATTTAACTGACACAACTATAGATGAACTAGTAGTGCTATGTAGATTAAATCATAAGATTTCTAGGATTTACTAGATTTAAAAAATGTTTCTTTCCCTAAATAATTGTGTGATTCTAACCTGAAGACTGTTTTTTGTACATCAAAGAGTTATTGGTCGACACTGCAGTTAGTTCACCTGAGCAGGCGCAGGCCTGTGCCGTGCCGCGCTGGGCTCCACGTATAGCTTGGCCGTCAGGCCTGGGCTGTGCTGCACATCTGCCTCGGCCGCAGGATAAACTCAGCCGGCTCATGGTCACGGAGGGGCCTGCAGGCAGCTCCCACTGGGCACCGGCAATTGCACCACCTGCGTGTCCTTCTCTTTATCTTAAAGTGAAGCAGCAGGTTCTTATATGAACATCCTCTTTCTTTACAGTAGAAATGATGAACTGAATCGTTTTCTTCTAAGAAAATCCTATAAGAGCTCTAAAGACCAAAATGTCAGGGAACCCCTCCACGGATGGTGCCTGCACCGTGGGCCATGCCCTGCCTGGAGGTCCATCTGGTGCTGCACAGCTTGGGGCTCCCAGCATCTGACAGGACTAAGATTGTCTATACTACCCTCTTTTTCCTTCTAGTGCTATAGCCCCAAAAGATGGCATTTTAACCAATACCATATGGAATCTGAGTGCTTTTCTTACTGGGATCGTAATGAACACTATCCCCAGTGCATTACAATAGTCATAGAGAATTAATTTGTAGATGACACATATTTCTGTGCAGCCAAAAGAAAAGAGAAAATGTGGTTAGTACATTTGACTGTATAAATGAATATACGGTATAAAAACTATAGCCTGAATATTGTAGTTTGCACTTTTAAGTTTTGATTCATGTATTGTTAAGAGATGTGATTTAGAGTATATTGACAGTGAATAGTTCATCATCATTCTTACCTTCCCTGATAAATTGGGAGGACAAATAACATAGTTCTTGGTTCAGCAGCTTTGGGAAAATCTCCCACTCCTAAAAGAAACGTTTTCTGGTCAAATTTGCTTTCTTAAGAACTCAATCTTTGTATCACTTCAAGGCATTTAAAATGTTATTTATCATACTGTCTTCTAGTCTGCAGGCAGAAGATATCTTTCAGCCATATTTTTCATGATAAAAACAAATAGGAAAGGTTATCTCAAACACAGCTTATTTTTCAAGGGGCTGTTCATATGAGCTTACTGGTGAGTTGAGCAGGTTGCTTTAGCTTTAATCTGCACACAGCAACATGAATAAAATCAATTTAAACCTACAGCAGGGAAAAAAAACAAACCCCAAAAACAAATTAACAAAAATTCCTTAGTGCGACAGATGATTATTAATTACCATCAGCTGCACTTTGAAAGTTGTGCCTTGAACAGAGCAAATCAAAACTAGGCAAGGTTATGGAGCAAGAATGCAATATTCTGAGATACCAAGAGACAGCCTAAAATGCAGATGAAGCATAACACCCTTCTTCCCCATTAGCTAGCATGAATATTCTCTACTCCAGCTATACTGAGTAGACTGGCAAAAATGTAAACTATAATAAGCCTTATGATGCTTGCCTAGGAAGTTCAAAATAAAAGTGCTGTACTAAACCTTGAGTAGCTGAAAAATGAATGAGAAAACCAGTGAACATCATGCCCTATTTGAGGAGAAGAATTATTATTTCTTTTTATCTTTTTTTATTTATAACAGTATAAAAAGACCTATCTTAAGTCCTGGGTATCTGTGATATAAGACCTCTCAAAATCCATACAAAATAAGAGGCAAAAGTCAATCTAAGAGCTTGTGAAGAATCAGTAAGAAAATATAGTGAGGATATTTCACAATTTCCTAATATTATTTTCTAAAAATTTTCACTTTTATCACTAATTTAGGGTACACATGCAAAAATGGAAAAGAGTTGTGTTCCTATACAGCAGTTGAAAGCTGGCCAGACACAGACTTTTTGCTCTGGAAGACTTATAGCTTATTGGCATATTAATCTGCTGATGCTACTCCTTATCTTGACTCTTTGTCCATAGAGCTATACCGAGATAGTTCAATATAGACCAATATCTCCATCTGCAAAACTAACAAGAGCCATCTTCCGTCCAGAAGATACGCAGAATATATTCTGGATCAGGCTGAGTGAGCATGTCTGCCTGAACCTGTACATGAGGTCATTATATCACTAGTTGCCATGATGGCAGTATAAATATTACCACTGGAATATGAAATTCTTGTCAAAGAATATAAGAAAGGAAGAGTAACTAAAAATCAAAGATCTTCTATAACCACAGGTATAGAGGTCAGTACCCAGAGATTACTTAGAAAGGCATCATACTGTACAACAGACGGGATCCCATCTGAGGGGCCACACACACATGCACACACACAAATAAGTAAATAACCTACTGATATGATCAATAACTATAGAAGATAATGTGAACAGAAGCATTTGAGTCAACAGGAAGAGATGAAGAAAGGTACTTGGAGATGATACTAAAGGTAACTGTTAAAGTAGTAGAAAACAGTGACCTAGTATTCTGTACCTCAAACACTCACCTTGTTTACAAGAATTTTTTGTTAGGCAGTCAGTGACATGCGCATTAACATTTCCATTCATTATGTAAGACAGAAGTCTAAGGTGGATTGTTTTTGTGTTCTCTATTTATTTCAGCTATGAAATGAAGAGAAATCTGACTATCTGCTTATAAGTTCACCGACTAGAATACAAACTCCTTTATTTTAATCTTTTATCTCAAGGAACTGATAAGTAATATGGATTTGAAGGAACATAATGACAAAAAATAAGCATTCTGAGACACTTAAAGTATTAATTTAGAGCTAGAAACAATAGCTTTGATTTCAGAACTGATTTTTAAAAATCCTTCCTGAGTGGCTAAAGGTAGCATTTCTAATGAAGGATAACTTGGATTGTATATTTTTCTGGGTTTGGAAAAAGAACAAAATGAAGAAACTTAAACTATACTTTATATATGTGTGTGTGTGTGTATGTGTATACACACATATACACAAATACATATATATATATATATATATAATAGATATGTAATGGAAATATATCTATTGCCATTACAGAAAATGAGGTCAATTTAGTTGGACTTTGGTGTGTTTGATTCTATAGCTCAGCTGTGGAATTTCAGTGCAGCGGAGAGACGATGGAAAACTTAGTCAATAGTCAAACATGCAACCTAAAGGTTGAATATATAGATGTATGTTTCTTTATAATAAGCTATAAACGTAGTATATATGTATATATACATATATATATGCAAAGAGTACAGAAGAGTAAACATGAGGTCCAGCTCTGTCAGCTTGGAAATCATTTGAATGCTTTTCTCTGAAATTCAGAAAAATAAAAATTAGACATTTCCCTCCCTCATTCTATAGTCACCTGAATATATTGGGTTCAAGACTTCAGCTCAGAGCTGAATTTTAATTAATTCCTATCAAGACACTCAAGAAAGAGAAAAGACAGTGGAAAGAAGACAGGAAATAAAAGCAGAGAGAAAAAGGAATCGAAAAGTAGAAATATAATTTAAGGGTAGTCCAAAATTAGACTTTATTTTACAATTACAACTAGGTTTGAACCCAAAACTTTGATAGCTTTGAATTCAAAACATGTTCTGTTGTCCATGAAATCAAATCTCAGCCTCTTCTACCTGTCTTAGTATTTACATATTTTCCAGAACTGAAAAATGTGACCTACTCATATATGTATTTACTGGAAAAAGCCAATTCATATTGTATGATTTGTCAATAGAAGCATCCTATGTGAGACATAGGAGATAATTAYGCTGTTGTGCTCTGTGCTGTTGAGGCTGTTCTGCAGTATCAGATTTTTTAAAAGATGAAGAAATTAGAGTAAAATGACTGAAAATATTTTAGAAAATGTGATGAAAAAGAAAGAAAAACTAAAGAAAGAGATGTTGATGGGAGGGAAGAAAGAGGACAGATTCTGAAAAAGACAGTAGTTATTATAAAGCCAAAGGCCAAAAAAAGCAAGGCCATGTGGAGTACGGGCATCTCTAAGCTGAGGCTTTAGATGAGTTGAAAGTTATAAATTTGGATTTGCTACCTAGAATTCTAAATCTCTCATACTACACATCTTTTATAAGATCAAGGACTCAAGCTTTTGGGGGGTTTTGTTTTTTTTAAGGAGAGCATATCAGTTTTTTTCTGAAAATTTAATATTAGGAGTCAATGAAATCAAATTTTAACAAAAAATCATTTGGAACTAGTAAGCTATATATCTGAGGAAATCTGTTCTGCTGTTAGCCTCATTTATATGTCTTACTTTTATGGAAATAAGAAGAAATGCATGAGCGTTTATTTTGTGTGACAGAGTTCTATAGATTATTTCTAGTTACTTCATACATCTCAAAGAAGAATTTAACTGCAGAT
Source organism: Apteryx rowi (assembly GCF_003343035.1). Lineage (NCBI taxonomy): Eukaryota > Metazoa > Chordata > Aves > Apterygiformes > Apterygidae > Apteryx > Apteryx rowi. Next base: position 134,655 of record NW_020451046.1, on the reverse strand, counting down.
GAACTTCAGCAATTGAGACATACTGTTACACTCAAAATCCTGTTATGGGCAAAAAGAAAACACACCTTGTGTGTGAAGCTAAAAATTTATTGTCAGTATAACTGAAATCTTAACAGTCAAATCAATGAATTATTTTTAATTCCAGTTTTAATTATTGCAGAAGAAGAAAGAAAAAGAAAATGTGAAGAAATAATTCTGTTTTTCACAATGTAAATAAATCTTTAACTGACTATTGTGCTGAATTCTGGACATTATGGTTCAAGACAGATGGGACGTAGATAGTCCAGATTGGAGGCCTAGGAGATGCCATGTTTTCTAGGAAAAAAGTTTGAATGACCTACAGTAGTTTAATCTAGAAAACAGAAGATTTAAGAAAGATAGCAAAAGAAAATTTTGTCCGTTAAAGATATGGAAAGAAATAGTTAAATTTCAGCTAAGGTAATAGAAGGAACATTTCTAATGGTTAGAACAGGCAAATGCTTTAACAAATTTTCTAGATGGAAAAATAGTTTTAAATGCATTATTCAAACATGCTAGGAACAGTGTAGACATCACTGATTCGACCTCGGGGGCCAAAGATTAGGCCTGATTTTGCATTGTTTCTCATGATTTTTCAGTGATTTCACGTGAAATCAATTTCAGGATTAGAATCACACAACAGGCACTCAACAGGACTCTCTTATGGAAACTGGAGCCCATAATTAACCCAAGCAATCCAGAATTATATAAATGGTACATCTGCTGAGAGGCATTTTGAAGTCAGAAGCTACCTCTTTACTCAAATAAAGCTCCGACAGCAGGTTTATTCTGACTGATGTTGTTGATACAGATTTTCTAGTCGTTCCTGGTGGCACCACTGGTTGCCCGTCAGCTGACGCTGTTTTAACATTTCTCTGCACTTCGGGCAGCTTCTGACAGAGGGGAATCCCCACAGGGGACTGGAGGGGCACTGCCTCCTCCACGTTTGCTTTGCAGTTCACTTTTTTGCATTTTTAGCTGCTCAGTAAGGTGCAGTAAAAGGAGACCGTCAGTTGTGAAAGGAAAATGGAAATTAAAATAATAGAAGTAATTTTTTTTCTAGGGACTGGGGCTGAGCAGATGCTGAAAAGCTATCAAAATTTACAGCCTTGAGCTATTATGATAATCATAGAGAACACTGCATATGGCAGGGGGGAACCCAAACCAAAAATCAATGTGGTTTACAGAGGCCCGTGTCACTGAAAAGGTACCTCCTTTCATCTTTCCTGTGCTGTATTGGCCTACAGAAGAATGTTGCATGATCAGGACTATAATTGACAGCAAATTCCATGGCCCCTGTGGACATGGAAGAAGGTTTAATATTTTACATCAACACTAATTTGCCAGACTTTCATTTAATTTTTCCAAGTGATCCCTAAGGGGAAAAAATAACAATGGAAAAAAGGAAAAAAGGACAAAAAAAAACCAACTGTCCCAGTTTTTGTCCCCTGCAACCCATGAAAGACATCATAGAAGACAGGTAACAGTTACAGAATTGATATGCTCTAGTAGCATCTCAAAAATGAATTGCATCATTCAAGTTCCTCCATCATTTTAAAATTCATTTCTTTCCTTTTGACAAACATGTATAAGAAATTGAAAAGCACATTACCTGCGAGTCATCTGTTTGAACCTTATCTAAAAAGGAGAAAACCTGCTTAAAATAGTTTCTTCCTGGCTTTTAGGAATTTTCTTCTTCCTTCTGGCTTTAATAAATTAGATCTAGCTTTAGTATCAGACACAATATTAGAGACCTCCAGACTCATGCTATAATACAAAGAGACTGATAAAAACTTAATTGATGCAAGAACTGCCTTAGTAGAGTCCAATGCAGAATGGTAGACCACATTCCTTCAAAGTTAAAAAGCTATAAAATAACAAGCAGAAATATTTTCCCAGCATGCTGCTGAACATAGCAATTCATCATTGTTTGAATTATTGCAACACTATGTGTGTTCTAATTATATGCAACAGTTTCTAAACATAAAGCAGAGATTCACAAACTCGAGTAGATAAAACATGCTAGATAAATCAACAGAACTGGAAAACATTGTATACCCTAAAATGATCTAAACTTGAAAATAAGAAAATCAAATTCTTTGCATCATTGTGGAGCAGAGAAAGAAATTCTCTTCTCTGCTAGTTAGTATGCCATAGTTTTTTTCATGAAATTGAAAGACTACGATGTTTATCAACATGCAATGGTGTTTGTTCATTACATTGATTTTTATTATGGGTTCCCACAATTTGAAATAATTACAAAAGAAACAACAGAACCAGATTTTTGATTGTTCATTGTTTGTGGCATCTGTAGGAAATATGTTGGCTTGACATCAACAGCTAACAGGCTTTATTTAAAATTAAGGGAAAAACAGTTGCTAATTATAAACATTGTCTGTAATGGAGCTTTGTAGTTTACATAATTATATTTTGTGAAAGAAAGGAGGCAAGCTTGTTCTGACTTCATTTTTCCATTAGAAAAGATTCAACTCTCTTCATGCCATGGTACCAGCTGCACTGTGCTTTGTATGAGATCACTGTGCTTAATTTCAATAGCCTGCAGAGAGAGTTTACTTTTTAAGTGCTGTCTCTTGCAGATGTGCCAAGGGAAAGATAATTTTGGATTCTGTAATCAGATGCAGAAAGCTAGTCCTGTTCCGAAACTTTACTTCACATGATGCTTCCAGAATAAGCCTGCATCAGAAATCATAGTTTCAAATTAAAGTACATTTTAAGTCAGTCTATGTCCCATGAGGATTCTTCAAAAGTACTTAGAATTTGTATTATACGTGCATATTTTGCTTCTCCTGGGTATACTAAATACTATTTGAAAAGAATATGTGTGTGCAGACTTTGCACACACAAATACACACAAATATAAGACCAATATAAAAAAAAAAGGTATTAAAGTGTGACATCAGGAACATAAAATTTATCTGAACAAAACTTTCTTGATACAAATATCCTTGAACCTTGACCAAGAACTTTGGGTGCTRAGCCCAGATCTACAGTGCACATGAAAAAAACACATATTCCTTTTCCAAAGTCAGTTCTTATCTTGATATTTTAAATTAGGCTAAATTCTTATGGAATAAAGTCTATGAATTTTTAAACCTGAAAAAAAAAAGCTTTTCTGAAGGAATAATACATCTGTTTTCCTGGTCACAGATGCTCAAGAATAAGCCCAGAATCTTATTTCTGTTTTTATTAAAACAAGGGATAATATTTGCAGTTTTGTCTCATGGAACTACAGTTTGGTACTGTGATTTTTAGATGGAGATTTTAAACTTCTGCCTTGGCAATTCAGATACTCAGCTAAGTAGAGATTTTACACATCTTTAAACATAAAATCTCTTTGTTAAAGTGAAAAGTAATTTGTAGCTGGGTTATTTCCAAAAGTAGAAACAAACAAATACTTAAGATATTCAAGATACAAAATTGCCCCATTTAATTTGATTAAAATAATGATTAATAAAATATTAAATGTATTAAGATTATATTAATATCTGAGTGGGTTTTTTTTATCATTCCCAAGAACTATTTCTTGATAGTATCATTCTTTTTTTGAAGGCAAATTAACTATTGGTTTATATTAAAGAGGATTAAACTTCTGTGCAGTGCATATGAGTGAGGAAAGGATTTTAAATGATCTGGTTAAGATTCTGGTTARTGGAAACAGATTTGGCTAAAGAAAGTGGCAGCAGTGGAAGATGACAGATTCACTCAATCTTATCGTATGGCTCAGCCAGCAAGATTGACCTGCAATTAATGGCAAAAAGAAAAAAAGATAGCAGTAATAAATAAGACAGTATCAAAAACATCATAATCATAAAATTATTATGTGAAAAGACTACAAACTACTATCTGTGCAACAGCAATGACAGGAGACAAAAATAACCTTTCTAATCTTCAAATATTATTTGCGCCTTGAAATGAAGGAGTAGAGAAATAATGAGACTATTTTTTAATGTTAATCTTTTCTTAGAGGATTAGAAAGTAACAGTGGCAGAGGAGATCCTGACTATTTCTTAGAGCAAGCCTTTAATCACATTATAATGCAGCTGAATGTAGCTTAGTCTAGTGATTATTTAATTATAATTAAATGCTTCCAACACACGTGTCAGTGACAATATCCGTATTGCTAAACATCAACACTAAGATATATGTCTAATGATGAATCTAGAGTGAAGCAGTTGGGAAGTGTCTTGAACATAGTCCCTGATGGATAATATTTGAGAAAAAAGACTGCAGAGAAAAAAGAAAGCTAATATTTTATTACCTAGAACAGGCAAAAGTCCTGGAATGACAGAGCTAAGACATCTATTGATCCAATTGATACATAAATTTATCATTGAGACATTTCCTGATATTCAAGTGTCCCCTGTATCTTAGCTTATTACTTTTTAAAAGCAGGTTTGAATAGGCACTGAGATGTATGAAAAAGATGCATTCCAGTAACACTAAAACAGAGTTCATACGCAAAGCTTACCTCTCAGACAGTATAATATGGTAAAAACATGTAACGTAATGTATTTTTTTGCCAGTTAGAATTGGTGATTGTGATTTTTTTTCTCCAAATTCTTGCTTTCCTTGTCAAATATGAATTCAGTGAAACCCACATCTCTTTGAACAYATCTGGGAGAAGTTTTCCAGTCTGGGGATTTCTGGTTATAACATAGTAACCACATAACAACAGGTAAGTAATCAGGTGAGTCATGACTGCTGTGACAATTTGAGTTCAAACCCTAGCCTAGTTTAGGCAGAACAAATATTTCAATTTGAATAAGGAATGCCATTCAGACACCATTGTTATTGTCAGGTTTTCAGTCATCCTTTGTTCCCTTTATTATTGTTCAGAACAAAGTTTGAAAAGTCTTCGTTTTATCCAAGTGTTACACACAGATCTCTGAAATCTTACAAATGTTCCTCTTCCAGCTTTACTCATAACCTGGGGGTGTTTTTATAAAATTCATTCGCTTCTCTCTAAGGACTAAACTGTTGCTGCATTTAGTTCAATGGGATTGATATGGACATAAATAAATTAAGGATTAATGAAACATCTAAGAGATATCACTGTGTTTAATTTTAAAAGCTGGCAATCCAACAATATACATGTAAGTAGACCATATATATTGCCTGTAAGCAATATGCAGAGTTATTTGAACCAAACTGTCTATACAGTCCCATAATGCAGCTAAGACATGCTCTAAGTCAAATTATCTAGTGGTGTAGACCATTCATTTGGAAGAGTCTATACAAAGCTAGATGTACCGTAGCCTAGAAGATCCTTAAAACTTCACTCCTCAGGGTGACTTYTGTCACGCACTTACTTACAACACAAACATTTGCTAACTACGATTAGATACTCCACTAATCCACTAATACAAGTCCACTAATCATCATGTGGCTAGTTGTAAGTCCCATCTGTCCCTTTGTCAGGTAAACAAGACATTGGTTGACAGATAAACAAGAATGATGTGAATGTGGGCATTTGTTTTGGGGGTTCTACTCTGGGGTGAGTACTGCTCTGAGACTGCCTCTTTAAGAACAAACATAGTTCCCGAGTCTTTGTGGTTTCTTTATATCACAAAAGTTATGTGAAGGACAAAATACACAGTAGTAAAGTAGCTGTCTCTGTTAGCAACATATCTTAGTCTGACCATCATTTATTCAGTTTCATAGTATATCTTGCTAATTGTATAAAGTCTTTGATTCCCCCCCCCACACACACACACTTGCAGAATTACAAGAATTCACTAAAATCATGTAACAAATAATAGTTCCATCTCTCTCCAGGAATCCCAAAGTGCTGTGGCTGATGCTGAAGAAGTGGGGCCCTCAAAGCAGTGCCCTCACCTGGCTTTCCAACTTAACCAAGGGAAAGTGGCTATGAGCTGTATTTCTTTTACAGCTCTTAACTACAACAGCAATTTGTACTCTCTTATAATTCTGACACTGGTCACATGAATGATATATGTCATGCATGAGCTTCTTCTTTTTGAATATTAATCCAACCAATTTTATAGAATTTTCCTGTATTACACAACTGTGTCTCATTCCTGCAAAAGCAGGTACAATGTAGGAACAATGGAACAAGGGATTTTTAATTCCTACATAGTTTCTGATTTCTAAGAAATAATATGACACACAGCCAAAGAGAATAGAGGTTTACCACTGACTTCAGTGGGTGATTAAATACATTGATAGGGGAGGATTTTATCTATTAGTCAAGAATATATATCATACAAATATTTTTTATACCTGAAATCTATTAGCTAGTATGAGATGTCTGAGGGATTTTTCTGGGGAAGCTTTAGAAGAAAGGCTTCAGAAATCCAGTTTCTTTTCATTAAAGTGCTTTACAATTAATTTCATGTCCACAAATGAAAATTAATATTTTAAATAGCTTGCTGTTTTTTAAATATAGATAAATCTGACTTTCCTATTTAGTTGTATGAGATTTCCAGCTTGATGACCCTGACTTTAACAAGTCAAAGAGCTTGTTAACTTACATAAACAATAAAATTTACTGTTAAATATTTAAAAGCAAAGACATAATCAGATTTAGAGACCCTCTCATAGGAGGGCCAATGGAATGAAGAAATACACATAAATAACGTGGTTTATTCAACGCTTTTTTCTCAGTCTTTTTGTGGCTTTGAGTAAAAGCTACAACAGTAAGACCGACTTTGTTCCTGTTTTACCTGGTTACTATCAAAGCTCCTAAATGAGGCAGGGAATCTGCTACCTACTTTCAAGTATTTAAGTAAAAACTACAAGCAGGTTTTTTAATGTTCTAATGTGCTATATCCTGTGTAACTATCCTATTATCAAAATATTATAGATCTTTCAAAGATCAGAGTCAGCAGCCTTGCAGTGGTGTTAAYCAGCTCCATCAGCTTCCTGGATAAATGCTGTTGAGTCACATGAGCTTACATATGTCCATTTGCCCCAAACTCTGTCATGGGAAATACTCCCCAAACTAGACACAGAAATTTGGAAAGCCTGAGAGCAGACTTTGACAGTAAAGATCACAGCAAAGAGGGTATTATGTAAAAAAATAAATAAAATATATATTATACATAATATTACATACATTTCATGTAATTTTTCTTGGCTGTATCTGATTTAATTTGTATTGCCACATTAAAAGAGAAAAATCACTGTTAGCTTAGGTAAACTACACTATTTTACTTGGAAATTCCTAAAGGAAGTTAGGAACTTAATTTTCTCTAAGAGAACAGAGTTAAAACATAATACTAGAAATAGATTATGAACATGTGTGGTAGCCTGTGATTCCAGGATAACAAAGAAAAGGAATTTAGCATTATTCAGTTTTATATTGTATGTTTTTACTTTCTCTAATTTTCAGATGGCAAATTGTTACTAATATGTTTATAAAGATAATTTATATTAATTTGGAGAAATCTTATTTATTATAATTAATTCACTCAGGATTGAACTTTAAGAGAATATTTCTTATTTCAACTGCTAGTAATTGACTGAAATCTATACAGTTATGATAAGGGGAAATAAAGTATTTGGATGAACAGCTTTATTCCTTTTCTTTTGAAGCAGTTACAGAATTTAGAGTCCATATTTAGGAGGGTTTTTTTTCTTTTTTCCTGACTAAAGAATTTATTTCAATAACTCTTTCAGTTAATTCTAGCTGTGGAATCAATCTAGAAGCACTTACCAACTACTTAATTTGGCAGTCATTCACAGAAAAGAAAAAAAAATAGAGATAAGACCCAGTGTCTTCTACACAGTTCTAAAAAATAAAAATAAAAATAAAAAATATTAACCTCAGATTCTTTGTATTAAAAACCATAGCATAAACTTGGAGAAAAAGTATGTTGTATGAATGATAGTTTAGCTCCTATGCTCTACTTTTATAGAATTGCAGTCTCATTTCCCTTGGGTTTTTGCTTAGTTAAAGGACAAAGCCAAATAATTAGAGGAATAAAGATACTGTTCATTAATTTCATATTAAAAACGGAAAATGTCTTTCAAAAAACTCTAAATTTGGGGGTGAGTATTTACTAAAAATGATATATTCCTTTCTTCCTTGTTGCTCTTCATTTAGTTACACATTCACCCATTTCAGGAGTTCTCACTTTACATTTTCAGTTCTTATTCAAATGAATATTAGATAAATGAATGGCCTCTCCTGTGTAGAAAAGAAGGTTTAGTTGGGGTAAATTCTAACATATAGCATTTTCAAATGACTGTATAAAACCTCACAAAYAGATATGGCTGATGGCAGTACCTCACATTTGGCTTGGAGGTGCATGCAAGCAGAAAAGCAAACCAATCTGCCTTCAGTCTGAGTGTTTTAATCACCAGCTGGCTGAGACCACTAAACTATACATTTCCCAAGCAAAGATTACATAGTGAAAAGCCCTAATCCCCTAACCACCTCCAGATTCTCATGAATTAATTCATTGGTTCATAAATAAATTACATACTCAAACCTCTGTCTAAACTAATGTTAGTCATTTGCTTGCATCCCTCCAGATATCTGAGTATTCACTCGGATTTCTTTAWTTACTAATCAACAACATCAGAAGAAACATTGAGCATGCTCTTTCTCTCTCTCTAAATATATATATGTGTGTGTCTATACATAAATATGCATATATATACACATATGTACACAAAGCAAAATAGAAAGCTTAAAACAACAGTGCTTTTTCAGTAAAACCAGTAATGAATGGATTACAATTTTTATTATTTCTTAAAATAACACTTATTAATTATTGACAAGTGGGCGTTAAATGTTACATTCTAATGGCAAAAATATATTGATACTTAGGGTACTACAATTTTTTGTGATATTTTCCTCTGCCTTTTCTCTGGTATTTTCTGGGGGCAGCGGTACAATATTCTCCACAGGGTTTCCTCATCCCGTGCCCTTGTTTAGTTAAAGACAGATCAGACAGGATTCACTTACTCAGTTCTCTGGGTGATGCCATACAGCAGGCAGCCTATGACATTGGTCGGCGCTGCCTCCTTCCCTGGCTACGTCTGGAAAGTGTGAGAAGGCCACTCGTCTGCACCCAGCTGCATTGTCAAAGCTTAGAAAAGACTTGGTGACCTGAGTACCAGTTTTATTGTCTCTCTCAGGCTGAGAGGGGAATTTCAAGTCCTGGGAAGAAACAGAATTTCAGGTGTATTCTTCTTTTTAACATCTACTGTTGTCAGTGCTGTGTGCAGGCATCAAATTCTTACACGTTTTCCAAGTAGGCTGAACCAGCAAACTAATTAACTAACGATTCTCTCCTCCTCCCTTGATATATTATGAAATGGAATTCTTTTTTAAAAAAAGAAATTAGTAGAAAATGGAAGCACTTCTGAAAGCTCAGTCAAATGTCCGAGCTGGTTCAGCCATTATTATGATTTTATGACAAGTATGACAGGTTTGAGCCTTAACTGGCCTTAAAAAACACAGATGAATATACTGTTGTCAGTGGGTCTAAGGAAAGGAAGTCAACTAACACTTAAAGAGACGGGAGTGTTTTTCAGAAGGAAAAGAAAACAGTGAACATTGCTGCCTACATTCAGACTTTCAATCCATGTAACACTGGCAAATCAGGAAATGTGCACTTCTGAAATGACTGTTATTTTAACCTCCACATGAGACTATTGCCTTCTGAAGAAATCTCTCCAAAACAACGTGTGCTGTTTTAAACATAGACATTATTAATATGTTAATATACTTATGATCTGCAGCTAGCAGATTGTATCTTCTAGTCCTGTGCTACTGCCCTCACAGTCCTTTTTGTAACRCAGCAAGAACAAATATTTTTAATGTCAGATGTTTACTGACAGGCAGCAGATAATTTTGCATTTGGCAAATGTCTAACTAACACAAACTTCAACCTTATGAAATTACGCAGTTTTTTTCTTCTTCTTTTTGTTGACATTGTTATTGTACATTTTCATCTTCCCTAGACTGTTCCAGAAAACACCCCTACATAGCTCTTTCTTTTTATTTTGTCAGTGACACCTTGCTTTATGCAGTCCAAGGTCTGTGAAAAAAGATGTATAAAAGCAGTTTTCCTGAATTCTTGAAGGTCAGAGCTAATGTTATGTTCAAGTGTAGGAAGGTGATTAAAATAAAATAAACAGTGTGTTCGTATGCTCTTTTGGGAGACAAAAGGTTTACATTTATAATGCAGTATGATTGCTGAACACTTAGTTGACAGTAACAGTGAAGGCCCCTGGATATTGCCAATTTAAATATTAATGATATTTTCCTGAAAAGTTTAAATTAGAAGTTTAACTTCAAAATACAGTTTACTCTCCTCATGAAATGATGGAAGTTTTACATGCATCATTGATTAAACAAAATGATTAAGATTCTGGAGAAAAATTGTTGGGAATGAAAATTGTTTATTTCAGCCAGTGGCATCCTGAAACAATTATAACAGTTTTATTTTAATTTGTTGGTATTTATCACTCTGAAGAAAAGAGAAGGAACTAAATTCTAAAAAAAAAAAGTATAAAAAAGTGTGAGAAAGTTCTCAGCTCCTGTAAATCATTACCACTCAGTTAATGTAATAGATTTTACACCCAAAAAGGAAAAGACTGAGTCTTACAGCAGAGTGAAAATTCATGGTAAGCTGGAAGAAGCCTGAAGCTGGTTCTGTCTTAAGAAAAAAATATCTTCACCATAAAGTTTGTCTATATTGAAATTTAGACTGTTACAGTATTTTTGTAAACCTAAAAACAATAATGGAAGGTCCTGGAATCTTTCACACACTTAAGTCATGTTTTGATGTATTTATAGTGACTATTGATACCAGTGCAATTAGACTGACATAAAGCTGATGGAGATCAGAACAATCAGTGTAGTAAGAAAAAAGAAATATATATATGTGTGCATACCTTACAGACAGGGATTAGATATAGGCAGTCATGTAGTAGATGTATATAGTATACATATATAAGTATGCATATATAAGTATGCATCAAGATTGTCTATATAATTCTGCTGAAATGACGAGTAGAAAAGAAAGCATTGTGGGTCAGCAGTGTGGTAATTTATGACATTTTCCACTATTAAACTGTATTCCTTGGTTCTCTTCTGTGCTACTCCCCCAGGCTGGAGTCCCTATATGAAGCTTGTCATAATCTGTGTCTGTCAGCTTAGGCAAAATAAAAACATCCCAGTATGTTCCAGATAGCAGGACGTTACCAGAGCAGGTGAATCAGTAAACAGCACTTTGATTGGCACTTCAAACACCTCTCGTATGCTTTATGGATGTTTCATTAGTTCTTCCAGCAAGCTCAGGTACTTAGAAATGGTATGTATTATTGTTCCCTCTCCATCAGCCCCAAATTTTTCTTCCATCAGCCTCTTTCTCAACACCCTAAGCTAGTCTCAGAATATACACCTCGCCATCTCACAGGTTTCACCTTCTGTCCCAGAAAGGGTACAAAGGATCTACAGATTACTTCTGAAATGGAGCTATGAAAGGTGATTGAATTTCTTTTCTCAGACCACAGAAATCTACATTTATCTAGCAGAAGAACTGATAAAATGCAAAGCTTTCATCTAACAGATGGAATGCTTAGAGGTAAAAACCTTAATCTCTGGAAATTAAAGTCTAAGAAAGTCCTAGGCATGGCAGTGAATGAGAGGCACARCAAAAGAACGCTCTGTCATGCAACTGGCTACAGCCATCGTTCAGAGGAGCTTAAGTTTGCCTGTATGATTATTGTGTTAGAAGGATAATTGAGAATCTGAAGGGGAAGAAAATATTGTTGAGGGAGGAGAGAAAGAGAAGCCTACGGGATTCTCATGGGAATAAAATAGTAATTTTAAGGTGTATACTACCATTCTTTATTAGTTTAAAGTAATATTCACAGTGAAACAACACAAAAACAGACAGGCTCCTTATAGCARGAGACTTGTATTTGCTGCTGCCACTAAGATATTATCTAAGAGCAAAAATTTTCACTTAGCCTCAATCAACTCTTAATTAGTACAAAAGTGTACTGCCATCCCACCTACAGCAAGTATCACCCCATGGAACTGAGCAGCACACGCACGCTACAATAGATGAAGTAGTTTCTTGCTGACAGAGTACTCTCAGCAAAAGAACTAGAACATCCTAGACATATATTAAAAGGGGAAATATTCCTAGCAATGATTAACAGACTAAAAACTACCAAAAAATTTGTAATTAAAACATTGGCATATCAGAGTTTACAGCTCAGGGTACATGGTGCATATGCTTCATATACATAACAATCACAGACACCTTTCAAATGATAAAAGACATATGTAGTCAAAGAACAGCACCAAGTTGTTATATAACATTATTAAAAAAAAAAAAAAACTTCAAGAAATGACCATTTGGCATTGCAAGAATGCCAAAATCAGCTTTTTGTTTAGCTCCCCTATTTCAGAGATAGCATATTTTAGAAGCTTTGCTGAGTCAGAGACTATTGAACACTACTGAACCTCTGTTGGTCTGCCATGATTACCTATGACTTCACTGATGCAGACCATCTGCTGTCAAATTATGTACTAATTTTCTAAAGAAGGGGTTATGATATAATGGGAAATATAGTCAGTGTTAATTTAAGTGCTTAAAGAGATTGTGTGCTTGAGGCTTACTAAGAATTTCTATAAAAACTTTCATTCAAAAATATTTCTTAAAACTTTAGGTTTTATTTTTATTCATGATGAAGTAAAAAAACTAGTGACCTCACTGCCTCTCCTACTGCCAGAACCACTTTACTGCTACATAGCTAATTGAGACAAAACCACAGTCCTTAAGAAAACAAAAAATGTCATGGGAAGCTGCTGTAAATTGTGATGGGCAAGGAATATGTGAACTTCATGCATACTGGGTATTTTAGAAGCAGAGATGCACCTAAAGAAAGTGGCTTTCTAAAGGCACATCTGATGGAACTGCAAAAGTAGGAATATTCTAAATGCTGTATACAGAAAATGAAATTCAGTATATCTATTTTCTGCCTTGTGAAGTAAAGTAAAAGCGAGTGAAAAGATGAAATCCCTTGAAACTTTGTGTTCCTCTTTGAAAAACTGAGAGGAAAGTTTTTCAAAAGTAATGGAACACATTTGAGAGGCTACACTTCTGAGTATTAACCCTAAATAGTTTAAACACTGTAATAATATAAGAGACTGTCAAACCTCAGTGTTGTTTGTTTTTTTATAGTAAACTTTTTGTTAGAATAGGGTAGGGAGATTGTGAATATTCTTTTCTCCTTTTTTATTATAATTGGACAGCCAGAGTCTTCTCATATAAAATAGAATGAAGCAGTTCAAAGGAAATGAGATGAAGCTTATTATTAACCATTTTCATCATTATTTTGTAGAGGAGATACAGAAAAAGATGATGATTAAAAGAAAGATAAGACTTCAGTAAATATTCTTCAGTTCACTGCAAATTGTCAAGTTTGCTGCTGACTCTCTATCCTGTTGCTTTTCCTAGGAAAAAAAGATCACAGACACTCCCAACCCCTTAATTCTTCGGGTTTATATCATACTTCATTAGTTCCTGCATTAAATGTTTTACTACGTGTTTGCTAGTTTACAGTCTATTTACAAAAGCTACATTATAAAACTGTCACAAAACTGTTGCCTCTGATCTCCTATTAGACTGTCTCCTTGCTGTTCCCAGCTGTGGGATATCTTCCACTATTACCTTCATAACTCCTACCCCAGCCAGGACTCCTAGATAATAGCGGATCTGAAAGAGTCTCAGAGTGTGCATGGCAGAACTTAAATGAGCTCTGACAGTCATTGGCAGAAACAACGATAGTGGTGAAATAATAACCTCTGCATATTTTCCAGAAGTTTCTATATTAAATGTCTACAGTGGATATATAATTAATGAGATACAACTTCTAGCTACAAATTCGGAAATTCAGTCAATGAAGATATGGCAGGACAAATTAAGCCCTGAGAGAATTTTATGCAATACCAAGGTCACCAATGAATTTGCAAACAGATAGATTATTGGGTATTTATATTAAATGGAATTAATGTAGAAGGACAAATATCCACCTTTTGCACTTGGAAATGTATTAGATCCAGCAATGCAAGTAGAAAAACAAAAAATTGGGTTTTTTGAAAGGCTGCTTTTTGCCACAAAACTTGTCAGATTTGACTCAATACACTCACACATACAATTTATACTATACAGCCTTTTGCCAAAGCTCAATTATAATACAGAACCATACATAATAGTCATGTACATTTCTGTGGAGTGTCAGATACCTATGTTAACTGACTGAAAGGATGCAAAATAAATTCTAATTTTATGCATTAATACATTTTAAAAACATTTTTTAAAATACTTGGACATTAAAAAGAACACTAACAGAAGTTTTTAGCTATTCATGGTTTTGAAGACAATATCTCTTTGGTGCATTTATGACAATAATGATTAAAAAAATGCCTTGTTAGCATCACTGAAATTTGAGCCTCACCTAAATATTTAAACTTGTGTATCGCATATGATAATGGCCACAGAAAAGTACCTTTATTGACTTCCACTTTGTTATTCCAGCTTTACTGTTATATAAATGGGACTGCAGCCTGACCCACTATTTATGATGTTTTAATTTATATTTGTATCATGGGGAATTCTTATATTAGAACAGTATATTAGAGTATTTCAAATCTTTTACCCATGGGAACTGCAAATTTGTTTCCTTTAATTTTCCATTTAACTAAATTAAATCAAATTCTTAGTGCCCATGGGAACACATTTGTTAGCTGTAATACTGCATATTTTTATTGTCTGTTAGAAGTGAGAAGGTTTGAGATATCTTCATTAATATTCACAAAGTCCAATTGCTTACTGGAGCCATCTCATCCAAAAGCCTAAGGAAGGTCAAACAGAGAGGTGAATCACAGAAAATTAATTTCCTTTAAAGAAAGGGAAAAAGACACTGCTTCTGCATCTTGTCTTCTAAATCACAGAGTTACAAAATGCCGAGTTTTACATTTAACAAGTGGGCTCACCAACCACTTTAGAAAGTAATAATGAAGTACAAATGCTTATTATTAAATAATCAGGAGAATAGTACAGTTTCTAAAGACTTTGTAGTTTCCAAGAGTAGTTTACTAGATGTCATATAGAAAATCAGAATTCATCTGTAGAGTAGTTTATAGAACTTTAAAACACATAAATATAAATTAAAACTAACAGAAAAATAGCTACATATTTGCTTCACTGAGAAGGCCAAAATATTACTATTTAATAATAAGCTTTTTATTCTTAGCAAGAGTTAGCTGCTTCCATTACTACTGCAATAAACTGTTACTAGTTCCAGAGATGGAGATATTTTTGTTTGTGATGCAGACCTACATAGTTTTGAAACATCTAATCCAGTGCTTTTTTCATTCTCAAGAGAACCGTTAATTTAATGAGAACTGTAAGCAATTTCCATGACAGTGACTTTATATAGGAAAATGAGAAATATCTAGAGAGTGTTTAGGAAGCATTTGCAAAAATATAAATTCAGCGAAACAGAACTGAAGAAGTTACTTCTTTTCACATGAATGAATCCATCTTCAGTTTCTAACACTATATTTATTAATTTATTGTTTATATCTTTTATTTTTAACAGTTTAAAACACACTCACAAATTCCAGAGGACTCATAATCAAAGGGAAGAAAGAACATGTTCTATTCAAACGATGACATAAGATTGTAGTCTACATTATTCTATTGCATCCATTTAACACTTCAGTACAGCATTACACTGTGTAATAGGATTAGGAAATAATCCTTATCCGTACTTTAATATACTTTCATAGTTAAGGTGTAAGTCTTAACTTTTGCTATATAAAAGTTAAATATCTAGTTCCAGCTTACTCAGCCAGGCTCCCTTTGTGGTCAATAGAGAGACATGGGAGTCTCTAAGAGTAATCATGTCATGCTAACATAAGTGTCAGGGACAGGTGGGACGTATTAAGGACAAATTTGTTTCTTTTAAAGTAACTATATCTCTCCACTGACCACAGAGGATCATTAAACATTAGGGTAGATTAATGTATACCTAACTTACACATATAACTTATATGCAGCAATAATTAGGTAAAATTAATAAAGAATACAACAGGATAAACAGCAAGGCATTCTACAGATTTGGATCACATACTAATATAGACTCCCAACTGGAAGCTGTCTTTGGATCTGTTTATTAAGTCTCCTTGACTGAGAGATTATACAGGAAAGTTCATTTTATTCCTCAGAAAATGTTCAAAGACAAAGTAAAGTTTTATTGCTAGGGATTTTTAGTAGTGCCTTTCTATGACTTGTGACATTGGACAAAATTCAAAACATAAGAAAGACTTAGAGGAAGAATATTGTTTCCTGTGTCTTTATAGGTAAAAAAGAAAGGCGCTTGACCCATCATTTTTAAGAAATAAGGTCAGTTTTTCAGTGGAATAAATGTGCTACTTAATAAAAAATGAAGGTCAAAATGTAAGTTTGGTAGAAGAAAACATTATGAATTTTTTTTGAAGTTTCACTTGCAATGTTTTTTCAGTTGTGCATTCTCCTGCAACTTCAAGATTTATTTTTTAAAGATTTGTTTCTATTTAAAAAAAATATATAATTATTGTTCATATAAACTGTGGTGCTTGCAAATTCTGAAATGATCCTATGACATATATCAAAGAATGCTTATATTGCAAGCACCAAGGAAACAGAAGGAAAAACAATCTTATTTTTCTAAGTACTGAATGTTAGAGATTTTCTCTTTTATTGCTCTGATACTTATTGAAACAATGCTACCATTTTCTAATGATTTTCACCATCACAAAACCAACTCAGTCACCTAATTCACTAACCCATTCATCCTCTTTGAAGTTAATTCAACCACTTCTGTATTCAGAAAACATGTGACTCTCTGCAGAGAACTTCAAATTTAAAATGTTCCATGAAAAGCCTTCTCAACATTCATGMACATTTTGAGATAATGCAGACAAAGTTCTAACCTATTTTGATTAAATGCTGTTGATTAAATGCTAATCATATGAATGTTATTCATAATATACGAACTTACCATATCATGCTTGCTGAGAAAGTGAAGATATGTAACTTAGGACCTATTGTAATTTAATATTGAATATTTTTAAAGATGTTTTGTATGCTTCCTTCAATTAACAGGGAAAACCTCTTCCTCTTCCCTGTAGTTATTCCACTAGTGCATTTTTTTTTTTGTCCTTTATTGACACAGTCATAACATTTGCTAATAGAAATAATTGTACTTATTTCTCCTATAAGAATTCATGTAATAGCTCCCATTAACACTTGCATATTAAGGAAGTTTCTGTAATAGGAGGGAAAAAGAAGAAATTAATATTTAAATCTGGTTCTTGATATTACTCCTGTTTTAGAAACCAGTATTCCAAGAACTTGATAATTGTTGAGAGACACATCTATGGGGAACCACTATTTTGCTAAAACAAAAGCATTTGCCATTGTTAAATCATTATTTCTATTTTGGGGGCTCTTGCATGTCCCAAATGAGATTGGATGCCCTCTCTTTGTTTAAGGATCAAGAACTATGGGGWAGAAAAACAGCTATGGGTTCTTCCTTATRATAGCTTTTATATGATAGAACACAATGTATCTAAAATTATAATCTTACAGCATCACACTAACAACAGAGGACCTCTCTTACCTCATGGACAAAAATTTCAGCTTTCTCTCACATGGCTTCAGAAACTTAATGTTAAGCAACAGCACACCATGCAGAAGCTTCCTAAGGCTCTCTTAAAGAGATTAAAACTTTACCTGGGAGTTAAATAAGGGTACTGAAAGAAAAACGTTCTTGTTCCCCCTTCCTTTCCTCCCCAAATAATAGCAATGAATCATCTATTGACAATTAATTTCATCAGTAACAAATGAAATATTAGACCACTAATAAATGCAGTCTGAAACAGAAAGAGAGAAAATATATAGCAATGGATCGATAACACATATTTTAAATAAGCCTTTTTCCTAACATATTCATAATACTGAAATTTACCATAGTCTAGAATTAAAATCTGTCAAACATACTTTCACTAGAAAACCTCCCTGCCAAACTGAGGAGGGAAGGGTTCTTCTTGACACAAGTAGCTCTCAGTTTTTCCCTGTGGAGGAATGGTTAGGCCAAAAGGGCCATGATCTGTTAAAAGTGAGCAATCCYGCCTAYGATTACATGGAATAAGGCTCAGCGTGTGGRCAAGCTGCTGTCCTTGAAGTCTCCTCTAAACGATGAAAACAGGAACATCGCCGGTGCCGACACCAATCCTGTCGCGGCACATCGCGCGTATACAGGGGGCCTTAACCAATAGTAGCATTGTAACTAACGCAAGCTTCTGCTCGTTGTCTATATATACTCTGTAAAAGCTTGAATAAAGGGAGAACGACCATACTCACATTGAGACTCATCGTTACTCCGGGCCCGTCCCCCCACTCCGACATTTCCCTATTTATATTTGTAGATCAAAATACTGCATTACTAACTCATCAGAGTAGAGACCAAAAGAATAAGAAGATGGGTTTTATTTACAAAGGTAGCTAGCGTAGCAATTACCCTCAGTTCACAGCAACATATGAACAGTCCTCATGAAGCCAAGATCCAACAATGTATAGAGAGTTCTTGAATTTTAAACAAAAAGGTTGCAACTGACATCTTTGCCAATTACAGTTTTTTTTTCCTCTCATTTCAAGGAAGCTGGGACAAACTATAGGTCTTAAAATTCTGTCCCATGCTTTGCACAGACTAACAGATTTCATACAGTGTCCATAATGAAATGTGCAAAGTTACTTGAACATAAAAAAAGGGAAATACCCCATGCCTCACAGTACAGCTGAACTTCTGTTGAACCTTTCTAACTTTTATCTCAATTTTATTTCAGTTTTAACTCCAAACTTGGAAATCTAGCCATTTTCAATCAGTCCTCCAGGATGCAAACTTCTTGATTGAACATATTCTTTCAAAGGTCATTAAATCCAATTTTTTTTTGCACTATGGTAGGATTGATTTCAGTGCATCATATCCTAAAATTTTAATAGAAAAAAGGCAATATATGAATATGTGTAGCTTACACAGACTGCAAATCTATTGTGATGAACTGCAAAACTCTATTGTAGCTCTCCCACTAATAAGCAAACAGTAATTTATATGATAAAAGATTTTATATTTTATATATTTCTTCAGAGAGCAGAAAAAGTATAAATAGAAATAAATAAAGCCTAACAATGCTATTTTAAAAGAGTTGCAGTGAGCTTTATAATATTTATTCATACTATTTTTCATATACTCCCATCTATAAATGAATGTGCATTATAAAATATTTCCTTAAAGGAACTCTTAAAGGAAACATTTATGAAAGTGAAAAATGATAACTAAATCAATTTAAAAAACCTTTACAATTAACTGAAGCTGTTTTTTTTTCCAAGCAATATTTCATCAGAGTCTGTTCTCTCAAAACCTACCGTTAACACATAACCTGTTTTAAAGCAAAGGAAAAAGAAAGATTTCATTTTCTACAGGATAAAAACTGTGAAGCTGGCTACTACAGCCAGCTTGTACTAGCATTAATTGTTATAACTACAAATAAATGATAGATAAAGGTAAGAAAATAGGAACTAAATTTTTAAGATTACCTGAGGATACTGTTCTGAATCTATTACTGTTGAGGTTCAAGTCACGTGATATGATCCTGGCACAGAGGTCTGACAAGCAGTATGCCTACCTTTAAACTCAGACTGGGAAAATGAAAGAGTTCATTCCATTTTTGGAGAGCGGCATGGGAGAGACAAAAGTAGACTTATTTACTTTAGTCATATGTATAGATTATTTAATATATTCTATCTGGACAATCAAAAATACACAAATAATTTATCTACTTCAAAAAAGGAGTGCATGTTTAATGGCAGGCATATTTACATAATCTTTGGCAAAAAAAAAGGTAAATAAGGACTAAAAATATAACATCAAATTTATGTAAGTTTTCAATAAACAACTGTTTAAAAGGCATGTTGGCTGCCAGTGCATAAATAATATAAATAATAATGATTTTTCTGAAAGCTTTTATCTCCTGTGCAACCATGCCCACTTGGACATATTCAGGAAGGCAGAGCACAAGTAGAGACAATGAATAAAGAAGTTGCTTTACTTTTTTTCCCCCTTCCCTTATCTTTGGTACCTATAAATACAATATAAATAAGTTCAAATAAGTGAATAATGATTAAGCAGCAAATATTATGAATGCTTAATGGATGGAGGTGAGGGAAAATTTAAAAAGAAAAACTCTCACTTTTTAGGAATTTTTAAAATTTTTATAGTGACATGCTACTTTTCTTATGCACAGAGAAAAAAAGTTGTATTGATTACCTGTGATATCTTTAGTATCTAAATGAAATTTGATTAAATATTAATTTAGTAATATAGTCATAAATATAAAAAACAGAATCTGAAGACCTTGCTTATACTGAGTAATAACTTACTCTGTGAATAGTTTGACTGAAACTGGTGTTATCTGTGGTGAAATAACATATCATTCAATTTGAATACCATAGTAAAATATTATAGGACTTACTCTATATATTAAATATTATATAACATATTATAAGTATATATAAGTATGTTTATTCTCATGTCTGGAGCTGGTCTGGTGTTTTGAATGAAACACTAATAGCAGACATTTTTCATTTGGAATATTTTATTAGCCGGTATTGGTTTAGATATAAGAAATGCATCTTACTAGTTTAAAATGACTGATCTAGGCTGAAGACTTAAGCATTTATGTAAGAGACTTGCTTACATTTTGCATTGATAGATAGTGAGCTGAGGGGAGAATTGTGTTTCTGTAAGACAAACCAAAACAAATTCCTCAACACTTTTCTGAGCTGTGAACTGTATTTTCTCTATTTTCCCAGTCTGCTGATGTTCAAGAACTATATCCATAAAAAATAGACATTCATGCCTATATAAAAATACCTAAAAGTCAAAAAGGCACTTAAGTCGCAGACCCTTCTAAATGGACATGATTGAAAGAACAGTTTCTTCCTCTACTAATGTCCAAGTGATCAACTACTTGTTTTACTGTTTTTTTCTCCTGAAAAAAATCTAAGATCTAGTGATATACTTGTACCTGCTAGTTCCAAATACCACTGCAAGCACTTTTCAGACCTTTGTGTTCAATAGACATTAGTTCATGAAATCAATCTATGGTGAAAGCTTTAGAATCAGCTGTCACAGACGAAAGAGAAGAAGGTTCTCTAGGCGTTTTGGTTTGATCTTCTGGCTAAAGTTTTTGTGCATGTAGCAGAGAGACTGACAAGCCAAGAATTACAGCTTTTAAGCTGTAATTATTTTAGTAATTCCTTCCCCTTGGAGCCTCTCAGCCTTGCAAGTCTAGGTTATCTCTATCTTCCTGAATCTTCTTGCATTATTACTGGCTTCTGCCTGATCAGAACTAAGCTATGGAATCCCTAACGTCAGGAACAGGGGGACAAACCAGCATTCTTTCAAATTTTGAAGTATTAGGATTTCAGTTTTTTCAGTTGGCATTTAGCCAGTTTAGATTCTGTTGCTGTGCATATGTCCTGGAGAGCGACCACAAGAAAGACATGAGGTCTCTGCTGTCTGGAGTTACTCACATCTCAGACAAGCAAAAGCCTCTGGAACAGAGCAAGGATAGGCTTTTTTCTAGTGGCCTCTCTTTAAGTGATTACAGTGGAGATAGACGGCTGGGCTAGTGTTTAGTTTTACCCCTTTCCCATCAGGACTATTTTAATTCAGGATTGTGATGTTCCTGATCCAGCTGCTTTTTTTTCCAAATGTCTCTGTTTGTGAAGAGTATTCACATGCCAGGATCTAAAAAGAAATGAGATAATTTGGCAGAAGAGATCACMTTCTGCACATATAAATATATCTAGGATTATAAATTAGTAGACACTTGTCTGGGAGACTGTGCTCTAATCCCCTGCATCTGCTTTGTCTTTTTGTTCTTTGCATATACTTTCAGAGCTAAGTGAAATGAATTGGGTCCCCTGTGGAGCAGAAGACCATATATATTGCAATTCCTTATACATCTGTTGACCTGCAGCTACTATTTATGAACATCTAAACATAAAGATTTCCATTTTCTACAGAAACATAAAATACCTATGCTTTTAGCATAAATGCAGAAGAGACATTTATCTAACACAGCTGAAACCCAGTCTCTCAAAAACATGTTATTCTCACAGAGAATTGTTTTGTTTAATCATATTTACAAAACTCAGATTCTAATAACTATTGGTGATCGCTTCATTCATCATTAAAATAAACTGCAGAGAGCAACATTCCATCTTTGATATTGACACTGATCATCAAGGCAAAAGAAAAATAGCAAATATAGTTCTGAAATATAGCTTCATCATGTATTTCAAGTTACCCCAGTTTTTCTGTTTATTTCATTTGAATTTTGTTTCTTTTACTTCTGTTGTTTATTACACATTATAACAAAATA
Organism: Apteryx rowi; assembly: GCF_003343035.1. Classification (NCBI taxonomy): domain Eukaryota; kingdom Metazoa; phylum Chordata; class Aves; order Apterygiformes; family Apterygidae; genus Apteryx; species Apteryx rowi. Next base: position 112,130 of record NW_020451046.1, on the reverse strand, counting down.
TAAAACAATTTTCCCAATAAAAATGGATCATATTTCCTGTTTTCCAATCCAATCCTGTTTGTTGTAAGTGAGTTCTGTTGACAATGAGTAATATTATGCTTAGGATAAGGAGTTTTATATTTTCTGCTGAACATTTATATGAGGGTTACTTGCACATATTAGGGAATCCATAAGTTGTTTATGTCCTTGCCTATCTTTAAGTACATGATTACTTCTGCTGAAATCAAGAGATGCATCCTTTTGAAGTTAGGTGCACATTTTATTATCATTCTGAATAAGGGTTTGATGAAGAAAAATGACTGAAAAGTCCATTAACTGTACAAAAGATGATTGTTATTATAAATGAGTGTGAAAGCTTGTTGTTAGGAATGATATATACAGACATAACAAACTTTATTTTTCAAAATCCACCCCCATTTCAGTTTTCCATGAAAATGTTTTAATTAAAATGTATCTTTGTTTCTTTTCATAATTATTTGAAAAATATATTTTACAAGCGTATTTCAAGCTATTAATTATTCATGACTGTTTCTTTGAGAATTAATTATTCCTATTGCAGTTGTTTACCTGCTTTGTTAAGTGAAATTTCCTCATGAATAGAAAAGTAAAAACCCACATAAACTTCAAGATATCTGACAAACGTTTCCAAAACACACTTACAAAGACATTATTTCTATGACTACATATAACACTTATTGTCTATGAAGTCTGTGATCAAATTAAGAAAACCAGCAAAGTTTATAACGTGGAAAATAATCTGTTATTTCTGGTCAAGCAAGTGCTTTGAATGAATACGTAAATTGCATTTATTTATATATATTATATATATTTAGTGGTTTGTGTGTGCATGTGTGTTTACAAAGAAGCAGCTCCTAACTCTTCTTGCTGTTGGACTGAACATTTGTATTTTGGCTAGAAGTTGAACTCTAAATACACTGGAATCCATCCCCTTGCATGAAGGCTATTATACCTGTGCTCTTGCTCATTTGAAGATGCCATTCAAAATACTGTCTTTGGGTCTGCAAAACCCCTTTGACTTTACATTTTGTTTATTTCAGAAAGCATCGGCCTCTTTGTGTTCTGTTAAGATTCCTCTCTAAATCTTTATTCTCTAAGACTATAAATTAACCAGCGTAATCAAATGCTTTTCATACAGCCAGTTAAAGGTAGTCTGCTTTCTATCAAACACAATTATTTTCCGTATCTGCTATCACTGAAAATGTTGTTCTCAGACTTTCTCAGCTTGAAAGTGCCTTTGAAACACATTTTTAAAAACAGGTATAATGTAAGGAATTATCATGTATGCAGTGATAATAGTTTTCAAATATCCAATCCTTTTAAGCTTTTTACTCATATTCCTTTACCAATTTTCTTTTAAACTTAATATATTCTTAATGAGGGATACTATGAACTAAGAAAGGCAAAAATCAGGATATCGAATAGTCAGAATGCCTGCTATTCATCTGTACCATAAGGAAATATGAGTATATCTTAAACAATTTTCCCAGCATTACTTACTCGAGAAATGTTATATTATAGTATGTGGTTTCATCAAAAGTGAAATATGGTTTGAGTGGCTTTTTGATCAGTCCTGTCAATTGACTAATAGTGTCATTTACCACTATTGTATTTATAACAATTATCATCATCTTTTAATACATGCTTGGACAGAACTTGCAGGAGTTTATCCAAAGTCGTAAAATTAAAAGAATATTATGTTTTGTATGTTGAACACAACACCAAATTAGCAGGTATCTCTGCAAATATCATTAAATAAAATACTTTCAAGGGTTTTTATTTCTTAAAAGTGTAATGATTTAATTGAAGTATAATAAAATGAAAATTCTAACCTGAGAAATGTATAGATCAATAAAATATTAATGAAATACATCCACAGTGCTGAAATTAATTTTATAATGAAAAAACAACAGAGTATGGAGATCACTTTACATACTGATCATGGAAAGATTCAGCGTCTGCTTTTACTGGGTTATATTAATGTATACAGAAAAAAATCTTAGTGGAGTCAATGGCATTAGAGAATATTTTGTTAGAGAAATATTATTAGAAATAATTATTATAGCACTTTACAAATACAGCTATCCTTAAAAATAATCACTTTCCTGTGGCAAAATGCTTCCCCATTCCCATATGCAGTGCCATTTGACCACTGAGAAAAGCTTCTTACTTATTATAGCTAAAAGCATTTTTAAAAGGACAGAAAACAAGTTGGTCAGAACTCCTTGGAGGGAGGATACAACAATATATTGTGTTACAGTTATTTGTGCCCTAGTGCCATAAAGTTAGTAAGCTACTGTGAAAACTCTAAGTCACTGATCTATAAAAAGTTTAGAGCCATGGGCACCATTCTGTTTCTCTAGTTAGAAAAATTTTATAAGGCCAGAACTAAATTTGTCATTTATTTTCTCCCTAATGAAATATTCTTGGACCTTTTTAGCTGATTGACTGAGGAACAGTGCAAAGAACATTATGCAAAACATAATCTGTGCTGAAATAATGCAAACCCCAGGGTAATTTATTGCACATTACAATATATTTAAAATAAAATGCTCTACATGAAGTTAATTTGATTTTTTTTTCTTGCTAAGAAGGCATTCTTGAATGTGAACCGGTTCCACAGTCAGATACATGCATTAGGCCCTCTTGAACCAAGAGAACTGACATCAGTCAATGCTTACATTTGTGCACAGCACAATAGTATAACAGTAGTAGAATAATAACTAATCTAAATTCACCTAGTTAGATCAGTGTTTCTGTTACGTACAATTATCTATCTACCTTGGTCAGGAGGAGTAGCTGCTAAATGTGTTCAGGGTAAGTAAGAGCCAGAGAGGACAGCAACTGAAAAGGTAAATTTAAATTATTTATTTGTTTATTTGTCTGGGGATTTTGTTGGAGAATACTTCTAGATAAATTAAAAATTTAATGCCAATTTTCARTTCTTCTGATACCTCCTCACAACTTTTAATCAGAGATGGAAGCAGAACATCCCATATTTAATGCTTGATAATTTTCATATTAAAAAGACCAAAGATTTTGGTATGATTGTCTCATTATGTTATAAATCACATTGTACAAAAGATTTTTTTCAACTGCATTATGAAGAATTAAATACTTTTACCGAGAAAAAGTGATAGCACAACTGCTAGAAAAGGTGTTTCCATAGAAAGTATTGAAAAATTAAAATGACAGCTAGAAAGAGGTTGGGACAATACAGACAGTGGGCAGATGACAGAAATTAGAAGAGACTAGGTAGCTGTCTTCATCTTATTCCATTACTTGTTAATGTTTGTTTGTTAAGAATTCTACATTTTCTCCTCCAAAACCTATTAGATTTATATGAATATAGTGCCGTTCCAAGGGCAGAACTTTCCCCAAAACTCTGGGGTTTCAACACCAGAGTTGAGTTCTTTTAGGAAAGTAGAATTTTCCAAAACTTTGCAGTGGAAGCTGAAGAAAGACATCATAGACCTCTGAGTAACCTGTGCCCATTTAAAGCCCAGAACTTTACTAACAAGAAGTAACAGGCTGATAGAAAGAGAAGACTCTGAAAGAGTATTTTAGAGTCAAAAGACTCTAAAATAAATGAACTTAATACAGTGTACATCATTCTCTTTCAGGTAGGCTCACTAAAGATAACCTTGTAATGTTGGTGGGTATTGTGAAAGATATGAAAAAGATATATGAAAGCAATAGAAGGAATGTGGCCAACATTGTCTTATTAAGGAGACTCAAAGCGCATATTTACTTTATGTACACAGCTATAGAGACTATAGAGTTACTGAAGAAAAAAGATTTGATTTAAACTGTGACCTAGTCAGTTACAGGGAGAAAAAGAAAATTAGAGATACGTTACAGGAGTTGCTCAAAGGCAAAAAAGAAGGAGGGAAGGAAGGAGAGAGAGAAAGAGAGAGAGAGAAAGAGAGAGAGAAAGAGAGAGAGAGAAAGAGAGAGAGAGAAAGAGAGGGAAAGAGAGAAAGAGAGAGAAAGAGAGAGAAAGAGAAAGAGAGAGAAAGAGAGAGAAAGAGAAAGAAGAGCACTGTTGGACAACATAAATGAAACTTTGAAGAAAATTGGAAAGAAGCTGGAAATAATGAGCTGCAGCCAAAAGGAATTATTTTTGTGGGAACTTAGCAGAATTTAAATGAAAATGAAAAGCAGGAGAGAAAGAAAGAATGACAAACAGGAACTGTGGTCAGGAGGGACAGTCTGTTCAAGTAAGTGGTGCAAATGAAAAATAAATAAGAAATAAAAAAACAACAGAGTTAAAAATGGTGCTGGAAGGATAGTTAATGAGGGGAAAAAAAAGAACTGGTTATATGAACTTTGTTTATTACCTTAAAAGGAGTATTTAATAGAGATTTTGATAAGGCTGAAATCCCCCAGATACTTATCTAAACTTATTTACCAAACCTTATCGTAGAGAATAAAATTCATGATTAGGTTTATTGGCCCTAAGACTTGAATTCAGTTAAAAATTTTATCACAGTTTCCTGTTTTAACAAGGCAGTTCCAGTTCCCACCTGTAAAAAAGATTGTCTATTTTGTGTATTTGTATCATAAACTGTCTGGGCAAATGTCTCTTRCTATATGCTTATAGGATATAGGTGATAACAAAGCTCTAATATTAGCTGTTGACTATGAGTTATCTGCAGTAGGAAGAAAATATAAAAATAAAAGTTAAATATGTGGTGTGAATGTCTAATAATCACTAGTCAAATAACTCAAGAGAACCAAAGCAGAAATTTGATAACAGGTAACAGAAATGTGGAAATGGAATAAAAATGTAAGTGTAAAAAGAATTTAWTTCCTTGTGAACCTCTGAGACAGAATTGTGAAACTTCCATCTCAGTAAAGCCTTATGTTTAATCACATTCTTTGTGTTGACTGCTTATTTAAAGAGCAGTGTAAGTAATAGGAAAAGCATTTTTAATGTAATTATTAAGTAGAAGAATTAAAAGTTCGTTGTAGTCTGCATAAACATTTTTTTCCCTCGGATAATTAAACAAAATTGCTGGTTTCATTAAATGTAATCCATATAAGTACATCTATAATCATTCTCATAATTCTTATACTGCTGCGGATGGTAGAATGGCACATATTCTTGCCCTATTCTGAAATTTTGTATGGCTATCATTATGGTATATAGACATTATAAGTGAGCCTGCCCCCTTTCATCTCATTTGCATTGCTCTATTTTAGTTATTTTAGTATCACACATCCTCAGATCACAGAAGATGGTCTAGCTGTGAGTAAAAGATGAAACTACAGTGCAGTGTTTTTAAGCCGTCTTTGGTTGCAGTCCCAGGGGATTACTCCAAGGCAGAGATGTAATAGTGTCTAGATTTGGCCACTTCTACCAAAAAATTACTATAAAGGATCTTCATCATAGGAACAGAAAACCCATGCCATTTTTAAGCAGATAGGAGATTGTTCTTGTATTTGTTTTAATACTAAACAAAGCTTGTCTGGACCTGCTGTACAATGTTATCCTAATTTTATGTACAATATTTTGATAAGACACAGTTTTCATATAGCAAAAGAAATCGTCTGGTATGCTCTCTGAAAACTTCTCTTGAAACCATGCTTACAGTATGTGCAGGGCCAAATCTTGCCACTCTTACTCGTATTGTGAGCGGTTCCCATTTACCTCAATCAAGAGAAGTGGTAATTAAAGATAACATCTGGCTCTTTATAAATATTACTATAAACTGTAGACAGTATACTGCCTCTGTCAGAGATAGTCCTAGAAAAATATATCTGCCAAAGCATCTATCATTTTTATATGCCAAGATATGTTTTATGTAATGAAACATATTAAAGACCATTTATCATAATCGTCTACTATACAGTTACTGAATAAAAGTAAGTTATTGACATACTAGTTGCTTATTAAACAAATTTGAAGAGCTGAATTAAATTGCAATTAGAAAAATGATCACACATTAAATTTAATTTGACTGGATTTCTTCCTAAATATTGAAATTAAAGTGGATTACATTTGCAATTCTAAGATTTACTTGAGATGATAGTTAAGATTTGCCAATACTTACTTGAAAATCAAAAACCAGAATACACTTTGTTATACAGCAGAGATCACTGTATGTAAAATGTGAGAACCTCATCACAGTGCAACTAATTAGGTAACATTTCAGATTGTTGCCTTGAAATGCACAACGAACCATATGACCAATGTCTTACTAGGAATTTTTTTGAGCAAGACTGAAGAGTTAGAGACAGTTCCACAATGGACTAAGGTGTGGCACTGCTGAACGGCGCCATAATTAGCTACTTCTGACTATAAACCTGGATTACATGCCAGAATTCTGCAGCTTCCTCAAAGGAATGTGTAGTGTACTTAAGAGATGCAGAACAACCAAATATTAGGGGACATCTAAAGTAAATATAAGAAATAATAAAAAGAAGCGTTTGAAAGAAATAATAAAAAGAAGCGTTTGAAATCCTGTCTTTGTCCCAAGTAAGTCATTCATCAGAAATTTTAAAACAGGTACTTATCTGAGACTGAGACCTACTGCAGCAAACTCAATATTCATAACAGACATTACTCCCCACACAATTCAGTCAAGAATTAGAAAGAAGAAGATGCAGAGTTTTATTAAGAAGTGAAGACTAGCAACCATGTTTTAATAATATATTAAAGAAGGAATTTAAAACTAATAGAGTAGTTGCAAATAGAAGATCTTGGCTTATCATTACTAAAAGTGTATCATGATTAAAGATAAAAATATATCCTATAAGTTAAAGATWTTAAAATGTTTTTCTGAGATAAAATGCAATTCATAAACTGTAATAAAATACTGTAATCTGACTATTCATCTGAATTACAGTTCATAATGTTCCATGGATGATCAGCTAATGGTTTAACTGATAATCAGTGGTCATATTTTGGTCATTTCTGAGGATTCATTGCTGTGAAAACCAAGAGGCCTGAATATTTATATTATGAAAGAAGAAAGTTTTCACAGAAATGACTCTACGGAAGAGACAGATTAGTGATAGCATATCCCCTCAACCATAGGTTCATCACCTTAGGACAGACAGATGTTTGGGTGTTCCCGAGACTGGGACTTCTGCTCACAGCAAACACATATGATGTTCATTCATGGTCTAGGGGTTTTCTGCACTCTTAACCATCTGTTAAAATGGCACCTTGCCTGTTAACAAGCTAGCTATATTGCTCTACAAAGATACGGAAACCAATTATATATAGGGCGAGATGGACTACTCAAATAAACATCAGATATCATTGTTTCCACTAAAATTCTCTCCATTCTAACTAGGTTGTGTCATATTCCTCTTTAACTCTCTCAACCCTTAAAAATTAGTAAATGAGAAAAAAGACCTCCTTGTAATTTTTATTTTATTGAAATATATGCTACCATATTTATTATTTTATTTATAGATTGTATTTTGGGATAATATTTATCATTTACAATCTTTTCAGCTGATATCAACAGCTTTCTGGTATAAAATATTGACTTCAGTGGAACTTGTTCATTCCACAGCAGCTAAGTAACACGTTCAAAATGTTTTTATTCCAACGTATGGGATCTCACGAAGCTTTACTTTCCAAAATTCTAATCACATGCTTCTTTAGCTTTTCCAATATTTAAGAAAGAAAAAATAAAAAATAGCCTGAGACATTACAGCACTTTCCAAACAATTGCTGGCAAGAAAACAGTGCTTCCTCTTGTGACATTCAGGTATAGCCATGCTGAAGTGTGCAGTCATGACCTACAGGGTGGATTACTGTCATTCTTCAAAGCTATGTATGGAAATACAGACCTTAAACACCTGCAGCTAGTTTAGAACATATCAGTTTATGTATTTGGTAATCCTGACTGTACTATCTTATTATCTGAGAAATAACAGTAATAACCATTATCAATTCAATTTAGCTTCATCTCATCCTATTGAGGTAAAGAGGGATTAGTTATATAAACCCAGCAACAAAGCACAGCAAATGAGATGCTCGCTTAGTCAAATTCTCCCAGCTCTCTTCAGACTGGAACCCAGATGCTTTTACATTCATGATGCTATGCGCTATACCATTGTGCCTATTTTAGTGCCATACCTTTGCCATCTTAAAAGATTCTTTCTCTTCATCAAGTTTATCTTCATTCTCATATTATATTGTTTTCATAAGAAAAAAAATCAGTTTATTTGCCATTACTTTTTATCATTTAGAAACAGAGAGGATAATAATATGTGATGTTACATTTAAAAGTGAAAATATTATTTTCTTTCTATAGTAGTTAATTGATTAATATTTTTAATGGAATTATTATCATTTGAATAGTAAGCATTGCAGTGCAAAATTTTAAAAGGGACTAGGACACATTTCATTTTTTCCTCAAAAACTATTTAAAAAACAATCAGACAAACATATAAAAACCCAAATGTATAAATCCTCTCTTTGCATCTTTAACTGAGAAAGGATTTTTTTGTGCTGCCAAACTTCTATGCCTGTATAAAGCACAAACCAGATGAAAGAAGCTGCCAAAAAGGAGCATTTTTGGGTTGTCTTGGGATGAACACTTGATGGAAGATAGAAGTCTGGCTTTTGAAGACCTATCTGCAAGCCTGGGCAGAGCAACTCTTGCACCTTCGGAGTCTGCTCAACTGATGTTAGGAATTGCTAAGTGGCCCAAGATTGAAAAGGTTCAAAAGCTTGTTTCCAGACACTTGACTACCTTCCTTCTGAATTATGAATTTATTTTTGATGTACATGTAGCAAAATAAATGACTGTAATGTAGATAGAATTTAAACTAGCTACTATGAGTAAAAAATGTAGTGAGGATATGCAGCACAGATGTCAGCACAGGCTAACAACGTGCATATATATCTGTAATTCTACCAAAGTTCCTAAGACTACACTGAAGTCCAGCCACCGTATTATTAGTCCTGCTAGCTAAATTAAAGTATGCTTGCTTTCACTGCAACTATGACTTCAATTACTGTGTAGCTATAATCCCAAAAGCACAGCAAAGAAATTCCATCTGAGAGTAGACATTTGCAAACCAATTTTTGGAAGAAGGGTAGGGGAAGGCATAAGGAAATTAAGAAGTTGAAAAGTAGGCTAGAATTTCACTACCCCCCCCCCCAAAAAAAAACATAATTAAGAGAAGACATGACACAATTTGCTTTTATATGTATATGAATTTGTGAAATAATCTCAAATTAAAAACAGAAGCATGGTAAAAAATTAAACTGTTTTTCTCTTTTACTGTAGCCAGATCATAATTAATGAGAATTAGTTCAGAAAGTAAGCATCCTTAAAAATAAACAAACAGTATGTCTAAATCACATTAAAAGATAATGTTACAATATTATGTACAGAATATCCTTTACTTCCCCTTTCTCAGTCTTATCTACTGGGAGAGTACAGAGACCAAGGAAAATATTAGTAGCAATATTATAAAGATCCAGGAATTATTTCCACTGTTCCATCTTAGGTGATAATCTAAAAACTTTACAAACAACTCTTGAAGAATTCTGATATCATGATTTAGTATATGCAAAACTTTCTTACAGCAAGAAAATTTTTCAGGAGATTGTCATGAGGACGTATGTTGTCACTTGAAAAAAATATTTCCAGCTATTCTTTGACAAAAATATTGACTTCTGAACACAACAATTGCTTACAAAGTACAAATACCTGGTGCATTGAAAAGTTTGTTAACGAAAGACAGGATTTTTTATTTTGCAAGTATCTTAATTTGATGACACTTGATACAGAGGTTCACAGCGGTCTCCAGATCAAAGGAGATCAGAAGCCCTGAGAAGTGATGACCAGAAGATTCTGTTGTCTTCTACTCTAGACCGTAATTCCTTTCTCTTTTTWTTAAATTGTTTGTTGCAGTCAGTGGCTCTCTAAGGAGCAAAACACAAGTTTCAGATTTTTCTCAGACTGCAGATTCACAGGGACTGTGGTACTTGCCACTTCTAACAATATTCAGATTTCAGCTGTCCTAGCACTTTTGCTACACATATACTACCAAATAACTAGGACAGGACATTATTTAGTCTTGAAGATGACTGGCACCGTACTGTTTGTGTCATAGTTTGTCCTCCAAAATAGAGTGGTCCCATCCAGATTGCTTATTGGGAATAGTCCCTGGTCTGGGCTATACACCAAACTATAGCTGGGAGTTACTGAGGCGAATACTAGTTGGTATGGACCAAAATCATTCCAAGCACTCTAATAATGATTTCAAAGAATGTACTGTCATATGCCAATGTCCTTGCCAATGGCCTGGGAATGTTTACTTTATATGTTTAAATGCAGCCTACAAGTGCAGTTATTCTGTCCATATTGTATAGTTATTGTCATACATGTGTGAATTCAAATACAGATATATGTGTGACTCTGGTTTGACTCTGGTTAGGTTCTGGGAAGAGGAGAAATGACTAGCAAGTACTATAGTAACTTAGGCTATAACCTGTCAAAGCTTCTAAACACATGCTTAACGCAACATTGATATTTGCTTGTCTGCTTATTCTATTTTTGGACAAAGTTACTGTCTTTCATTTTCATATACATTTAATCCTTTCACAAATTCTAATATCCTTCAGTTTTTAAAACAATTAATGCAATTACATTCAGACCTGAATTTGTCTGCTGCTTTAATAAATCATACTTTTTTCTTGGAAAACTGTTACATCATATTTTTTAGCCGACCTCATTATCATTTACACTAATATCATCTTGCTCTTTCACATGAACTACCCCATTATCTTTATTTTATTGTTGACTGCTACACAGCATTTTTGTTTGCCAAGTACTAGGGCTAGTTAAATACTTCTTTAGGGTAGTGAAATTTTGTAGAAAAAGCTGAAATGGTAAGCAGTGTCCATACAAGCTCTCCTTGAGGAAGAAAAAAAAGAGCTTGCTGACTTTGATCCATTAATTTGACAAATTCTTATTATGTTAGATAGCTAGTTTCATATGGTGACAATTATATGATCTTGAAAGAACAGAAATAATACCCAGATCAAAGGATGATCATCCTTGTCAACCCTTTAGCTGATAAGACGACACTTTGATTAGACACTTGTGTATATACTTAACTATATGTTTAACTATAACTAAATAAATTAAATTGTAATTTATTATTAAATGAGAGATATGTATATGATATAGTAATTTGGCTCATGTATTTCAGACACCTGTTATTTATTTCACTGATTACTATGTTAACCAAGGGGAATTTTCTTAGATTTTGAGAGTGGTATTTCTTTCCTTCATTACAAAAACAAATTAAATTTTCTTAAGCAGAATAGCTTAATTAGTGATGATTTGAAAATAGAGACACCAACTATCATATTTCAGTTTGTGGCAAAATATTTTCAGATAGACTGACCAGCCAAAGCATGTAATAGATATGGTGATACTAGATTTCCAAATACAATAATTAAAGTTCATGAAAAATTAAATGTTCAAGGTGGTTGGGCTTTGATAGTTAATTATTACTTGTTCTGAGACAATTGTATAGAAATCTGTGACATTCAGAATAGTAATATAAATGAATAAAAGAATAAAAATAATGTTTTATACTTACATAATATATTAGGATCCTTTCAAGACATAACACCAAGTATGTTAAATAGTCAGCAAGAATTTTGTGCAGAAATAGTACATATATTTATACAATTACTAAAATAAGAAAGTCACAATGACAGTTATATCTACAGTCATGATCAGGAAAAAAACTAACAGTTATAGAAAGTACTACATATTAGCTAACAAGGTGATATGTTGATGAAGTATTACATCCCTGAGGCCAAATTGTAAGAGAATAAAGACATCCTTTGGAGGCTGTTTTCCATAAGCGTTTGTACTACTTGATTAAACTTGGCTTCAAGTCTAAAAGTCACTACACAATCTATACTAAATCCTTAATTGTTTCATTGCTGCTAAAGTGCTTTGCACACTGCTGAAAGTGTGTAATATAAGATTTGACGTTTCTATAATTCAGTGCTCAGTGAAGAGAATACAATTTTGCACAAGCTTACATTTATTTTCATTAATATTATTAATAGGTTTTTGACAGTAAGAATGGAAGGATTCAAAAAACTTTGACGCCTATAATTCCTTAATGCAGTTTTGTCCAACTGGCACTGGTTGCCACTGTCATCCCTCAGGGACAGATACTTTGGCCAATACTGTTTAACACCTTTATTAATGACCTAAATAATTAGAGAGAGCAAATTTGCAGACAACACAAACTGCAGGGAGAGGAGCAGTGGAGATGCTGGGTGACAGAGCTAGAGGGATCACAGGCATCTAGATAGGCTGGAGGAATGGGCTGACAGGAATTTTATGGATTTCAACAAAAGCAAAGTCCTGCACCTGGAGTGGAATGATCCCATGAAACAGCACAGGCTGGGGGCCAACTAGGAAGAATATAGATAGACCTGGAGGAAAAGACCTGGAGGTCTTTTTCTTCTGAAAAACTGGTGATCTGACCTTCAGACCTAAGTTTAAGCTTTCGAATATAAGTTAATTCTGGACAATTTGCATTCCTTTCTACCATTCAGCTGTTAGCCTTCTTTACTGGATGGATACAGAAGCCTAAAGCAGAGATGAGGAAAAAAATATAGGATCAGAATATAAAAGGCTGGGCAAAACAAATGCAATATTCCACAACTTGAACAAAAAATAAGTTTGGCAATTCAAAGTTGTCTTTTACTGAAGGGGAGGCTGCAGTGACAGTGGGATGGTAAAGGTAAAGATTCTGAGAGAAATGAGGGAGGCAAATAGCAGAATAAAGACTTTTCTCTGCAAAAGACTGGATTTCACCTTGATCAAGAAATTCATAGGTGGGACCCTGCGGGAAGCTAGGGGCAAAGCAGCTCAGGAGAGCTAGCTGATCTTGAAGGACAGTTTCCACGAACTACAGGAACAGTCTATCCTGACAGCCAAGAAAATGAGCAGACCTGGTAAAGGACAGCTGGGCTTACCAAGGAACTACTGACTTTCCTCCAGTGCAAAAAGAACATGCACAGGGGGCAGAAACATGGAAAGGCTATCCTTGAGGAAAGAGAAGCCTCATGCTTTCACTTGGGGATGGAATTAGGAAAGCCGAAGCTCATCTAGAGTCAGAACTGTTGAGTAATGTGAAAAGCAACATGAAGAGTTTCTACAGGTTTGTTGGAAGAAAAATGATGACGAAGGAAAACACGGACCATTACTGACTAGGGCAGGCTTTCAACACAGTCTTCCACAGTATTCTCTTAGCCAAACTGAGAAGATATGGATGGACTGAGTAGACTACAAGACGGGTCCAAAACTGGCTGCCTCATCAGCAGAGGTCAATGGTTCAAAGTTTAACTAGTAGTCAGCTGCAAGGGGCATTCCTCAGGGGTGGGCATTAGAGCCAGTGACATTCAACATCTTCATCAACAACCTCTGTGCTGGGAAGAAAGGCACCCTTAACAAGTTTGTGGATGATACCAAACTGAGGGGAGTGCTGAAAGGCGATATGCTGGAAGGAAAGGATACCATTCAGAGGGACCTCAGGAAGCTGAAGGAAGGGGATGACAGGAACTTCATGAAGTTCAGCCAGGACAGATTTGAAGTCTTACAGCTAGGACAGGATAAACCCATGCAACAACACACACTGAGGACTAACTGGCCAGGAAACAGCTCTGCAGAAAAGAGCTAGCTGTCCAGTAGACAGGTTGAACACGAGTCAGCAGTGCACCTTTTGAGAAGAAGGCAGCTAACCACATACTGGCGCTGTACTACCAACAGCATAGCCAGCAGGATGAGGTAAGTAGTTATTCCCTCTACTCAGCAGTCACAACTGGAGTACAATTTTGGACCTCCCCATACACGAAAGACAGTGAAACACTAGAATGAGTCCAGCAGAGCATCACCAAGATGCTCTTGGGGCTAGAGCTCATGATGTATGAGAAAAGGCAGAGAGAACTGGGTTTTCTTAGCTTTCAGAAGAGACAAGTAAGGAGGACCTAACTGCAGTCTTCAGCTACTTAAAAGGGGTTATAGAGAAGATTAAGGTGCAAGATTAAGGTGTTTTAAGGTAACTTTATTAACCTTAACTTTGCATTTGTATTTCTTCTCTTTATTGTGTCTGAATATTGCACTTTATATCATAGATGCTACCCTTTTAATACTACTTCACACCATATATTAAAGCTTGGCAGTCTGGCTAGGAATCTTATTTGCTCAGTGTATCATAATTGACCAAAACTTACACACTGAGTGTGTGCTTACACTCTTAAGATATCTATAGCCAATAGCTTTCAAATGAAAAGTTATCAAAGTGTAATATAGTAGTAAACTATACAGAATTTCACTTGTTGCAGTATACAGAAGATTTAGAGGACAGAAAATCTAATGAATTGAATTTTGTAGAAGTCTGTTATGAGAAGAAACTTTATCAACATGAATATATAAAGAAAAATAAACTATTTGAGGTTGTTGGAAAAGAAGGGGACTGGCTAGGTAAAAATCATTCAAGGTTGCATGAAAGGAATAAAAGGTGGGAAGACAGAAGAACATACACAAAGGAATAAATGGACTGAAGATAAGGAAGCACTGAAGTCAGCAGTATATACACAATTCTGGAATGAATAACTGATGTACACCCACACCTGAGATCCATTCACAGGTTTACATTTTACTCCATTCATTGAAAAGAGAAGGACACACTTAATAAATCTCCTTCAGCTTTGAAATCTACTCATTCTTGGTCTCATATATATTTTTTCCAAACTAGGCAATTATGGAGAAAACTCATTTATCATGGCACCAATCTGAAAATGAGGGCAAGAGATAATTATTACAAAACTGTCTCAGAATAAGCATCTAAATTAGGAAGACAGGAAACTAAGAGTTCAGAAAATATGTTAAAAGGTCAGAGAAACATTAAATTCCTTATTTATCTTAATACTTTATTTAATAGTTTGTCTTGACCACAATTTGTTGTAAAAATATTGATAAACATGCAGATGATGAAAGTATATATAGATTATTAAAATGACTGAAATGTTATCAGATTAACAAATTTTAATAACCTGAATATATTATTTTATAGTAATTTATATATTTTATAGTAATTTATATTCTTCCCAGTATGTGAAAAGTCTATTTTTTTTTTGTAATACTTTACTAAGGAAAACAGAAAAAAAAATGCACAGATAGTAATTTATATTTCTCAGATGCACAATATTCAGGGATCTTTGATGTCTTTCAGATGAACAAAGCAAAGTATTTTGCATAAAGAATACAATCTATTGTATTTTGATAGGAAATCTGTCACCGTAGAACCTTGAATTCATTTCTCATCCTGCAAACCTTTTATTTTGCACTGCTTTGACAACAGTCTGGACATAGAAAACAGCTTATGGGAAAGGAGCAGAGTTGCCACAATGATTTGTTCTGCATTTTATTATGTCTGAGCCAGTAATAAACCATACAAAATGTCTTTGAATGTATTTGTCATTTGTATTTCAACTTAAGGGATGTTTTCAAGATATTCACTTTGATTTATATACATTATTCATAGCATCAGACTGATTATCCAAGTCACGTGATACTGTTTCTTCTCCCAGACTGTTTAAGGAGTCTTGTATTAACTGACTGGTTATTACCAATGGAAAGAATATCCATTCCTTACACTGGGAATTCTTGCAAATTCTTAACAATATTATTCAACAAATAGCTATAACAGTTCCCCATAGAATACTATTCCAACAGTAAAAAGATCTTTTTTAAACACACCTTTTTTTAAGAGAAACTATGCATTTAGCCTTTGGAATCAAGAATTTGATTTTTTTTATTAATTCCTCACTCCTTTGATACCACAGCACGATTTCCTCTCAGGACTGGGTTTAAAACATATTTTTACTAAGTTTGGATGATCCTACTTTTATTCTGGGTGTAGCATTCTTATCATTTCATCTTTACTTCACATTAAATCTTTTTGATAAATATAGAATAATCTAATTATATTTAAATATTTATTTTTAATTTATTATTTATAATATTATAAAATCATCAACACAACTGGAAACAAACGTGGCAGATTTGCATTGCTATTCATTACTGTTTCTTTTTTCTCATTCTTCTTTACTACACTTTCTTCTATACACTTCTATACACTTAAAGCTTTTTAGAGCAGAGGTCACTCTTTCCCTGTGTCAGTATTATATGCAAAATAATGGAGTCTTCATCCATAACTGGAGTTTCTAGGCAATACTTCAGTGAAATTAATTTTAGTGTTAACACCAATTCTCTATTATTATTATATGAAACCTTCGGTAAATTTTGAGCACAATGGAGAGTAAATTAAGAAGAAGCCACTAAAAACAAAGGAGATTCTGATGAACTGTACATCAACAGCCATGTTGAGTTATTATTGGTATTAAGTTCACAACAAGTGGTATCAGAAAGGCCAATAGAGAATGATACATAGAAAATATAGCATGTAGTATGTGGCTTGGCCTGATGCTCCTAGTAAATAGACTGCTTTTGATATTCTTTGTGTGAAATATTCAGGTTTGGATTTCTTACTTCAGTGAGTTTGTAAATGATTTCCAGTCAAAAGATTCCACCACTTCTATTCTTCCTTTAAAAATAATGACTACTGGACAATATTTTCACACTGATTAAACCTTGGAAAGGGGCAGGTACTTGTTTTTAGTCAGTTGGTTATTTGCTATGATTTGAGTGTTTAAATGAATACATATTCTGCCTTTGATTCCATGAAGCTGAAGTAAAGCAGAAAGTTTTTCCTTGTACAGGGAAAAATAATCTGTTCTGTTYAAGGTATTTAAAATAGACAAAAGAGAAGGAATACAGCACTTTTTAAGCCATATGACAAATGTGAGTTGTTTTCTTTTTCTCAGTAAAATGAAACAATATACAGTTATACATATAAATCATTAACAAACTGAGACCTCAATTCAAAGTAAAAGAAATTCAATTCTATCACGGTAAAAACAACACAAAATATTGTATACAAATTATTTGCTGATTACRGGTTGGTGGATAATTTCTAAAGAAAGGACTCACCTGACAATATTAATTGAAAGATGAAATTAAACTCTTACTATTGTTACACTTCATTTGTCATCGAGGAAAGGGCAATTTGATTGTAAGTAAGTCTTCTAATGGCTTCATAAGCTAAATGGAGGCAGAAAAGAGTCAACAGGAACAAAACAAAGTTCAGCAGTAGAGGCATCATTGAAAATATGCATACTTCAATGCTAGAGAATGAGGCAACATATAAATTAAACGTTTACAGGGACCACTCAGGAAAACAAAGCAATTTTACCAAACCTAATGAGACAGACCTCTACAGCTAAACTCTCTTAACTTACACAATGTTTGCATGTCATGAATGTGAAAAGAAACATTCTATTAATTTCAACATTTTTAAATCTTTTTTCGATATTCAGGCAAACCAGTTGATACATTCATACATTCATTTTCCTGAGGTAATTCTGCAAAGAGTGAACACATGACCTGATAAGAGTTATGTGTACCTTTTGTCCTTGAGATCCAGATTCTTGCCCTCATGTTTTCTTTCCTTGTCTTACCCCTATCTCCATCCCTTGCCAAGGAATTCATCCTGTCCTACTGCTCTAGCTGTGTCTGGCTAATGTCCATGTCAAAATCCATTACTTTGTATTAAATTGAGATAATAGCCCTGTTGTCCTGTACTAAGCTGTAATGAGTGACCTGYCTCCTTCAATACCAGGCACCACGACTTTGGGTTGATAATGTAAGAGGAAGTATGCTGTGCCTCAGCTTTCCACACAGCCCTCCTGTCTCTCTCTGTTTCCCTCTCTTGCAAGGGCTGACAGAACCTCAGAAGGTGGCTACAGAGCTGCGGTCTTTTTGCAAAACAGAGTTGTGACAGATAAAATAAATGTGTAACACACTGAGGAGAATGAGGAGATAGAATTGTGCAGAGAAGAAAGAGCAGAAGGAAGGACTTACAGGAATATATGTCAGGCCAAAAATTCAGTGTAGACTTATCTGCCCAAAATAGTTTCTCTGGGATAAAAGGAAGCTCGTTAAATAGCATGAGAAAGTTTAATCACAACTGTAAGGCAACTTGCTAAGTAGGGGAACCACTGAACTGAGACTATATGAAAAGCTTAATTATCCAGAAAGCAGGCTTACCTATCTCCAAAGGAACTGGCCAGTGGAGAAGAACTACCTATGGATAGCCTTATCAAACATGGAAAAGTCATATAACAATATTCTTTAATCATCCTACAGGTTTTTATGGGGCGAAGGACAAGGTTCTTTCTATTCAAGATTACTGCTGACTCTATGATAACCTGAATGGTTATTTTCGAAAAATTGTGGCACTGGTCTTTGGATCTAACAAAACTTGTATCTAAACAGCTGTTCACACAGCTCTTCTTGGTTACTTTTATGAGATTTATACTCTCTCCTTAAAAAGGCCTGAAGTAATACTAATACTGTTACCATCACTCAGGTTGCTCATGCACAGRATTTGTTCAGCTCCCGGTGGTTTTCATCTATTACTGTGATGGATAAAAGCCAAGATATCCCTCCTAAGTTACTGTGTTTCCTAAAGCTAGAAATTGGTCAGAATAGGCAAGGTTTTATCAATCTCAAGCTAATGAGGGAACAGGTAATGGGATAACTTAAAAAGCATCATAAAGGAAGCAGGTAAATGCAGATGTGGAACAGCAAGTAATTTTGGGAAGTTTTACCTTCTATCTATAGCATGAAAAAAGACACAGGGATCTGATCCACAGCCTACTAAACACCAACAGTGTGAATTGAATTAGTCATCCAGCGTACTTGAAAGAAATATTCACTGTCTGGGTAGTATTTAAGCATTTATTTAACATTAAACTCTTCCTTGATTAGGGACTTAAATGCTTGTGTTTTCTTGAATTGCGTCCTTACATCTGCAAACAAAACTGTGTAGAATACATTTGGAAATCAAGTATCTTAGAATGTATTCAAATATCATGTAACRTTTTTCAGAGCCTTTTAAAATAATATCTTTTGAATGGGGGTCTTCGTATAAATCAGTGCCTCTTTTAATAAAACACAATTACTAACTGCATGGTTCCAAAAAAAGGTGGAGTAATTATTTTTGTCCTGCTGGAGAGAAGAATTATCTTATCTGGCAAACTTTAAAGTTGGCTGATGGTTATAAACTATGTTCTTTTCCTTCATCTTTTTCTATTATACCATAGGGATACAAAGAGGAATTGAAGATCCCAAGAGGTCATCTAGGTAAGATCAGAAATACATATGGTAACTCCTGTCAGATATTTGTCTAATGATGGGCCTTCCATAATCTTCCTTATTATCCAAGTTTGTTTCATGGGTTATGAATGTAGAATTGATTATTTACAAAATTTGAAATGTGTCCTTTTGAATTGTTTGCTATTTTTGTTGCACTACAACTTCCAGTTGTGAAAATGACATTTAAATGTTAACACTGTCCACCAAAGCAACTGTAATCACTTTCAGGTTAGTATAACTGATAAATGCAAGAAGTATACACTGTATGTCATTATCTAGGTTAGTAGAAAAACTAGTAAACATCCAGCCCAGATTATAACCTTGTAAAAAACACTTGATACTCCCTTCAAATTTGACATTTAATTACTGAATATTCTCATTTTAGCATGCAAGTATGAACATCCAATTTTGCGCACCTACCTTCTGATAACTTCAGTTAGCCCATATTGCCTCAACTTTTGCTAAGCAACTACAATTGTCTTTCTCTATATTTAAGTATATGCCATCAGTAAGAAGATCTAGAAAAAATAATGTATGTATTATATGCCATCTTAAAATTGGCAGTTGACAACTTATTTATGTTATGTTTACTTTGTCAGGTTTCAGATGAACACATTACAAAATTATTTTTCATATAAGGTACACACTTCTCCCATGTTCAGGGAAAGCTTCTCATGCACATAAAATGAATACTGATAAAACATATTCTACTATAAAAGATACCTTATTTGTAATACTTCTGTTTTGCCTGTATTTTAAACAACATAAATTAGAAGCAAGGGAATAAAAATAAAATCTGAACTATCACTGAATGAACTATTTATTTTCTTATCTATTACTTTTTCAATCCTTTCCGAAACACTAAGAAAGGATTTGCCATTGGTTATTTTTGGTTATTTTTTCTCTTTTTTTCCTTTTTTTTTTTTTTTTTTTAAAGCAATGCATAAAAAGGTAATGGTGTGACTGACTAATTCACTGGAAGGACATCTGAACTTGTTGCTCTAGTCTATTCTAGCAGTCATCCTCCCTGCAAAGGGTAAAGAAGATACACTCTATTACACATGATACACCCCACAAACATCCTCAATTCACAAAACAACTAACCAGTGAAACCTTCTAGAGGCTTTATTTGTTCCACTCTTGAGAAATTTGGATTTTCACCTGCTTTCCTTATTTAAAAAATGATTCAGGGGAAAAAAACAAACAAACAAACAAACTGCATTTTGAAAGTTGTTTGCATCATAATAACAGTTTCTTGACAGTAATCTCATATTCTCTTATTGCTTTCTAATTACTACTTAGCAAAAAGATTAAGTTCCATTGTGTTCCAAAGTAGCTTTAACTTGCTGTATTGCTTATCAATATAACCAGCTGTTCAGTGGTAGATTCAGTGATGACGGCATTTTTAATTGCTTTTTTCATTTGGCTAAGTAAGTTCAGATGGTCACTAATTAGTTCTGTCATGCTGAGGTAGTTTTGTTATGAACAATGCAATCAGTGTTTCATTGAAAAGACAACTTTCCCAAGATCAACACTGCTTAATTATCCCTAGGAATCCATCCTCAGTTTCTTTATTTGTTATTGCTGCCATGACTAAGGTGACATGAATTAAACTGAACTGCCACTTAAAAGAAAGCTTCTACTAGTGCACATAATGATTTTTCATTTTCCTCTGCTCAGAAGCAATCAATTGAAACAGTCATAAAGACTTATTCTTTATTAAGGTTTATGCCTTGCTTTAGGGCAGCCTGAGTTATTTCAAAATTATAAGACATTGAAGCAGCTTATGATATTCACACTTGTGTCTGTGTTTCTCTTACATGAAACATCATGAGATTTCTGGCTTTTTATTAGGTATTTTCATCTTATTGTGTGGGAGAAAACAGTCTTCCTGAAATACCAGAAAGAAGCAATAATAGCACTTTTCTTTCAGATAGATAAAAATAAATAAAAATGAATTAATGGCATCCCATAAATCATGAATATTAGTTAATTTTTCAGTGTCTATTTTTGTTAAAAAAACATTGTTTTTTTTTATAAGCTTTTCATTTTGTGAAATATAATAATGGTTCTGAATCAAAGTTTTTCAATTCAGAATTGGGGCCCCCTTACAGTAGTTTTACCTAAAATTTTAAAAATAACTTTTTTTCCTCTCTTCATTACAGATCTTCACTGTTAGCTTTTCTATAATGGCTGTTGATTATAAGAGCAAATGCATATTGATGGAATCTTTACTAAAGAGTCACTAGTTTAATAATATTGCTGTGGTAAAGATATGCAAAACTTTCTGGAAAACYCTTGTGAGAATATCTAAAATTGTGATATTATAAAATTCAGTAAGTGTGTATTAAAGAACTTTTTAATACATTCTTTAGCATTTTGTGTAACTTATAGAGTATAACAGTTTCTTTTGATGTTCTCATGTATCTGTATGTTTTTGTCATAAATATGTGGGAATACCCAGTGATATTTTGATGTGCCAATTCATGTTCTTGAGCTACCTATGGCTGGTTGGGCTGGCTGTGGCATCTAATCTTTGATGGAAGACGTGAAGAAAATTCAGGCTAAAAATTACATCTTTGCATCAAGCCAGCAAAATCAGGTTTATAGCAACTGAGTGAGGAGAAACTAGAAAAAAGTCTGTTCTACAGATGGTGACTTCATCAGGCCCAATGCATTATTAGAGTATTAGTCACTGTATCAGAATATCTTACTGTACATCAATTTTAATCTGTACTCAAAAACTATTTAAATGTATGTTATAATTAAATATGTGTAATACGTATTTGCTTGTAAAAGCAAACAGAAAAGCTCTAGACATTTGTTCCATGTAAATATGTGTCCACTCAACATTTTTATGATTGCACAATAGTTGTTCCCTGTAGACAACAAATGATGGCCCATGAAAGCATAAAACAAAAGTATTAATCAAGAGCAGAGATATGAAGGACTAGAACCACCAGTAAAGGTGCTTAGGAGAACTCAGTTCCTGTTAAAATAGTATTTTATATATACAAAATGAAAAGGAGAAAATGAGCTTCACAAGAAGTATTTACAAATTCAGAGCAAGAAATAAGTGGATATTAAATTACCCAGACACTTCAGAATCTCACTAAGGATTTGTTTTGACTTAGAAGAATGCTAAAAGTTAGAAACACTGCACTGACTACTACAGAGCTGTGGTGCGTTGTCTTTGTGAGAATGTTCAAATGGCAAAATGCAGTATAACTCTATCCTTTGGATAGGGTTTAATTTTCAATCTATATTAACCTTAATCAGCATGCAGCTTCTTCATGATCCAGAATTTCCTATAGGATAAGTGAACTATAAATTCCTACAGAATTAACCCAGACATTATTTTTAACTTTTTTAAAAAGTATATAAACTAACACTAGAAATCTTAGGCTCCTAAAAAAAGTTGAAGACCACAATACCAGCCTTTTCTTACATAGTAGATAGTTGGTTGTCTCAGCCTGGGATCCATGCCTCCTTTCACCTAATTCATGCAGCTGCCTAGAATAAATGTTGAGATATGTCTTAAGCTATGTCCGTACTACAAACAAAAAAGTGTTAAGGCATGAACTCAAGCACTGTTCTGCAAGTATCCCTACTGCTTAATTAACTTGATTGATACTTCCTGTCAATGTTTTCCCTTGTGCCAACTGGCATTTGCCCAGAAAATCCTGGTTGCAGTTCAGGGCACATACATGACATGTACCCTTCCCAATAGGCAGTTTGAATGTGACTGTGCATTTTGGAGTAAAAGTTTTGAGTGTAGCTGTGCATTTTGGAATAACATTTAGTTATGTGACTATGAACCACTATTGGCCTCAGAGCCACTGAACATTTTCTGGCCTGTTTTATTCAGTAATAAATTCATTGCCAGAATTCTACACTAAAGAACTGTAGAGAAACACATCAGTCACTTAGGATTCAAAGTGTGAAGGTAACCATTTACATCTTTTCCTTTTGGAACACAGCAGGTTTTAAGAAAGATTGTGCTATCTTTATAAGACAAAGACTGAACACTGGAAGAGGTTGCCCGGAGAGGCTGTGAAGTCTCCATCCTTGGAGATATTCAAAAGCCGTCTGGACAAGTTCCTGGGCAACCTGCTATAGTTGACCCTGCCTGAGCAGGGGKTTGGACCAGATGATCTCCAGAGGTGCCTTCCAGCTCCAAATATTCTGTGATTAAGGTGCCTGCTCAGAATCACAGCACCAAGGATTTACTTTTCTCCTTTGCGTAAGGATACCAAAACCCACGTCTTCCAGGACTGCATTTTAATTCCCCATTATGTTACACTCAAAATCTTGTTATGGGTGAAAAAGGACCACACCTTATATGCAAATATTGTTAATATAACTGAAAACTTAACAGTCTAATCAAAGAATTCTTAGTCCATATTTAATTGTTGCAGAAAAAGAAAGAAAAACAGAAGAAGGCTCAATAATAATAATAATAATAATAATAGAGTTCAAATTGTCATATGCACACTTCCTACTATTTGCCCCTTTTTTGCAGATGTTATGCTCACCCTTTCACTGCTCGTTACTGTTCTAACATGATTGGCTTCAGCCTGGTGTGTGTGTGGCATGGTCGTATGGTGAGTCGTCAGTATCCCAAATCCTTCACCAGGAGGAGTATGATGTTGATGGATTCTTCCTCACACTGGGATCTGCTTGGGGTCATTTTTATCTGTTTGCTAACATGCTTTTACACCTTGTTCTTTCATTGGTCTGCAAGTTCAGATTACATCTGATTTTACTATAGATGGTGTGTTTTACATATGTCAGGTAGCATTTCTGTGTTCTCTATGTTACCCCTAAAACTGCTTTCGTTCAGCTCTAGGTCTGCATTCCTYTGACTGAGCACTGGAGAGTTGATTTTAGCCATGGGGTCTTTGGTGTCAGCTTGAGTCCCATCTCTTACCATCCTATGCCTGTAGTCCTGCACGCTGCATCCTGAGTTTCTATTTTCAAGGCCTCTACTGTCATACCAGGGCTGCATTCCTCTACATTGCATTACTACTTTAGAGTCAAAAACCCCGCATTTTACACAGAGCAACTACTTGTTACTACTGTCTGTATTAAAAAAAAAGATGGTTGTACCACACAAAAGTAAGCAAAAGTAAAGCAAATCAGCCATTACCACCTGGTCATTAGGAAAATTGCTGTTACAGCTAAATCAAGTGAAAAAAAAGCTCCAGGCAGGTTAGGACAAGTTCTGACAGAGCAAAGCTGACAAGGTGCCATCCTGAGGCCTTGTAAACTTGGCACAAAACCCATGGCCCCTTACTGCCATGGCAGTACTGTGTTACAGGGCTACAGGGCTATATTTATGGGTTGTAAAGGTATGGTGTAGATGACAGTCCACTACAGTCAGATGAAGCTATACCATTGCATGGTAAATAATGCAAGATGCATTGTGACAATAGGAATAGGATTCTACATCTTAGATAGCAATAGCRAAAACAAACAAGCAAACAAAAAACCCCCCTGCAGGACAGTTATATCTCAGTCCCTGTTCCCAGGGTTATTTCTTCTGGTTTTCTATCTTCTAGGATTAGTAGTTATAGTATCTTCTCAAGAGGTAGGAGATATGGGACTGAAATCCTCAGCTGTGTTCAGAAGTACCTTGATGTCACTAGGACACCTGATGATAATACCTTAATACCTTTTAAATGAGCAGTCAGGTGGAGATCTTCAGTATCACAATTTTATAATCCATACAAGTCCTACTTTCAGCACCTGTCTTTTCAGAAAATGGTGAAAGATACCACTTTGTACACATTTCACTACATAAATCCAATATTCCAGGCGAATATAGGTGCCTAGAACTGGCTACACAGTCTTCATTAGATTCCTARCAGGAACTTGGCCTCTTCAAATGCTGACAGCACTTTTCTCCTCCCAAGTATGGGAAGCCTAGTTTGAAAATGGTGGCCCTGGTTAGAAACTTTTCTTTAGTTTTTAGTACAGAAATATACCTACAGAGAGTCTAAGGTCAAACTTACATATGAGCCAAAGTGATTAGTGCCTTGTATGTAAAGCATGCACTACATGCTCTTTCTTATTTTGCTGATTTAGGTCCTTCAGGTCATGTTTCTCAGACCTCCAGATCAAGCTTGGCTTGCACACCCATAATACTGTGTAATCCTGTGCTCAGGGAAGAGGGCTGGTACATACTTGAATCTTATTTCAACATGAAGTCAGATCACCTCTGGAACACAACCTAGGTTTGGGAAGAGCTTCCATAACCTTCAGTTTAGGTTTTTCAACTACAATTTTATTTTTATTTTTAGTTAAAATTATAAATAATTTGTATTATCACAGCTTTCTCTTTTGACTAGTGATACTTCAAAATCAAAAGACTGGATGCTTATTTTAAATAAATCTTAATCATATGCATACCTTTTAAATTATTTGATTCCTCTCATGCTATTGTGGCAACTCAAAATCCAGAGTTTATATACAATCAGATTTTCAGCTTAAAAAAAGACTTTTATTATTGTATGTTATTAGTTTTTTTATATTTCCACTTGCCAGAGAAGACAAAAAAACAGAGAACACAGGATAATTTTGATCATCTTTCTCAATTCCATGCTATTCACTTCTTTTGGATCTGCAGTACCAAAAGTAAAAGCATTATGACAAGAAGACACATTTTGATCAGAATCAGAGTTCGAAGTATGGGGAAGAGATAAAGGGAAGAGGAGAGGGAAAATGGAATCATGCTATTCCAACCAGGGATGTGTGAAATTAGAGGTTTAACTCTTGCACTGGGTCACATAGTAAAGTCTGTATTTAGAACCCACTAAAAGTGATAAGAATATCTTGATTCCTGTGGTGCCTGTAAGGGTAGGAGAACAGAACAGGATCTCTCCTATATAGGCACTACAGTACTTCTCTAGACCTTGCCAGAAATTAGCTCGCTCCCACCTAATCAAAGGTGCATAAGCAAAATATATGTGAGCAAACATTTGTTTCTTACCTATGTAATCTAGCAGAGCTCTGTGCTCAACAGGGCTTGCTGCTTCTCAGAAACCATTGCTGCTATCAAGCAATCATTGCATGTCAAGAGTGGGTTGTTCAAGCTGTCGCTGGGCTCAGTGAAAACTGTAGTGCAGGAGACTGCCACACAAGTAAAACCCTCCAGATCAGTATATTGACTTTATACTACTATTATGAAAAGCACTGAGAAGTAATAATGGAGAGATCTTCTTACTAATACATTTGGACCTGGCACTTAGATCCAAATATCTTAGATAATGTCTGCTATTGTTGCCATATTGATAATTGCTTCAATTTTACCAGTACAGGTCTTCTTTTTACAGTCCTTCCAGATTAGAAAATTGGCAGTATTATCTATATTCATACAATTATTGGTCTGAATCTATTACATTTTACAGAAAGGAGCTTAGCATTCATTGGGAAGAGCACGACTGAGAGGAAGACTCTATAGTCTAATTCTTAAGAGATTCATCTGTTCCAGAGGCTACTTACATATTTGACAATAAACAACTGTGCACAAAATTCATAAATAGTGTCAGACAACTGAAAAGCGTCTACTGTCCTATGAACACCCAAATCAAGTTCTATTGTATTAGTAGAAATGGAGGGACTTTGATGCTAACTGGACCTCTTCACTGGTTGATGTTTAAAAAGAAAGTAGTGTTTTTTTTCCTAAATGTTTAAAATGAAAGAACGTAAGCATCTAACTTCCAGGTTGGCACTTGAATGCAGGACTTGCTTCTCCATTGTTTCTCTAAGTCCTTGAGTGAAACAGGAGTCTAAAGAAATACTCTCTAACACATACTTAATTTTAGTTTTTAGCTTTCATAGTTAGGCAAACTAACTGCCTTCTAACTATGTTTCAAATATAATTATTTCCAAATGATGTAATATTTCATAGAATRAAAATTACTTTGACCTACCTAGTCATTAACACTAAAAAGCTATGAAAATTTGTGGTCATGTTTGAGGAAAGCAATGATTCAAACAAAACAAGAACTGGTTTTAGCTTCCAGGCATCTTTTAATGCATATCACATTTAAGTGAAAAAAAAAGTTTGGTATAGTTCTCAGTTTTACAAGTTCTATACTTGTAAAAATATTTGACTCTACTGCTGTGTTGCTTATGTATGGAAATATGAAAGGAATTATCACAATAAAAAGCCCTAATTCAAGAAAAATTTAATGGATGATTTGCCTTACTAAGGACTTCATGCCTGTATACCCTTATCTTTTCCAGCAGCTAGCAGCAACCTTTTTGGGCAGCATGATTTCCTGACCACAAGAAAATTTGTTTTCTTTAAAGCTTTATGTTTTACTTTTTTCTGGCCTGCATGTTTTCTGTTTTAACTTCTTTATTGTACTTCTATTATTTTCTCCTAGTATGCTGTGTCTTAAATTTGGAACTACAGTCAAGTCCAAAGTACTGGTTATTAAATAGGCTGCCTACAGTTTCTGAACATGTAAGTCTGAAAAATAGTTCACAAGCCAGTGGAAATAGTGACTGAATGAGAACATCTATGAATAATCTCTGCATTCTTATAGCAGAAAATTTTGTATTGGATGATGACTTGGGATATTTTAATTGTCTCGCTTATAGGTTATTGCCATTACTGCATCCCAGAACTGGTACTGCACATCACATAATGTACTGCTGCCCAAGTGCCTCAGAAATCTCTTCAGCTTTCTCCTGTTCACAGAACTTGCCACTGTAATTCTATTAGAAATGAAATAAGAACAGTGCTTATAACCCTAGAATTTTCTGCCAAAACACTGTTTTATAAATACTGATTATTTGAACATTCACCTCTTATACTTGCATACACATTACGATCTGGGTCCAGATTCACATTGCACATGTTTCCATTGCTCTTTCTAGTAGAATATTAGTCTTCTTTCCTGTGGCCTATTTTAATACAAGTTTCTATTTTTTGTGAGTTTCTCTCTTAAATAATATAAGAGAATCCCTTCACTTTGGCTATGCTAGAAAAACCACATACTGATGGCAACCAATATACTTATGAAGATAAAAATGACCAGAGAAGAACCAGTGATAAGGTAGAAATAATAAAGTATATTCAAATCAGTTCTATAAATCACAGTTAAACCTGTTCCTAGCACTAGGCACCAAAATGTGTTTCTTAGTGAGCTAGTTAAACCCCTGGCACAAACCCTATTCCCAATAGGAAATTTGTGATTTCAAGCCTACAACCTATCTATATGAATATGTTTTCTTTGTGTTTTAAAAGACAAAAAATAGTTTATATCGTAAAACTATCTTTTAAAAAATCATGCCATAAATGAGCATTTCTACTTAGAGAGAAAATAGCAGTAATAATTATTATTAATAAAATACTTCTAATTATAAATAATTATTCTCTTCTTCTGGAAGAGAAGATGTGTTCAGTAAGATGTTTTTGGAGATGGATTCTCTTGACAAAACCCTTCTAAGTAAAATATCTCTTCGGAAAATGTTTCTGAGAAGGACACTTTAGACAACCCACCATGTTCCTGCAACTTCAGTCCCTTTAAGAACTGCAGGCAGAATCTAAACACCCGGCAGGAGAAGTATTCCCACACATTGCATCATCCCAATTAGCTCAAATATGTTTCTGTATTGAACTGCACACAGCTGCTCTTTCAATTCCTCTTATAAGTGGCTACTCTTCCACACTGCAATATTAGCAATGGACAACTTCCTAGTGTAGGCAAAGCATCATTCTGAAGTCATACTGAAACTGTTGGTTGGATTCAGTTTACTTGTAGTAAATTGCTTCATATTTTCTGTGAAGTACTCTTATGTGGTGACATTAGAAATTCTATCACAAACTAAGTGTGATGTTTCTGTTGTTGAAGCCATTGGTAATATCATGGCATTAAAGTCAATCCTCARATTCAGTGCAAGGAGAATACGGGAAGATCAAAGTACTAGCGCTGTTCTTTTTTACATAAAGCTGAAGGTTGGCACAAACCCAGTGCACTGTGCCTAGTAGAAGATATTCATGGTGGTGACTTAGTTATTTTGTTCATTATTTAATTTTGCAGGTATATGTAATATAAAACATTCTGGAAAAAGAAATAATATATGTTCCTTTCTATAAAATAGTATTAACTGGTTTATTAACGACACACACAAAATGAACTTTGGCTAAGCAAAGAACAAATTTAACAGCAGTGTTTAAGTAGTTTCTTTTTTTATGGTTCACCTTGTTGAAGGATCTTTACAAGCATGAATTTCTTGTATGCTATACACTAAGAGAGTGTTTCAAGAACTGCAATTATCATTACCAGCTGTGTATGGACATACAAATGAGGCTACAGTATCATAGAAATGCAATGAGGTAAGTTAGGAATAGCCTGACAAGACATTGCCCTTGAGATGTAAAATACAGCCTCCTTCACCAGCAGTTATGTATATGTTATCATGCRTTGGGAGCGGGGTTGGGTTTACCTTTGGCTCTTTTTCAGTAAAAATCAGATATACAACAGAGGATTGGATCATCAAGCCATTTAATATTAGAGTTCAAGATTTCCTCCACAGAAGAACACCCTATGTACACAAAAATGTGCCTCTACACACACACATATATGTGCATATAATCAGTGCCCATATGTATGTGTCTTTGTTGACTTCATTTTTAGCCATTTGGCTTAATGAGATTGCAGACAAAAATAGTAGTGCTCCTCAAATACCCTAACATATGATCAAAATAGACACTGTTGACAGTATCTGTTTCATTACATATACCTCCTTTTCCTTCTGTTTATTCTTTAAGAATAGTGAAATTTAAGAATGTTGACATTTAGATTATCAGCACTAAACTAAGTACACTATGCTGCACATCAGTGGTGTTGAGATTACCCCAACAATTCAAACTTCCTAATTATTATGAAAAAAGGAAGTTAAGAAGATAAAAGATAGCTAAGCCACCATGGGAAAAAGAACTCCCTCCATCACTGAATTATATTGCATCTGAAACAACCTGACTTCTTTTTTTCATCTGGCTATTCCTTGAACARCTCCATAGCACAGCTAGAAAACAATGAGCCCTAATTCTTACAGCATTCTTATAGACACGGGTGCCAAGAAAATCTTAATTAACTATGACCTAAATGGTGCTAGAATGTTCCTCCCCAAGGTCTCACATTATAAATTTACTAGTTACAAAAATGGAACTAAAATGACAGATCACTCACTGATATATTTTGAGGCCTGATATTGCATTGTCTCCATGAATTTGGACAGTGTTCAGAAGGAAAAAACACTCTTTCATGCATTCCCATTTTCTAAATTAAGTGCTAGTCTCCATTACAACTGTTTAATTATGGTGTGCACTCATTGATTTCTAAATCTGGGTAATTGTATTCACATAGAAACTGGGAAAGATGGATCCTGTCTATTATAGGCACTGTCTATTATTCCATAACTGGGAGCACTTGAAGCTTGCTGCTGGAGGAAGAGAAGAGGTATAGTGTATCTTCATAAGGTAATTGTTACATTTGAACATGATTTTTCAGAAGAAAAAAAAATCTTRGGAAATCTATCCGTTGAGGGGGGAAAAAAATCCTAGGAGAACTGATATTAAGGAACCACACCCTTACAATTTCTAGTTACTTACAAAGCACAATATGTATATTGAAAAAGTCATTCATTCCTGCTGCTGGTTTTTGAGCTGCTGGCCTCTCATTTTGAGAATATAAAATTTTGCTGCCTTAAGGCTGATAGACATTTTGCAGCACCATCTTTTGACCGACACTCCTGTATTGAGATACCAAATGACTGAAGGATGGACAGTTTATGGAAAACACATTGAAACAATTGTGATGTAATCAGCACTCAACAAAATTTTCAGTAGCAATTCTGTTTTGGGGCTTCCTCCATTTTTGTTTCCATGTCTGTTCTTAAAGCTACCAATTTTGTTTACCAGTAATTTTCTCCCATGAAGTAAGACTTAGATGCAGTGAACTGATATTGTATAAAAATGAGGAAATGCTTATTAAGAGACTGACATCAACTCATAAATCAAAAATAGATGCTGGGATTCTTTGTTCTCTCAGCATTTTTCTTCATATTGTTTTGATAAGCAAATTAAAAGGAGGAACTTAATTGAAATAAAAATCACTGAATGCCATCAGAGTGAGAATAGGAAGGATGTTGAATTGRTATTCTTGGCAGTGTTTATTTCCCCATGTTCACAATGCTCTATTCATTTTTTACAGAAAGAGATAGAAATGAATGGTATCTCTACCTGTCCAAGCAAATTAGTTCCTGTATGGACATAACTCCAGGTGCTGTTATGGTTTCTGTATGGAGAAAACGTGTATCTTTAATACAGACATATCTGGTACAGAATGAAAATAGGGAGGACTGTGGAAGAATGGTTAAGCGAGAAAGGGCATGATCTCTTAGAAGTGAGCAATCCTGCCTTCATGATGAAGGGAGGGCCCCACGTCTATGCGAGCTGTCCTTGAACATTCCTAGACCGTTACAAAAGGGGGAAGACAAGTAGTGGTAAACAAGTCAAGGAGGGGCTAGATCCAGTACATGTCGACAGATTTCTCCGCGCGAACAGCAAGCCTGCACCAATCATATATCCGCTYTAGGCGCGTGAACAAAGATTGTGAGCCAATCATATAGCTATCGCTATCACATGCTCTTATTTCCCGTCTATATATACTCTGTAAAAGCTTGAATAAAGGGAGAACGATCATACTCACATTGAGACTCATCGTTACTCCGGGTCCGTCTCCCACTCTGACAGAGGACAAAAGTAGTTTTGGGAACAATGTCAAAACTTCCATTGACTCCACTAGCCGATTTCCTTGTTTTTTGAATAGATCATCTGATCTTAGAATTGCTTAAATTGCTACAATGGTTACACTCGTTATAATTGTTATAATTGTTTCTGGTTAAAGTGAAAATATTGTTGTAACTTTTGTCTTAAAATTTTTCATGGATTTTTATCTATCTATTCCCCCCTTGACTGGTAGTATATAGGTGGCAGCAAATATCCTGATTTTACAGCCAAAAGATATGGATGATATGGATTGGGATGTTAAGAAAGGTTCACATAGCATTATAATCTCATGACCTTTACCTTGAACAATATTCTTACATTCCATAAGTCAACAAACATATTTGTTTATTATTTGCAGTGAGCGTACATACATATATTAAGATAATAGTTTCAGTGTAAGATTGTTTTAATCACTGTGATCGCTTTCAGAATACTGACAACAAGAAAAAGACAAAATACTTAGTCTTAACTTCAACCTTCTCTTTCTGAAGTCTAATCTCCATGCTTTGCATTCTAAACCTTTATGAGTGCAAAAACCAGTGAAGACTTTTAAAGAAAAGAATGCCACTGGCTTAAGACATCCCTTAACTGCTAGCCATTGGAGAGTGAAAGTGTTTTCTGAGGAAAAACTATAAGATGCTTATTCTCTTTTTATATTTTTACCTAAGCTTTCCTTGATTATTCAAGAAATAATTTGGAAAACAATGGAACTATGTATTGATGCACATATTTATTTGTTGAAAGTATATTTTGAATTGAAGGTCACATAAAGGAAAAAAAACCTTGCAATATATAAAACAGCAGTATTATGTTTCACTTGTGAAGGTTTGAAATGATGTGATGTAAAATTTGTACTGAATGCATTAATGCAGGTTTATCTGAATTAAAGAAAGTGATGATTTTTGGTCTGTTCCTCAAATTAGATGACATATGGAAGATACACTAAGTCATTGAAGAGTCCTGGCACATGACTGTTTGGTGCCTCAGCCATAACTACCCAATCATGAGAGCTTTTAACTTCAGGTATCTTACAACACAGAGCTAGCATAACATTTTCATACAACGAAATTAAACTGTTAGAAATGACATTCACAGTCAAATCACTATTCAGCTTAAACAATGAATTGTTTAATTATCATTGAATTCACTTTGTTACCATTCATATTGTTACCATTAAATTCACAGGAGTGAGGTTTGTCATTATTGAAATAGGGGTCAGAAGCTGAAATCTTGATTTAAAAGAACATAATCCTCTTCACACTTCAGGAAGAGAAATTCCTGCTCTTATTGCTCTAATGGAATGTTTTTATTTCTCCATCTGTGTGATGTATTGTATCTTTCCTGTTTGTGGTAACTTATTTCATGACTTATCTCCTATGAGTTTTGTGCTGGGAGCAAGGAGCAGACAGAGTTATAGAAAAGCAGCTATATTATACAATAAAGCTAAAATTATTTCATGGGTATTATATTAAAGGAACTTCTTGGATTAATTTTACCTTCTTTTTTGTAGGCCTCTCAGTCCTGGGAATGGTTTTGTTTTCAGAATGTTCTTCTTGGGGATTTTTTTTTCTTCTTTAGCTGTTCATTGATTTCTCATTTGTTTTCCTTATTGTGTTTTAGCATATGCTCACTAGGGAGAGTAAAATCATCACCTATTGTTGTATTACCAAGTTATGGAAGGTGCAGTAAATATTATACTCCCATCAGGCTGGATATAAAATGATGGCAGCAGCTGTATAAACTATGTATGTCTTTTCTGCACTAGGATTTTACTGCAAGATAGCAAACAAGTTTGATGTCTAGCTGTACAAATACACTTTTCTGCTAGTGAAACCAGTCAAAACAGCTCAACCTTTTCAGAAGCTTTCAAATGAGCATTACAAAAAAGTGTTTGCACATAAATTGTAATGGTATGCTTTTTAATTCATAGTAATATTGTGTCCACTCTTTGGGACATCTTGCTGAGTGATATGTCATGACTATCATATTAATGAAGAGCACTTGTGGGTCACAGAATCATTTTGACTTTAATGAGATTTTTTTGAGTAGTAAAGATACCATGGACATAACAGATAAACTGTAAAATCATTTGAACGAGTGTGCATTTGGTGACCTGAACCATCACCTGCTGAAGTCAATGGAAGTCTGTCAGTTGTTGGAACAGACCAAATGCCCAGAACTCTAATACAGGGATATAGCTACTGTGATACTGCATCCCCACGGTAGGTATCAAGATTCTTGAGTAATTTTGTATTACTTGACCAAGAATGAGATTTCTGTGGAATCTGAAAATATCATCCAAGTTTGCAGTGCTGACTGTCCAATATGCAGCCATAGGAAATTTTTCTCCAAGGCAGTTTTATCTGGTTTAGATGTCTTCTTAAGACTAAAAAGGTCTCAGAACATACAGAAAAAGAATTCTGAACTGACAAAAGAGATATATACCTGCCACACTGCAGTGTCACACAAAGTCCCCCAGGCTAGTTCTGAATTTGCTTCCTCAGATACTATAAGCATGACAGTCTTAGAAATGTGTCATTTGGACCAAGCTAACAAACTTTTCTCTCAGCAGGTACTCACACAGGTACAAAGAACTGACAATTTTGTGTGCAGAATCTGTCCGTATTCTGCAGGAATGATGAGTAGGATCTGATAAGCTTACTTTGAATTTAGACTACTTTTGTTTATTGGTATATTTTCTCTATTTCTTTTTCTTAAATAAACTGCTTGCATTCTTAAAACTGGTCACTTTCTCTGAGGAAGAGAAAATCTCCAGCTGCTGAAGAACTCACAGTCACTACAATGTATCAAAATGAATTATCAAGGGACTTCTGGATAAACCTGACTCTAGTGAGTTTCCGCTTAGAGAGGTGATAGGTGCAGGCTACTCAAGAGTCTGATAAGGAGGCTGCTCTGTCCAGCCTGGGTGGAGGTTGTGATGCCAGTGGGAGACTTTTGGCACCGTCAAACCAGGTTTTGACTGCTGCTGTTTCCACTCCAGGGTTTCTTCCCTTTTACTAATTTTCACGTTTCCTTTATTCTTCTTTTCAGGCTGACTCCTTGTCTCAAAAGTCTCCTTGTAATTCTTGGTTACTGTTTAATATGGTCTGTGATTATTTTCTTTTTTAACATTATTGGTTTTGGGAGTATGCTCTCCAGACAGTTTTGTGTAACTGATTCACATGCTCACTATTTACACTCAAATTTTTATCTTAACAGGTATTGTTATCCAGGCCATTTGTGAAGGGTGGCCTGTGCAGGCACCCCACACAGCACCATATTTCCTTCTAATTCTTAGATGTATCTCTGGGTGAAAGGAGGTGCTAGCAGACAGCAAGCTGATCATGATGCCTGTTTTAAGCCCTCCAACTCCAGAAAAACATCAGTAAACTGGAATAAGTTCAGCAGAGGACCACCAAGCTGGCTGTGGACAGGAGAACTTACCTTGTGAGGAGAGGCTGAGGAAGCTGGGCTTGTTCAAACTGAAGAGACGTCTTCAGGGGAAATTAACAGTGGCCCTCCAGTTCCTGCAGGGAAGTCATAAAAGGGCAGAGCCAGGCGGTTCACAGTGGTGCATGGTGGAAGGATGAGAGACAATGATCATAAACTGAAATAGGAGAAGTTCAGACTGGATATAAGGAGAAACTTTTCCCCATGAGGACGCTCATGCAGTGGAGCAGGCTGTTCAGAGAGGCTGCACAGTCTTCATCCTTGGGGATTTTCAAGACCTGACTGGATCAAGTCCTGAGCAACCTGGTCTGACCTTGTAGCTGGCCTTGCTGTGAGCAGGACATTGGATTAGAGATCTCCTGAGGTTCCTTCCAACCGGAATTATCCTATGATCCTAAAAGGAAGCATTTTGATGAACAGAGCTTGTGTGTGTACTTGTGCAGTTGTGCTGTCCTTTCTAATAACTACTGGGAAAAACAGGATTTTCATTTCTGCTGTCTGTATAGCAAATCCTGCTGGTATTCATTTCACTCCATAAACATTTTTTTTGAAATTTTAAAACTTCACTTTGTCTGTTTTTGTTTGGCCTGTGCCATTACCTACACTTTAGGGAGTCA
This sequence comes from Apteryx rowi, assembly GCF_003343035.1. Taxonomy (NCBI): domain Eukaryota; kingdom Metazoa; phylum Chordata; class Aves; order Apterygiformes; family Apterygidae; genus Apteryx; species Apteryx rowi. The sequence continues at coordinate 75,945 of NW_020451046.1, read as the reverse complement.
GATATTCATGGTAGGCCCAGAAATTTACACCTGCAAAAATTCTGCTTAAGTACTTGCACAGAAAGGAACTGGCTATTTCTACATACAAATAGTATTCTTGCAAGCATAATTCTGAAAGGAAATGTCAAACCTTATAAGAGCAGAAACTGGGATATCCTAGGCTCTAAGATTATCTGCAAAATATAGGTTTCCCATTCTTTAAGTGTTACTTGACAAATACTTTATTTGCTTTCCTATTTCTGACACCTAAAATAGATTCTCATTCAAACTTAGTAATTTCTATAATATCTGTATTGCAGCATTCCTGCAACGAAAGCTCCTAACTGATAGTCATTCAAAAGACTTTGAGCCACAGAATCTGTCCAAGCAATACGGAAATATCACTTTAAATTGATTTAGTTACAATTATATCATTATGCTGTCATGTGCAGCAGAAAGCAACTCAGAAATGCTCACTTCTTGAGGGGGAAAAATGCCAACAAATTACTCATAAACATATAATTGCTTTTGCAGCACAAAGCAGATACAAACAGACTTTTTGCATTTGCATTGTAGGTGGTTCCTCTTTCTTCTGTTTGCAAATCAAAAGAGTTTCCAAGCAATTCATTTTGTTGCTATCTGTAGCTCCCAATGTACTGTGAAATTGAGTTGGAGCTGGTCATGAGATTGAGACATAGGAATTTTCACTTTTGGACTTATAAGAGACACGACATTTAGAAATATCRCAGAATCACAGAATCGCTGAGGTTGGAAGGGACCTCTGGAGATCATCTAGTCCAACCCCCCTGCTCAAGCAGGGTCACCTAGAACACGTTGCACAGCATCACGTCCAGGCGGGTTTTGAATATCTCCAGAGGAGACTCCACAACCTCTCTGGGCAACCTGTTCCAGTGCGCTGTCACCCTCACAGCAAAAAAGTTTTTCCTCATGAACTTCATGAGGTTCCTCTCTGCCCACCTCTCCAGCCTGTCCAGGTCTCTCTGAATGGCAGCACAGCCCTCTGGTGTATCGGCCACTCCTCCCAGTTTTGTATCATCAGCAGCAAACTTGCTGAGGGTGCACTCTGTCCCTTCATCCAGGTCATTGATGAAGAAGTTGAACAAGACCGGACCCAGGACTGACCCCTGGGGGACACCGCTAGCTACAGGCCTCCAACTAGACTGCACCGCTGATCACAACTCTCTGAGCTCTGCCATTCAGCCAGTTCTCAATCCACCTCACTGTCTGCTCATCCAGTCCACACTTCCTGAGCTTGCCTATGAGGATGTTATGGGAGACAGTGTCAAAAGCCTTGCTGAAGTCAAGGTAGACAACATCCACTGCTCTCCCCTCATCTACCCAGCCAGTCATTCCATCATAGAAGGCTATCAKRTTGGTTAAGCATGATTTCCCCTTGGTGAAGCCATGCTGACTACTCCTGATCACCTTCTTKTCCTCCACATGCTTGGAGATGGCCTCCAGGATGAGCTGCTCCATCACCTTTCCAGGGATGGAGGTGAGGTTGACTGGCCTGTAGTTCCCTGAGTCCTCCTTCTTGTGCTTTTTGAAGACTGGGGTGACACTGGCTTTCTTTCAGTCTTCAGGCACCTCTCCTGTTCTCAAAAAWAAATAAATAAATAAATAAAAATAAAAAAATCTATTAGTATATTACTTTTGCCTTTTCTATCCTGCATAACTTTGCTTATGAGCCTGCTGCTATATCACGCTTTGAGATTGGGACTATGTAAGATTTAGGCCTGACAACAACATCCAGTGCAATCAGAAATTCACTAAATTTGAACAAGTTGATAGGTATACAGGATATAATGCAGAACTAGATACTAATAGGCTTATGAGTTTGGCTATCACACAAGTCTGAGGCAGCTGAACTTCAGTTATCAGAGCTTGCTTCTTCAGAAATACTGATGAGAGAAAACAAATTCACCACCAGTATATGATCTCTTCCAGAAGCTCTGGAGATATACATATCCATATATATCCACCTTTTATGGTATATATATGTATGTGTATTCATATGTATACAGTAAAAGTATATGTACTAACTTGTACAGTATACACACACACACACACACTTTTATAGATGTATTTATCTTTAAGCATAATCGTAGCAGTATTTGTCTGAGTTACCAGAAAAGTAGACTGAGGATGACTTTTCTGTTAAAACAGATAGTGCTCTTTACTTATTTCATCCATTGAGCCTTTCATAAGTGAAATTAATAAAACAAGGGGAGTAATAACTGCAAAATTTAGTTATACCAAGAATTTGGGAAGAAGAGTGTTAAGCAGATCAGGCATCAAAATTTACTGTTATGCCCCTTCACAGTGTATGCTTTCCAGTATCCATGAACTAGCATTTGCAATGTGCTTGGGAAGGGAACAAAAAGTTATAGGATTTATATATGAAACATGTATTATAGATGAGAAATAGTAAGGAGGCTGACAGGTATTACAGCAGTCATTTCCTGACCTTAGTTATGCTGAATAATGTTGAGCAGTTCTAATGTTGATAGGGTAATGAAACAAGGAACCCACTGTTTAAGTGAATCAAATTGGTCTTATAAACAACCTTGTTATGTACAAGTTCAAAAAGGGGCTTGCAACCCAGACTCCTTCTAAACACAGCATGAATGCACTTGCCAAACATTTGATCAAGAAGCCACACAAAGTATTTTGTCATTACACAGATATAAATTCAAGAAACAACTTTGTAGCAAGTAGTAAACATATAACACAAAGTCTTGGAGTGAATTCAGGATTTAAAAAAAAGGGTAGAATGGAAAAACTACAGATTTTAGTTGCTACTCAGTTAATTCCTACATCTTTCTTCTGGTGTTCAACATGCCAGTGTTGTGCCATTTTCCTTCTGCTACATTTCCTGAATAGAGGAAATTTGAGTGACAGTTCTGTTATTGAGTTCATGAGCAGAGAAGACAGGGATTCTTGGCTGATAGGCAATGCACATGCTGAAACTAGATTTCCTTACATCCATTGTTCAGCCAGTCCAAATTTGCTGAAATCTGCTGTATTTTAGGCCATGTATTTTAGGACAGCATTTTTGTATCACTATTCACAGAATAACTACAGTGCCACTGTGAATATCTTATTTAGAAAGTAAGGCAATACAGGACATGTCTATACAGAACCATTTTAGAGCTCCCAAACTCACTAATATGTGTAATATGGCAAGTCGTGTTATTCAGAGGCACCAGCTTGGATCCTAAATGCATAACAGCATAATGTTAAGCTTAGGATAATTAGCACTGCCTCCTAGCAAGGCTAATTAACTCAGGTTGAGCACCGTGCTGAAACATCTGTACTAGTCATTCTGGCACTAGCTTGTTTACAACTAGCCTGGGATCTCTATACTGTAAGGAATAAATACACCCTTATATTTTTTGCCACTTCAAAAAGTTCTGCAACTAAGGTCATATTCTGCTTTCTATTTCTTTTACAAATAAACACTTTTAAAACTCAGTTTGTAGGATTTTGCCTCTGGAATTTTAACCCCACACCTGAATAAGCCAAACTCAACATAGCAACATCATTATGTAGCAAAAATTGCATTTTTTTAATGCCCCTGTTTGCTTAGCATAAAAAAAAAAATCTATTATATTTGTCCTTTCAGGCAATAACCAAGATGAGGACAACCTTGCACTAAACAAGGTGTGTGKGGGGGAATTAAATCAAGTGCACAAGTTGGCTGCCCAGAATCTAAAGAGAATTACCTCTAGTTTTCAGATGAGTATACAGAAGCAGAAGACTGGAAGGACCACAGACACCACAGAAAACGTCATAATAACTAAAGCTTGTTATTACTTCAGGCTACATACTCTCCTCAGATTCTGGTGTTGGTGGCAGTGGAGGGGATAGACAGCATGGTCTTCTATACGACACAGTGGTTCTATTGCAAATAGGGAATCACTGGATTTACTGCACATGCCAGAAGAGTTGTTTTTCATGTCCACGGTTATGTGCTTTTTATCACAAATATCAGCTTTATTTTTTGGAAATAGAATAGAAGTAGCTTCTATATATTAAGTGGGAATGATGGTAACTCACCAGGTTTCCCTGTTTATAAATGACATCTGGACTGCTCCTGAAAAAGACGACTTCTAATAAAATCCACAAGCAACATGGATTGCTCTGGGTCACATAAATAGGTCCCATCATCATCTTATACTGTAAAGTAGAGAAACTAAGACAATCTCTCAGTGAATCAACTCCCTGGCAATCTGTTTGACAAAAGTGTCCAGACAATTCAAAGAGGAACATGCTCAATATTCCATAATTTCACCTAATATAATTTAGCTGGATTACTTAGCCAGATTCCATACACTCCACTCCTACTTTGAAGGTATTCCTTGTTATGATCAAAAACCCAAGTACCTTCAAAGCATTTAAAACAGTTTTGACTCTTGGTATTTTATCCCAAATAAAACTGGTGTATTTTGATGCCTTGTTAAACATACTGAAGGTCACGGTGACATCCCATTTAAAAAAAAAAAGAATTAAAGTGAGTGGTACAAAAGTTTATATAGAGATTTCCATGTGAGTCAGACTCATGAAGATAATTGCATTTTCTTCAAGATTTGAGGCTGGATTGTGCAAGCATTTAAATACTTAGAAATATCTACAAATATATAATTTTGAAAACTGCCTAAGTAGATGAAGCACTTGATATTCACGAGTATGTCCATATCATTAGAAAGCTAGTGTTAGTAAGTGGCAATGGATTAACCACTAAAAATAAGTAAGAATTGGAAAGTTTATTTTCCTCAGAAAAAGGGGGAAAAAAACCAATAAGCACTCAGAGACTATTTGCAAAGCAAAGTGTTTAGCCTGATAAATAAATCTTGTTTCAAGTCATGTAGCAAAACATAATCAAACTCTCAAGACAGCCCTAGGACTGAACTACATACTAAGCTGCCAGCAAGCATTAGCAAAGTCAGTGAAACATAGAAATAACGGTTCTCCGTATTAAAAATATCCATCAGTAATAAAATTAAAGATGATTAACTTACATATTGCTCACTCTTAACATGAATAGTAGAATGAAATAATGATTTTTTAATTAACTCAAAATTTTAAGAAAAATTTTAGATTAAAATCAAATGAGAAGAAAATTGTCAATCTGTGATTTTGCTCTGGTGTTTAACTTCCCATTAACTTTTATTACCTGCCTCTGATTATTTTCCATTTTCATGAATGGAAAATATCTGYCTAAACCTTTTTCTTTACTGGAAAAATTCTGAGTACTTAAAGGTAATTGAGAGGATACGGATATTTATGGTTTTATGGTAATGTAAGCAGCTTTACTGCCTACTCAGGTAAGTACTCTATTTGAAAAAATACTATACAGCCCAAGTTAAAACACACTGAAGCTAGAAAATATGTTTATTTTTGTAAAATAAAAATAAAAATAAAAATATTCACTAAAATAATGTGAAGCTTAGAATGAATTTTACAATTTTATAATAGGAACAATGAAGTGTATAACTCTTAATTGAATTTTTTAATCATATCCTATCTTTTCACCTGAGAGGCTAGAATTCTTCAAAGAGATAATCTGCATGACTGGCAAAACATTCTCTTCATGTTCCCAATCTGGGAATCTAGGCATAAACACGTATATTCCTGGTACTTTGTTAAAGTTAGCTTCTTGAGGACTCTTTATAGTAGCAAAACCTACAGTATCTGCAAGATTGTGAAAGTACTAGTGTTTTCTTTATACAATGAAAACATTGTTCTTTCAAATGAAGACCAGTGCTTCCTCTCACTTTCTCAATAGTTATTTTTTGCTCTCAGCTGTTTATAAGCATTTTCTACGTTCTACTCATATTTAAAGTGGTGAATGGGATACCCCATGTAATTATAGCTTTATCAGAGTGACATTACCTCTGCTGAAAAAATAGGATGGATGACATGGGAGTTGATTAATTTACACTTAGAAAGTGATATAACTAATTCAAAAAATAGACCTTGAAAAAACTAGACGTGTTAAATTTATTATAATTTGTGTATTAAAAGGCAGTGGTATTAGTGTGATATATCTAGATTTTTGTAATGTACTGTTATCAATGACATCCTGATTAAGACCCTATGCTTACACCAAATCAAGGTGAAGGCCAGAAAACTCTTAAGGTGCTCTGAGAGAGGATTTAAGCAAATACATTCTGGAAGGAAATCTAGAAAAACTCTAACTAACTTTTTTATTTGAGATGTTTTGGTACCCAAAATTCCTTGCAAAAATCTTTCCATGATATTAACTGCTGTGCTGCAGTACACAGATAGAAAAAATAGCTTTGTGAAGCAAAACCTCTCTGAAGACAAGAATTAAATAATGGTTCTAGAAAGAGAAACAGGAAAAGAAGCAGCCTTACTCTCCATCATGTAGATTACCTCTCTTAGCTAAAACAAAGGCAACCTTATATCTTGGGTGTCGTAGTGCAGAGGATGATTCCTTTCTTAGGTCTGGTTTATGATGCATATCCAGTGTTTAAAAAAAAAAAAAAAAAAAAAAACAGGTTTCAAAATATAATTTTAAACACTTGCCTATTACTAGTAGTGGTGTTTCCTAGAAATTGTTTCAGTCTAAACTACTGAACATCTTTTATAGATTACTCAGAATCAATATAAACCATGACTAATAAGATACAAGGATGACACAAAGTTTTGGGGAATGATACTGTATTGAGAAGACAAGACAGATGCAGATCTGTCTGATTCTTGATACTTGCAAGTATCTGGAGCATTTCTTGTATACAGTAGATAAATTACTTAACATGAAACTACAAATATGTTACTGTGACTGAAAGAAAACTAATATACAAAAGATTCAGTAAAAGAACTACATTATTTACACTGGTCTGTTAGCCACTGTGTTACTTTGTCCTGTTATTTAGCCAACAGTTCAAGAGTAGAGGGTTGAGACCCATAAAAAAAATTAAAGGAAATGAAGTCTTTGAGAAGCATAATGAGTTTCATCTGTTTAGATTAAAAAATTGTTACAYGGAACACAGGTTTCCATGTATATTCCTATATGGACAAACAGGAATTCAACAGTGCACAGACAGTGCTTGACAGACRAAGAATATATGGCTAGTAAGTGCCGGCATTGGAGAAATTCTGACTTCAAACAAGATGCACATTTTTAATATTGCAGTTAGTTCATGACTTGAAGAAATGATCCAAAATAACTAATTTCACATAAAAGCTGGAAGATTTGGGAGTAGAGAATTGTTTTTCTTTCTCCACAAAATTTGAGTTTAATAGGAATTAATATAAATTCATTAATTTGTAAGGAACTTGTGTTTTTTGGAGAAGGTCAGACTAGATCATCACAGTGATGCTTTCTGCCCTTGTAATTTATGAATATATAAGGCATAAATACTAATATATGTATTATTAAAATCCTTCTTCATGAGCTCTAATGCTTTTACAAATCATAAAACATTTATAAGCATAGTAACTGTCATCTCCTTGAGCATAAGTAAACCCTAAATTTGTGCTCCTTAAAGCACAAGCAATTCTTGGTATTGGATTTGTGTTTCCTATCCCAGATGAATGAGGAGCTTTTCACACTTCCTAATATTCAGCTGCTATTATCATTGCATCAGAATGGGAAAAGACTCACAACAGAACATAATATAGATTTTATGTGTGAAATTCACTGTAGATTGATTCTGAAGAGAGCTATAAGGACTAATACATTGGTCAGACAGGTAATTTACCATGTCCTAGACTCCGAATTTGGGGGAAAAACAAAATAAAAAACCCACATGACAGATAAATTAAAATTCCTATGTCTGAAAGACCTGCTTAGATTAGTGACCAGTGGTGATGTGCTATTCTGTCCTACATGTGATATATGTATGGCATGATAGAACTCATTGATATACGTCTTAATGTCAGTTGACAGTATACCACAATATCTCAACAAAAAAATCCAACTTTCTGCTGCTTTTCCTGACATACATCTTGGTATGTTCCTGTTAATTGGGCTACATTGGCATTTTAACACAATCACTTCAAACCAAATTAAGTTACGGATGAGGATTTGCTTATGTTGCAAGGAAAGTGAATTCAGGAGAGCATGGGAGGTATGTTTATTTATTACGCATGCTCTGGTTCTCAAAATCATTTACTTTTTAGAACTTGAAACTTACTAACTGTAAAGATACCATGAGCTGTTATTGTATATACTTAACAACAGAAATGGACCTTTAAGGTCCAGAAAACATACTACTATATTTAATGCATCAGTTGTCAGCAATAATTAAAAACTATTGCACAAGGAACTGTGAAATACTCTGTCTAAGAAATGACTGAAATGTAGGATGTTAACTTTGTGGCTTAAAATATTTTATAGCATAAATAGCTACAGAAAGTTAGTAGTATAAGACACTTGTAATTTTACAATAGTGTATTCATTTTTACTCCTGGCTAGCACCTGCTGCTGCTGATACATACGTTTACATACGTCTACATATTTTTTCTTTCTAGAATCTTATATAAACTTTCTCATGCATTTAATATAAATAAAATAAAGACATTACTAATAGAACTAACAATGCTTCCTCTTTCTAGTTAACAGCTCAATTGTGGGAGAATATTGCAGCTGCAATGTGAAAGTATATGTCATGTGATTCTGTAGGTATGTGCAGATTTCAGTCAAAATGATTGTGAAACTTTGTAGACATCCTGAAATTAACTTTAAATTAATGATGTAGCAACTATAATTGGATCTTTAAAGTTTTTCTAATTTAAAAGAGTTTTGATCAAAAGCTGTTTTTAATGAAAAGAGAAGAAAAACTGTTGCAATGTACCTTGCATTTTCATTTAAAACCCTGAGTAAAATAAAGCATTATCACCATGTACGCTCATTTTTGGATTTTCTTTCCCTCCTTTTTGTTTTTTGGGGGGTTTTACACTTTTCAGAATCCATTTTTCTGTTTTAAAGAACTAACATCTCCATGTATATTGAATATCTTCTTAATTCTTATTTTATTAGTCATGCTTGATGTATTTTTTTTACAATGTTTGCCAAGGAATCCTTCTCCCCTAGTTGTCTGCATGTCATAAAAATATTGATGACACCTTTAGTAGCACAAACATCCTCTGAGTATTTTTAGACAGTATCTTTTCCTCTTTCACATTTTTTCCTCAGAACTTACACAAACTGTGGTGCCTCCTTTAGGAAAGTAAAGGAAATAACATATTTTTATTTTTTGAAACATTTAAATCAGTTCAGTTGTATAATCATCTTACATTGGAGAAAGAGACATTTAAGTTTATTTTTCATTTTCACAATTATTTTGAGTTTATCATTGAAACATTTTTTGTATAGTTGTAGAGTCACAGCTATAACGAGAACAGGTACTTTGTTTTCTTCAGTGGTGCCATCCCTGTGATTTACTATTCCTGTCCTGCAACATTGTTTTAATTATCCATCTTCATCATCATTTATTTTGAGAAGTACTCTTGGCAGGTAAGCGCAGTTTGAAAAGTCACTGCTTGTAGAAATAAATCAGTAATGATGGCAAGATATAGACCCCTCATTACCATCATMTTGATTTCAAATGAACGTTTGTCTTGTCACTGTCCTTTTAATTGAAATTAACATCATTACAATCCTAATCAATTACTGTATTATCATTTCAAATTTTGTTCTCTCCATCTGCTCAATTCCTGTGAAATGGTGTTTTGTTTTGTTTTTCTAATCTTAGAAGCTAAGCTGAAGCAGATGCTTACTTTCCATAAAATCAGCCATCAGAAACAGAGGGCCAAATTTTGAAGATATGTTATTTCAAGTATCAAAATCAGCTCTATTGTACTGTAATAACATTTCATCATAGCTTAATAATTAGTAGGAATAGTTGAAAATAATTTTTAGATACACATAATTCCAAGATTTCTATGGTATGTAATTCATTATTTATACATAGTTGTTCTCAGTTCTTGATGGTCACTGCAAGCACTACACAGGACTTGGGAACACTAAAAAGAGATAACCGAGAAATAGAACATGCATCCTATAAAATCTCAGTTGGTGCTCTTACCATTTGAGGAACCATACAGGCCCTTGCAAAAGAGCTGATGCTCTTAGATCTCTGAGTCACATTGCCTCAAGTTTTAAGAAGTTTGTCATACAGTTAGAAATGTTTTTTGTTAAAGTCTATACAGTTCACGTTTAGGGGCTACAGTACAGTAATGACATCCTGACATATTTTTAAGATTCACTTTTCCATTCCCCTCCCCCCAATTTTTTTTTTTTACTTGTTTCACAGGTACATACCAATTGTTGATTCATAAATTTGATGCATTCACTGAGATTAGAGGTATTCTCCTAAAAAGGAAAAACAGTATTTTTTTTTTCTGAAAAACATCTTTTCCTTTTTTCGTCTTGGAGCGCATCCGCTACAAGGACGGAGGTCCACACTGAATGCCTTTCAAGGAAGGCTCCAAATAACAATGGTGAGAGTTCATCAACAACAGAAACAGAGTTCCACTGACCTTTCCTATTCAAGACATAATCTGGAGGAAACAGAAGCATCCAATGGAGAAAACAGAGAGGACATCTTTTTCAAGGTGCCTGACTAATTTACTATGGCTTTAGTCAAGCAAAATCACTTTGTAAAGTTTTTGGTCATCTTCTGGGATATATTTTCCTTTGAAAAGTAAATAGTGTGTTTAGTAACCAATCAGAGAAGCCATCTTGCTTACTTTACTAACTGTTAATGTTTCCAAAGTCAGAATGTTATTCTCCATAAACATTCAGAACATATCAAGACAAGGATTCCTAAATAACCATATGAATCTATTGTGGAAACTCTGTCTATCCTATCAAAGTTTTCAGTGTTTTAATAAGCAGCCTCCAGATATGGTGTAGTGAGAACACCTGCAGAAGATCTGGTGAGGAGTCAGTGACTGGCAGAGTATGTGGTAGCAGGCCCAACATGTGAAACTACACACTGACCAAATTCCCATCAGGGCCAGGCATGCGTATTCTGTTTTGTCAGCAACATCTAGCTGCTTCCTGGATAATAGTTTCTCAAAGTTAGCACAGCTGAGATAAGGAAACAGTTCTAGTAGATTTAAGGGGCCCTTAGGAACAACGAGTCAAGTCCTGTCCATGTGTCCGACCCGTGCGTCCAGCAGCCTTCCATTGGCAACCTCTCCTCGTGGTTCCCGGGGCTCCCCGTGCAGTCTGTAGTGTAAATCCTTTATTAAATCTATCCTGTTTAACCCCATATGAACCTTGAGTGTCTCTCTCCACTGGTATCTACCCTCTCTTGCCTGCCTTGTGGTCACACATGGCATCTAGGTATACTTTTAGGAGTGTAGGAGGGTATTTTGTTATAATCACCTATAGAACCTCTTTCCTCTAAAAAAGCAGCTGACTGGAGGAAAATGCTCTAGAAATTGGGTTCTAACAAGTTGGATCCACAGCTGTGACTGCTGTTGCCATTGATTTTTCAAACAAAATGTATATATATAGAAGCTATCTGAGAGTAAGCATAATTTCTAAATTATTGTCATGGGCTCATATGCTTCCTTTGTCTCATTCTGCAGTTTCCACTGACATTAGTACCAATAAAAAATGTAAACATTGTATTTACTTCACGGTGCCATACAGTAAATATACTTCTGATAAGCATTTTTCTGATTCATAATAAGAGAAGAATAAATATCCTTTTAATGTCTCCTCTTAACAGCATTTTCTTATACAAAAGAAGAAAAAGGAATTTTAAGAAACGAAAGACATCTTGACCACATCTTGAATGGAGGAAACTATCTTCTGCAGTTTCTACTGTGGTTCTATGAAAATAGATGGAGGTGAAAATTAGTGTATCCAGGACAACAAAGTTAAGATATAAACTTTACCTTATGCAGAAGTCAATCTCTTGAAAGCACTAAAAGAATCTCAAATCATCTTTCCAGTTAAGCATCCAAAGATGGGGCGTACTTGAATTCCATCCTTAAATCTGCAGAAGTGAATTGGAGATAATACAAAAATAAACTTAACTGTGATGTTCCCAGGGCTAATGGCTATCCCAGAACTATTACAGTTTTAAGCATAATACTTCTTTATAGACAAAGCTAAACAAAACAGAAGAGAGGAAAAAAAAACCCCTAGCATTAAACAGAGCTGAGAAAAACATTCTCAAGTTTGGCAGCATTTGGCTAGTTTGTACTGGAATAAGGGAAGGCTATAGTCAGAAAGTTTATTTAATTTTTTTTTTTTCTCCACCATCACTTGTCAACAGTCAAAATGATACACTTTCAGCAAAAAGCAGACTGATAGTTTATAAAGATGAAGCAATAAAAACACTAAAAGTAACAACACAAATTAAATGTATGATACATTTCCCTCCTATTCTAGATCTTATAATAGGAACTAGAGCAATAGCTTCTGCAAAACCTGGTGCAAAGTAGTCATAAAAATAAACAAAATTCCCAGAATAGGATTTTTTCCCCTACCAATATCATCAAATTCATCCTTTTGTATCACAGCTATACTGCTACCTTATTTATTACTCGGAAAACTTTTGTTTCACTTTAATAATATGATTCAAGGCACTAATATCCTTTTTTGTTGGCTTTTTTCCTCGTAACAGCACTGCAGTACTGGGGTGATGCATGAGTCCAGCCCCTGGTCTATCTTCTGGGTCCAAGGCCATTTAAAAGACGGTCCTCAAATCAGACATTGAACATAAGAATATGTATTATACTTGATGTTACAGCTGTTCCTGTAAAAGTCCTTGTTTAGCTGTATGAGTTACTGGCCCCAAACCCCTTTTTTTCTGGAATTGCTTGAGGGATCTGCTACATACTGAAAACTTATTTAAAATGAGGAAAAAATATATATGAAAATGCACTCTATCAAAAAAGAAAACATCAGCTATGTAATAACGTACAACTCAYATACTCTAAAGATGCCAATGTTACCTACCTCCACCAAGCCTATCCTAATTCCACTGAGTATGATGTCTAGAAATAGTTATTAATATCAGATGAGAAGCTGAGAGGCTATTGACCAAATATATACAATATAAAAATACGCAATTGCATATTATCTATTTCATCATATTTCTCTTAGGTCTTTATTTATTTTAAGTTTTTAATATTCTAAATGTTTAGGATAATGAACTATGCTTTTGAAAATACTAAACCTAGTGGCAGTCATATTTTTATTTATGTAACAGGCTTTATGTGACATTAATATAACATATATAATTTTCATATACACACAGGTCAACAGTGACTTTGATGACAGCTAGGGTGTTTTGTTGGGATAGATACATAGATACCTTAAATGCCACAGAATACATAGGTATATTTTAACTGCAACTCTTTATAGAGACATGTTACAAATTTCTTCTGCAGTATTCCATGGTCCTTTATCTTGCACTGTATCTGCTAGATGGAGCTAAGAAATGGGCACTTTTCTACAAATAAAGAATGCAATAAAGTTTTGGCTCTTGAAAAACAAACAAACAAGCATACAAACAAACAAAAAACAGTAAAAAACCCAGCACCTAATTAGCTGATTAATCAGAAACTGGACTTTTCCTTCTCATCAATATTTTATTGGGCAAAAACTATGATTAAGGTAGAATGAAAAGTTTGATGAAATTATCCCTGCAAAATGAAATACATCTGGAAGAAATATGTTATATAYCATATAAATTGCTTTCCCCTCAAAGAAGCACACAATGTGAAAAATTTGACATTAACAAAATATGCATATGTAGATATTGACAGCATTCACTTGCTATTTTTCAGCTGATTGGCTTATATTTAAGATTATCCAGTTGGAAATGTCAACCAACATGAGCTCCTGCAAATGTGAAAATGTAATAGTTCTCCCTTATGTTCTAGAAGACAGAGATCATTTTAGCATGTTTCAAAAGCATTAAAATATTTTATTAGAGTGATATTATTGTGCTCAAGAATCAGCAATGAGGATTACTTTGCAAAAGGAACAAGATAAATTATAAACGCTGAATTCAGTAATCACTGAATTTCTTTAAAAAACCCCAACCCTTCCTTCAGGTTTTTATCAGTGTTAGCATATTTAAAATATCCTATCCCCTCCTTGAATTAAAAATTTATATATATGTTATTAATGTGTAATTTAAATATTTGCATTATTAAATAATATATATTATTTATATTTATACACATTTTTCAATGTGTGTATACATATACAGACTAAATTTTATGAAATTAAGGAGCTACAGTTTCTTCTAAATGAATGAATTGTTACAATGGGGACAATTTTGCATTTAAGTGTCTGTTTCTAAAGCTACAATCTTCAATTAACAATTTTATAGTTTACCTGTTCCAACACAGCTTCATGGCTTGCTATACAGGATTTGCCAGAATGGATATTTTTCCAAGAATACAGTAATTATCCACTGCAGCAAAAGCAATCAATCATATGTTTTTGTTTTTTTCTAATATAGCATACAGTTTAACTGGTAGTATATAGAAGAGACGCATAAGGATCAGGGGAAGCTGCTTAAAATAAAATAGCCTTTCTTTGTTGAAAAAAGATATTTCACCATAAGTTTAGGAGCTGGAGGGAAATATTTTAGAATTCTCAAAACAGTATTTGAAACTGTTTCAACTTTGCACTGTGTTCTGAAAGAGATTCTGCAATTTTTTTTCATTCTGTGAATATTTTTCTCCATCAGCTTGATATCAGAGGAATAATGCACTGATGCTATGAAACAGGTTTCATTTTATTTTTCTTTCTTTACCTATCTTCACAATCTGCCTTTTGCATTTTGGGTCTACTTCACATATCCCCAGTTTCAGCAAACATACTCTCACAATTAATGAAACTGGCAAAAGTCATGTGTGCTTTGTGTTCTGAACGTTTTATATCATGTTGAACTTGCTTTTATGAAAATGAAAGGTATTTGCCAAATATTAATCTTGAGAACTGGTGGTTTCAGACAGTTTTCTTAACACAACAAAATAACCATATTCAACTTAAACACAGCATTCTCTATTAATATTGTCCTAGAGTTTCCTTGAGGTGATTAAAAATCTAGAATGTTGAAGGCTAAGTAAGTCTCAGTATAGTTTCAAGGAGGGGGKTATTTTTTTTATTTACAAATCTATTCATGATGCATTAGGTCAATGGGATAAAACAAAAAAATAGAATAAAAAAAAAATAACAGCTCTAGAAATTTCAAGTTTTGCCAAAAAGACAGATTAACCAATATACATACTCAGAAGGAATATTGCTGTGGAACTTTTGTACATTAACTAGGTTGCATGTTGCAAAAATGAAGGCATACTGATGTGGAAAGCATGTATCTATCAACCTGAAAGGAGTGTAAATAATCTGTTATTTTCTTGAGAAGAATGCAGAATACTGTAAGTAGATAAAGTATATATGACATAGCAAGTTCAAGAAGGTTTTTTTTGGTGCTGACATCAAAAATGTGTTGTATCATTTGCTGTGGTGTAGCTGGAATAACCTTGGTATATTATTTATATTTACAACTCATATACATGGAAATATACATCATCTCTCCCTGTGTATTGGTATTATTTGCACAATAATTCTAGTTGGCTCAAGAATCAAGCTTTGAGCCTTAAGGAATCTGGCATTTAGCATGTGCAGACATTGGGCTGATCCGGAAAGACTTTTAACCATTTACTTTAAGTCTGCATAGCAATATTACTTTGAGCACATAGCTACATCCTTATAGCCACGGAATTGCCACTAAGATTCAAGAGAGTTGGTTTGGGGATAATGAAGAATTAGTTGTACCAAATAAGCCACAAAGCCTTCCCTAAAGAAAACAGATCTCACTGCTATGCGGAAGAAAGATGGGAGTAAATACATATATTTATTTTTTTGCTTCATTCCATCACTTAAAAATACACAGAACTTTAAAAAGAAACCATTCCCAGTTCAACTAAGCACTTAAGCACATGCACAGACCTCCTGATTGAAGTGCTGTTCTGACTAAAAGTGGTAAGAAGCTCTACTCCCAGTGCAGGGGAAAAGTACTCAGCTTAAACCCATTTCGACTATGAAACGAAATTCCTCTATGGCTTGGATCTGTACATTTTCTACTATTTGCACACAAATAGGCAGCAAAATAACTTTTAGTTTCATATATTGTTAACAGCTGCTCTTTTACTGCTTTCCTTGTCCCCTTACAGTAAAACATCATCACACTTTTCTTTATGACCCCTCAATCACTCTCAGTATAATGTTATCATTCTAGCAAAAAAACAATCAGATCTGCTTGGTCAAAATACACAATTATTCATTTGTGGATAAATTACCATTACAGGATTACCAATCTTTTAAATATTTTAGTTGTTAAAATGTAAGCCTTAGGTTGATAGGACATTTGTCATTTCATTTTCCTGATCTTCTAATACCTTCCAATTACCATGCATGATTTTTAAAGAATAATTGCCAATAGTATAATGACATTACAAAATAGGTATTATCTGAATCATTTGATTTATTCAGATTATATTTTCTGTATGTTTTTTTCTCTGTTCCTAATCAATATTAATGTTCTAACTCACTAAGAGGCTGACTTCCCTCTGAATATACTTTTTATTAGTTGTATAAATTGTTTTTGAGAGTTCAAACAGTTAATATTTAAAAGTTATGCTCACACAAATTATTAAAGAACGACAAAATGCAAACAACTAAGAATATACTTGGTTGTTATACATAGTTTTAATGGACTTTTAAAAAAGTCATCCTGCTGGTTAATTTGTCCTTCACAAAAAGTTTCAATATTCTGCAACTTAGTATTTCCTGATACTGCAGAAAACATTCTAGAAGGTCAAAAAGAGATTTCTCACTAGTTAATATATTTTTCTTTTGAAAGGAATTTTCTTTTAATTCTCCATATTTACTTCCTATGAACACTAGGGATTATAACAGATTTCTGTTTTATTTTATAGGACAGACATATTAAACTAGAACATAGAAATGATAACTTATATTTGTATTGATGTTCTTTTATCCTAATTTCAAGTTGCCCATTAAGTTTAAAACACGAAGCTGCTTCTCCTACTACTATTTTCTTTTCCTCCCATTTCAGTCTTCATTCAGAAATTGACAGTACTGATTTATTTGAAATATAATGCTTGTTCTTCCTGCTGGTTAACATGTATACTCTTTTTTTGGTTTCAGAGGAATGCAGTTTTCCCTCCCTTCCTCTTCCATGGTTTTCTTATTTATATGTTGTCTTACACCGTGCATAAAAGTGGACTACATGACTAGCTGATAATGGACAACAACCTGTGATCTCTAGAGACCATTTTAAAACACTGGAAGTTCAATGAGTTTTTTGCAGACCAACAAGGGTCTCCCACTAATATATACAAAGTATTTTGTTCAAAAACTTAAACACACAGCATGATGCAGTGCAGCAGATACGAAAATTTAAAAAAGCACCTCTACAAAAACATATTGCTATGATGATAATTGAGAAAGAAAAGAAATCTCACATTTTAAACCTTTTTTTTTTTTACTTCGAAGATCAATAACAAATGGCCAAAATGTTATGCAAGAAATCTTACGTAAATTCAGCTTTCAACTAAGGTTTTGGTGAGGGTGTAATTGGCAAAGGCAGTATTGTTTTAAATATGTTTTTCTTCTTAATGTTTTGGTAGTTGATAAAATTATTCAAAATACTTCCTGTCACCCAGCTCAATAAAACAAACATACATTAAAATAATTAAATGAAGTACACACTATCTTTTATCAGGATTGTAGGATGAATCTGAAGAAATAGAGCCTTTTATTACACTTTTTCCATGTGAGGCAGCAGAAAGCAGTCATCCCACAAGAGTACAGATGTGCACATAAATTTATGTATAGTAATAGCGGTTACACATATAAGAGCAGAGGAATTTCCTTACTTGGATTACCTTAGATCATAATATCAAGATGAGATTTTTTTTTTCCTAATAGAATCTATTTAGAGATGGCAGCGTTACACCAGCATTCACCATTTTATGGTGAGGCTGTGAAAAAAGTAACTTTGCCAAAAACAATATCTGGATCTTGATTCTGCCATTGATTTTTCAAAGACATTTGGACAGYGTGAAAAAGCTTAATTAGGTTATTTGTCAGTTCTGTAATGGTTTTAAAAGTAATGAAAAGGGAACATAATATCTTAAACTATTACTTCTTTCTTTAATATCTTTAATATTTTTAACCATCATCTATGCTAAATAAGTCTGCATAATGCTTACTTGATTTAGCACCCTTTGGCTTTTAATATTGCATCTATCTGTAAAGCTTGGATAAATAACCATATGTAAYGTCTTATCACAGATATCAAACTGTACATTCTTGAATTCAAGGCTAAGAAGGCYTCACCTGGAAACTCGTGATTACTAATTGTTGTGCCTTCTTTTTTCACCTCTTATGCAATCCTAAGTGATTATTACCAGTTTTGTAAGAATTATGGCTTTAGCATTGGTCTCAGGTATGCAGAAGTTACATACCAGTCTGTTTGGAAGAAGCCTTGTACATCATCTGACATCACGATTAATTAGCATTATACATCTGTAATTGTTAAGTTACACTGGCTTCACACTATTATGCTAAGTGATGCAACTCCTAGATATCACCCAGATAATTTCTTATGGTTACAAGAGACTTCATCTCCTGGTAAACACAGAAATGAGTGCAGACTGGCATTAAAGTATTTATTATTTTAACATCTCTTTATTAATATTAAAATAATACAGTTCTATGAGCAAAAGAAGCATGGCATTTGCAGCAGACTGTATAAAATCACAGACAGTATAAAATCACAAATACTAAGGCTCTGAAGAGAATGTGTACTCTAGGTGAAGTAAAACCAGTGTTAGAATGGAAGTACATTTGTCACCTAGTCTGTATCCCAAATACCAGACTATCCAACAAGAGAGGCTATAACAAAATGAAAGCTAGTAGTCTTATGGCAATCAGGTATAAAGGTCACTAAAATCTAGCCTACAAATATGAGAAAGTATCTTTTTATATCAAAGAATTCTAATGCTTTGAAGAGGCAAAAAAAGTAGTATGATCTTGTAATGTTTTAAATAACTGCTATCTAGTTAGCAGAAATAGGGAAGAATGCAAAATTAGGGAAAAATAACTTTATATCCCTCTGATATTTTTTGGTTCTTATGTAGAAAAACATTTTTTGTGAAAATGGTACTTCATATTAATTTTGTTTTTTCAAAAAGCTACAGCAAAAAACCTACTAGCAGCTATCACTGMCAGTTATCAATATTAGCTCGTCCTTTTGTGCCAAGGCAGAGATTGCTCAGAATCTTCATGCCGAATCTCCTGTCTCGCTATGATTGTTACATCATATTATTGCTACGCAATCAGTTTAGATGAATCTAAGCTAGATTCTCTTAAGGCTCATTTATTTTAGAATGGAAAAAAGAGATGTATACTACATCTTGAAATGTTCATATACACTTGTCCTTTCCAACACCTTAAAACATATTTCCACTGTATTAAATTCAATGGGAAAATATATGAAGCATTCATGGTCACTAGTTATGAAATCTGTCTTTGAATTTGTGATTGGAATACTTACAATATAATTATTTGGCTCCTTGTTATAGAATTGCTGAAGAACAAGCTTGAAAGTAAAGAACAATTCTTTTTACAGAATCATTTCATGGAACACAACTACATCTATAGTAGCTATACATAGCCATTACAGTTTCTACTGCTGCTACAGTGTCTATATTGTGGCATAAAGTTGATTTCACTGACTGATATCTGAAATCTTAGCTGCAGCATATATTGTGATCTGCACCAGTGTATAACACATTTTTAGTATGTGCATATGCAAACATATACTTCACACAGAGAAAAATCTGCTAAGCCATTTTTTGCATCTGCCTTCAAAATACRTCTTAGATTATATAAATTTCAATTATATTTGATTTTGAAAAAAAGAGAAGCCCTATTGTTAGACCTCACACTCAGAGAAGTGTTCCTAGTTGCTCTGAGCAAACAGTTTGGGAAACAAGGGTGACATCATTCAGAAAATTGCTCTAATGATCATTTTCTTTCTGAGAAGAGATGAAACAAATTATTTCAATCAGAAGTCGGGCAGTTTATAGATAGATAATTAGGCAGTGATTATATTACAACTAATACAGACAGACTGGTGGGAGTTAAAGCTCTTAAAAGTCTTCTAAGCCCCCTTTATTCTTCAATTAAAACAGATTTAAGTTCAACCAAAAAGTATTGGTCCAAGGTTCTTTTCTTCTAATATTCACAAAACATGTACAAATTCCATTTTGATTGTACAGTCACAGACTTAATTTAGCAGAAACATTTGGGAATCAAGTTAATTAAATCTATAAACTGTATTTTTCTGTAAAGAAAAAATCACACCTTTAATACTGCATTAATTGAAACATCTTGTAATAGTAGGCAGTAGGGAATTACCAGATTCAAACATGARAAATGGAACACTTCTATATAATTGTACTTTTTTCTTTTTTGGAACCACACTGAAAATTGAGTTAATATTTTCAGGAAATATCTTCATTTATCAAAGCTTGTAGGATTTGATCCAGTTTTCCTTAAACAGCAAAGAACCCCCCCTACACACACACAAATTTACTAGGAATTGCATCAGGTTCTAAATTGCCTTTTTTTTTAAAGTTAGGAAGGCATCATTAATAAATACTAATTCCTTTTCAGTAGTATTTACAGTGTTAAAGAATACAAACTATATAAAAAAACCCTAAAAATCTTATGATAAAGTTAAAAAGGACTTCAAAAATGCACTTTCCCGAAAATAAGTTTTCCTTTTCCCATAAACACCATTCTCCACTCCCCTCCCATTTTTCAACATTCATCTTCAGAATACCGCACTGCTTTTCATGGGCAGTAAAGTATGATGATATCCAAATATATTTGCATTACAATCTTCATTTGTTCATACATCAGGTATTTATATTAAATTTGTCATTGTTCACATTTGTGTTACTCAACATTGGCCAAAAATTTCTCATGAAAACTCCGAGTTAAGGCAGTGAACAAATTTAATCCAAACTACGGATCCAATTTCCTATGCTTGGACTCTATTTATGATGGATAACTAGTAGTTGCACATTTCAGTGTTAAAGGAAAAGCTTTGCCAAACTAGCACTTGTAGATATACAAAAAGTATTACATCTTTTAATAAATGGGGGGGGAGGAGATCAACTAGAAACCAAGATATTAACATTTTCAATGGTTCCCAAAAAATCTACATTGTACAGTGACTGTGTTTTTCACAGTTTTTTTATGAACTGTTATTTTGACCTTGAATATAAAAATTATTTGCTAATAAAAGTGCTGAAATCTCAAGGATATTCATTCACAAAGAGGCTGGTATTCACTCACTTGAAAACTCAAAAGCACTTTTAACCAAGGCCTATGTTTTTGCTTAGAAAGTAGGTATAGATAATACTTGAATGAGCAAAAGGAGAGAAAGAGCATACTTTTACCTCAATGGAATGCATCTCCCAAATGTGTATTTTAAGACTATGTTCATAAAATTGTTACAGAAACAATGTGGTAATAAAAATGTTAAACCCCCTTACTCTGTCCATTTCTGACTCTCAGATATCCCGTGTTTCATATACTAGCATAAGACACATGCAACAACAAAATACACAAAGATGACCTCAGCTGAACCAGATGAACAGCAGTCAGAGAACAGCTATGGGAAATGCTTACATTTACAGTAGTTGCCTGATAGTGTTCTAAAAACTTCTGCAGCAAAAATGAATGCACTGTAATAATTCTAGTATTTCCACCTATAAATATAAATATATAAATTATATATAATAAATATAAAATTATAGTATTTCCAACTATAAAATCTGAAAACTTTTACTGAATCTTTGTTTCCCTTTCTCTTAGGGTTTTGTGGGATTATTTTGTACATAAACATTTTATGTGTGTGTATAAATATACACACATACACATAAAATATACATTAAATATATAATAACTCTATATAAAAATAAAATTTTCACAATATGTCTGAAGATACCTTACAATCTTAAGACTGAATGGCTTATCACAAGGGCTGTATTTATTAGTTGCAATTACTATATAATCTGTTCTGAAAAACATTCCCAACAATATTCCCATTGTTATTATAAGTATCTAAGATTAATGACAAGAGAATAGTTCATAGAAACAGAATGACACGTTCTTTTGTCTTACACTTGTCCGTGGTCAGAGGCAGACATTAGTAAGTCCTAAAGTCCTCATCCTCCTTCTGTCCAATACTGTGCTGTAAATACTACTAATGTGTGGTGGTGGATAGTAAAATTGCTTTCTTGTGGCACATCATAAAATGGGAAGGTTTGGGGTCCTGGGCTGTGAGAAGAAGACAGTATCTAGAGCTTGTAGTTTATTGACATCTTGCCCTGTCTAGCATGTGGAGCTGGGAGTCAGGGGACATTTCCCTTCTAGTTGTGACAYGCCAGTAGAGAGGTGTCCGGGATTCTTTTGGATTCTGGGGTTAGTCGTACTGAACTTGAGAGATCATCATTTGTCAAGTGTGAGAATATACTAGAGATAAGAGGTTATAACAAAGCTAAAACTATACTAAAGCTGACAAGATAACAGAACTGAAAACATATATACATATCAGAGCTCTACAGTTAAATCATGGGTGCCCAGTATAACAACCGCTCTTGCCCTTTCCTTGAGGGCCACTCCTCCGACACAGTTTTCCCTGGATGCTCAAACAATGGGTGCACAGTACAGCAACCGCTCTCGCCACTTATGGGCCACTCTTCCAGTGTAGTTTTCCGCAGCTTCTCCTCACCATGCTGTTGACATCAGGGGTGTCCCTGCTGATAGGTCTGCAGGCCAGCTGAGCATGGGCTTGAGTCCACACCAGACTTAATGGCTTACTCTCTTTTATATCCAGTCAGAACAATGCCAGCCCATAGCTACACAAAGCTGTAGGGCTCCAGTCAATACCAGTGTGCACCTCAGCAGGTGACCTGGTGCTCAGCCCACAGCACTGCTCTGTTGGTAACAACGCACCCATTAGCAGGCCATTCTGTGGGGAATGGCTCCACAGGGCCAAGATGTCTACGGCGTGGGTCTGCAGTGTCACTTCTCCTTTGTCTGGACTGGTCAATCAAGGGGCTGCTGGAGGATGTGCCCCCAGGCTACAGCAACCCCACAGTGTGGTGGCTTTGGGGCTTGTTAACTCCTGGGGAGCACCCCAGAGCAAACCCCTCTCCCATGGACTGCACCATCCAGAGTCCCACGCTTGCCTGTGTGGCACCTGTCACTAATAAACTCAATGGTGGCAAAACACATAGCCTGAATGAATACTGGTACTGGTAAATTCCTTAAATTAAGGCCTGGAGTGCTTTTGGCCTATACCCACTGGTACTGTTCAGCAGTTCTCAGCCATATTTTGGTGGAGAGGGGGAAGAGGAGGCGCAAGCTCATTTCCAGTGAGCAATATGGGCAAGTTTAAGCTACTCTAGCATTCTTCTTCCAGCATGGTCCTCCAGTACTCACCTTTCTATAGTCATCATCTGGCCAGGAAATTTCTTCTGACTCAGACTATATACATATATATATATAAAAAAAAAAAAAAAAAAACTTTAAATACCTTACTTTTCCTTTCAGTGCAAAGTCTGTGAACTGATTCTAATTTAGATGCTTCAAATGGGGAAATAATTCTTTGCCTTCCTTTTTTTCTGACAGCAACTTTTATGTCAATTGAATAGCAATGAAAACATGACTGAAAATTTTGAAGGACTACTTGAAATTTAAAAATGTACAGAAATTAGGTTAACATGGAAATGACCATAGAAATTAACCTTATAATGGGTTTCCACAACTTTTTCAGCTTAAGGAACTGTTACCAAAGGCCCCAGACAAGAAAGAGTCTCAAAGGGGGGGGGGGGGAATGGAGGAACTGTTACCAGCTCGGACAAGAAGGAGTCTCAACAGGAGCCTCAGACAAACATACCCAAGGACACAGGTGCAGCTGGGACTGATACATCCTGAGAAAGTACAGATAAACCAGCAGAAGCCAGTTGGAGCCAAGATTAGGACCAAGACAGCTTTTCTCAAACACGGAAGCAGGCCAAGCTGAGACCATGTATGGAAAAGTAGAGCAAAGTTCATGGCAAGACGCTGAGTGACACCTCTTCTGACACCACTAGGGACCACCAGAGACCACCAGAGACCCCCACAGAAGACCC
Organism: Apteryx rowi; assembly: GCF_003343035.1. Taxonomy (NCBI): domain Eukaryota; kingdom Metazoa; phylum Chordata; class Aves; order Apterygiformes; family Apterygidae; genus Apteryx; species Apteryx rowi. Next base: position 51,690 of record NW_020451046.1, on the reverse strand, counting down.
CCAGAGACTCAGACCGCATGCGTAATGATTATGTAAAGATAGTAATTAGTTCTAAGAAATAGAATGAATATRTATAATCATTCCTGGAAATTTAATGCATATGTATATGATAGAGCAATATAAACTTTAGATGATGCGACACACGGTGTGCACGTTGGGTGGAGCTATCCCCCCTGCACCCGGCGCCATAATAAAGAGAATGCCTGCTTCTTAATGCTACACTAGTGTTAAGGAGTTTTTCTCCTGATTTCTGTGACAGAACTACTAAAACTTTTATGACCTTTTTTCTTAACTTTCCTTCATTCACACAAACACTCACATGCATTTTAGCAATCCCAAATCGTATCCTGCTTCAGCCCTTAAGATTTCAACACCTTTTTGAAAAGTGAAGGGTCTTTCAAAGAGAAAGTTTCAGATTTTGCCAATACATACTGCTGTACTACATAACATTTAAAGAGAAAGCATGGAGTTTTGTGCAAGTTCAAATCTCAGTGTCTCAAGATGATGTTTGCTATTCCAAGGTTATTTGAAAAATCATGAGAGGTACTGAAATGTAACAATATCAGCAAGTTCAGAAATCTTCATTTTCAGATATTTATTTGAAAACACATTTTAGGCAGACAGAGCTATTACGCTCTAAAGACTGCAGATGAGTCTAAATGGGATCACATTTTGTGACTACGTTTAATGTCTCTGTTCCTTTCCATTAAGTTCATACTCAGGGTAATTTACTGAAAAGCCTCTATAGCTTTCCTCCTCATGGTAGAAACTACAAAAACTAATTATTACCCAGTTTCAAGAGAAACACAGAATACTCCATTTAAGATGTTAATTTTTACAATAAAAAAATATTAAATCAGTGTACATTGCTGCTTTGTTATGGAGACATGAATGTTTGCTTTTATAGTATCATTCTCAATGCTAGTCTTTGGGGATCTTCATAGTTGTAATTGTGTATAATTTCTCTGTAATGATAAAGCTAGCTTTTTTTTTTTTTTTTCCTCCTGTTGAAGTTGAACACATAAATAATGGAGTGTGCGGGCATATAAATAATTCATGTTTAGTCATGTTTGAAAGGTATTTGATGAAAGTACCATACTGTGTATTCATTTAGACCTACCAGGGAGTAATACCACAGTGACTGTGAGAGTTATGATGACTGGCAAGAGAAAAGGTTTCATAGGAAGATATGAAAGTGGGATTAGTACTGCACTCATACAATTTTTCAAGTTTCTTTCAAATGCATTTTAAAATTTTCTGAAATACAACCTGTGCAATCTATGGATTACAACAAATACTTCATATTCAGTAAATTAGTTCCTTCTACGTACTTTTAAAATAACTTTTCCTAAACATACCATGTCTAGCTATGTCTGAGTAGATAGATACTTATCAGCTCCTTCATCACCACGAGGTTCCCTTTAGAATCTTCACTATATCACAGGTTTTCCTAATTTATGTAAATGTTCAAAGATTCACTGCACTCTCAACCTTCCCATACCTTTACTTTATTCCTCAGATTATTCTTATCATATTTTGCAGGGATGGAGGAATTGAGTTACCCCAGAGACTTGAAAATGTTCAGATTTAAGTCAGATGTGCAGAGACCTATCACTAGCACCATGCTGCTTGTCAGGGAAACAGCCCAGCCTTGTTGGGTTATAAGCTCTAGATATTTTGTAAAACTTGTGACCCAATGAGGTTCTGATTCTGATCAAGGCATCTGATTATTAACCCAGTAGCAATAATAAGGATAATATCAAAGAATACTACTGGCTTTCAAAGAAACGTTTGAAATCTATCTTGGCCTTCCTCAGTGCAACTCTCAAGCATAGCTCAGAAATCCTCAAAAACAGCAGTCTACAAGCAACACATGGAATAGAAGAATAGAAGCAAGATGCGTCTCTGCTGTCCATTTCTGGGGCAGTCCTGTAAGAAAATTAAGTTATGGGAAACTCTTGCACAGTCATGCACTATGCATTGTAATGATATAATCAGAGCAAAGTGCACAAAACCCCAGGTTCAAGATCTTCTCTGCTTCTCCAGACAAAACTTTGGTCTTACTATGCTTCACTCGTTGCTTGACTCACAACTAAGGTATTCCCAGTGTAAGTGGTGGCACAGGAAACATACAAAGTTTGAGTAATATAGATTTTACTGCATATTCCCCCCAAAGTCCATTCATACATGCTCCAGACTTCAGTTATCAGGAGCAAATGATTTAAAAATAATCAACATCAAGATTCCTATAGGAAGGGGTAAAATATATTTATTAATTAAATTCATTCCCTTTTAACATAAAAATATCTTGGAAGAGGTTGCTAAATAACCTGAAAATGACATTAGTAAATGAACTGATATTAGAGAACTAAATGTACTAACCTTGTTTGTTTTTAAACATACTCACTTAAATATCAGACTTATTTGAGATAAGTTGCCGCCATATTAAAATATTCCATGACATTTTGCTGCTGTCAGTTTGATGCTAGTCTTGCAGAGAAATTGAAATTGTTATAATGACATACAGACAAAATATTCAGGAGAAGGCACTCTTACAGAATGATACTTCACATTAGTTTGCATCAGTCCACTGACATGATAGTCATAGCAACCCTAAAATGTACAGATAGTAGAATAGCTTAAAATGGTAGCAGGCTGCCTTTAAGTTTTATGGGTTGAATATTATGAGCCCCTTCATATTACCTAAGAACCAAATGAGACATTGGATCTTCCAGCATATGCCGATGATGATCTTTTACTTGTACCTGGAAGATGGTAGCAGTGTCTATTGGTCATGAAAGGTCATAATGATTGAGATTAGATGATTAATGGTGAACCACAGATATCACCTAAAGCAGGTGTACGGATAATTAACAGTAAAGATATATTGGAAACAGCTGGCACAGTAAATATGAGAATGGCTTGCACAATGTAGTAAGGAAATGATTCACCCCCATCTAACCTCAGACACTTCGCAGAGTTATCCAACTTAAGAGAATAGTTATCAAGATTCTCTACAGACAAGGGAGAAACAGGTGTATCCAAGTGGTGACTCAGATCATTCAAGATCTGAATAGCAGTGATTATATGAATGCAGAAAGTAGGGATCCTGTAGTGAATCAGTCCTCTGTTATATTATAGACTGTTTATTATATTGCAGAATGGAGGAAATGGTAATTAATGCAAGACATATCTGAAAACATTTTAATAATAGTTGATAAATACCAACAATAGACAGGATATGTTTTGATAGGCATCCTTTTATAGTAAAGCCCTGTTACATGCTGGTATTTCCCACAGTAACCACTTAAAGCTAAGAAATACAAGTATGACTACTCTGAACCTAAGGCAGAACATAAGCCTATTTCTTCACGGAGAGTGATTTCTGTAACTCTTTCGTCTGCAGCATTTAACTTCAGGACCTACTATAAGTTAAGCAGCTTTCCAGTTGATATTGGAGCTACCATATATGTTTTGGGAATGTGAAAAGCTCAAGGACATCTCAAGGCTAAGCAAGCAAAAAATAAACCTCTCATCATCAGGCTACGGAAGTAACATAAAGTTGCTTTTGGTCCAAGAAAAAGGTGGATTGCTTTTTAGAATTGTCATAGAAAACCCTTATACAGAATTTGTTCTCTAAGAGATACAGTAGGTTTGTTCTTGGTCAAAAGATATTTTTTATAGTCATTGACTAAGATAAACAAAGATCTGGATTAAAGTTCTGCTGTGTCTGTCCTGAATAAAAACAACTGCAATTATTGTGTTATATAGGTTTTGAATGGAAAGCACTCATACTTCATTTCTTATTTGGAAGCAATTAAAAAGATAGTGGGGAGAATTATGTCATTGTCTAACATGCTGTAGGGAAGAAAAAAACCCCTAATTCAGCATTACTGTTATGTGTGATAGACACAGCAAAACGTTCTAAAAAAGAAAAATGTCTATTACTATAAAAAACTCATTAAGTAGTTTTCATTAAATAATTTGCATGAAATAGTCACAAGATGACTGAGTCTTCCCATATTATTTTCCTCCCAAAAGGTGGCAAGCCTAACACTATCAGGTATTTGTGATAAAAATATGAACCAGGCAACTAGGCTAGGGAGCCAGTGACACTCCCTCTTAACAGCCGTATTTCCATTAATTAGAAATAAAAATAACACATTATCTTTATATGCCTAATATTTTTAACCCCTAATATTCATGAACCATTTTTTGGCAACAACCATTTGTCCGCAAGGGCAGGAGACACTGTAAAAACACCACATATTTCTTCTTTCTACATAACAAGTATGTTCATTGTTCTGATTTAAGCTCAGAACCAATATCCTACACACTGTTTAAAATGCATCATTTTTAAATTGTGTATTAGTTGGCATTAGTATTTATTTAAAATCAGTTTAGGACAGGAAATAATTGGAGCAGAAACGTATTTAGTGCTTCACTAACAATATATAGGTTTTTCTGTTCTACTACAGTGCACTTAAAAGCTGTTAAGACTACTTGAAAAGTGGCCATTTCTATCAGTGTTTAGCATTACTAAACACTGCAGAAAACTTTTATATAAAAGGCATTCCAGCCACGTTTGGTATTTTCAAGCTTTTCTTTTATTTCTAAGATTACTATAACATAAAAATCAGGGTTTAAATACACCTCTTGTATCCCCTTATCGGACAGATATCAGACTTAAGGACTTACTTATTTGTTTGTTTTAAGATAACAGAATTTTAGAATAGAGTATGGGCAAATTTTGTTTTAGTGGGATAGCACTTTTTTCAAGTTTTTGTATGAGAGAACAAGATAACAGAAATGGTAAATAACCATGTACATTCCCTTGATTATGTTCTATAAGATTTAAACTACACCCGCAATCACATATGATTTTGCATGAGATAGTATCTGAGATGTTTCTTTGGAAGAAAAATATCTCAAAATATTAAACTAATTTTAAAGTTTTAGAATGTGGTTAGCTTTGGGAAAAAATTGCTTTTGGTGGTATTCTTAATACATTGCCATTATGCATGATACTTCCTACTTGGATAATCTATATTCCCATATATTGAAATCTAAAGATTTAAACAATTTGCAACTCTAACAAGGATGCTAGGCATACTTCTTTTACGATACAAGGAGTTGCTTGTAAAATTGAAACATGTTTAAACATACATTCAAAACTGTTGAAGGGAGATAGCAGCCATATCCTAGATAGGTGAAATCAGCTGCTTTGAGCTGACACCACTGGGTGAATTTCCATGGGGAGCTATTACGGGTCTCCTGAGCCAGTCTGTTCAAACAGTAATTTTCCTACTATGGATCATATCCTAATCCTGCATTGTTAAACAGAATGTATTCAAAACCAGGACTGACTTTAAACAGAAGCAAAACACAAAGCAGTAGTAGGGACAAAGTAGAGCTGGGGGCAATAGAAATCTTACATTGTAGTGTCAGAGGGGAGAGGAGCAAAAATCTGAGCAGTGTTCATTATTTTATCTATTTATGGGATAGCATCACTCAATTCTGCCAGCATTGCCAGTAAGTCTTGGRCTAGTTTATCCTAAACATATTTTAAATAATATGTTAAAAATATATTCCATTATACTGTAGCATTATACTAATTTAAGTATGGTACATTAGAAAAAATGATAATTACTGAAGAAGATACTAAAAAATCTTCAAATCCACATTGGTTTAATGTTGTTTCAGTTATTTACAGATTCCAAAATTCTTACAAAACAGTATGTTTTGTAAAAATACTAGAAAATTAGTAATGAAAGGCTCCAAAAAATACCAGTGATTAAGTCTTCACTGAGTGGTGAAAGAGAGTTAACTTTCTGCGTGCTGATTAAGAGCATTCTGGTGTGTGGTGCAGTACTTAGTCAAGGCAGAGGAAAATAAGATTCAGTAGAAAAACTGGATTTGATGCATAAATATTTGCTAATCTTACTTAAATCAATGAAGTATCAATGACTATTAGATCACACCTACTGACTCACAAAGGTGTATTTTCTTTTCATTATATATCTGTTAAAATCAGTGGAAGTGTTTAAACTCAGTCTGCTTCACAGGATTTTGAATCAGCATAAAATCTTAAGATCTGGGTGACCAGTACCTCTTGTAGGTCCCATCCCTATCTAGTTATCTAGATTATTTTATACAATATCTTGTTCCAAGTTATCTCTTTTTGTGTTTTTAACAGCTTTTTTAATTTAAATTGTGCTGAACCAAGTGATGCTAATTATGACTATGTAGCTACATATGCTCAATTTCACATTTTCTTTTTCAAGGCACTAAAATATAAAAATAACTTACAYGTAAATCAAGATTAAGGCAATGCACTCTCTTAAAATTGGCTGTTGCTTTCTCATAAATTAGAGTTCTGTTAAAACTTGATTAAAAAAAAGAAGGGGGAAAGATATCAAACTCATTCAGTGTTTCTTTGGAGAAGGAAAGACTTCCATTTTTGCTTGTCTAGTTTGTGATCTGCTAACATTAAGTTTCAATACTTTTTTCCAGCTCATAATTTGAAATGTTTCTGTCATTCTGGAGAAGGTTAAGAAACTGGGATCATGTTTTCTGTTTAACATTTTTTCCCTGTCATAATGAACATCTTTTCTCCACTTCTGCTGTAGTCAGCACTGACCAGTATCTAATAAAGCAAGGTCTTTTAACAGCTTAAAAGTGCCCCTGTCATTATCTTGTCAGTTGTATCGGACCTTAAATGATACAGACTATGAAAATCTTTCTAGAACATTTTGATAAAGTGTCACAATATTTATAAAACCAGCAAGAGTTTTAAATCATATTCAGAGACATGAAGTAGTAGCATAAGCATTACTTGCCCAGAGCCACACTGTTGGATCATAGGTTCTACAAATTTTGTTCTTCAAGGTTAAGGTTTGATGACTTCACAATATAATGTGCATCATACACAGTACAGGTTCATCCCTGTATATTCAAAAGCTTAAAGAAAATCTCATAGAATGTTTTAGACCACAACTTTTTCTATGCTTTTTGGGTAATAAAGCATAAGAGAGATATTCTCATAATCATATACATAGAATTTGTCAGCTAAGTTCTGTAAAGCCTAAGGATGTGTATAAATCTAAGTGAACTGAGATAGGAGGGGAGCCTTTTAAATGTGCAATACAGAAAGTATGTAAAATATATTTCTACTCAGTGTTGGGGGAGATCATTTTTTTAAGAGTGCAGTTTAAATATGCACTAATGATCAGAGGCAGGAAAACTTAAACAGAAAATATTATGCTTGAAGACTACAGCAAAAAATGCAGAATTTCTTAACAATGATTAAACCTCCAAGTAGTATCACTAAATTACTCACGTTTTAAAGACATAATCTCAGTTTGTGTAAATTAAACACTGAAATCAGTATCATTGTATCAATTTACATGAATGAATGTTCAAGATTTTGCTTTCTTACTTTTGGTAAACGTTGATTTTGACATTCATCAAAGATACAAATCCACTCACAGAACCTATTCCGTAATGACAATTCCTTTCCTATTGGAAACAGCCTACAACAAAGGATACTGAATATATAAAAGGGAAGAGGCAGAGAAACTCAGTTATGCACAAAAAAGTCTGCATATATAAGGTTTTGCTAACTTAAATCTTCATTTATGATAAAAAAGCAACTGAAAAATATGTATCTTGTTTTGCATTTTTTGCATGAACATCATCATATATGAAGAAGAGCAGAGATGCTGATCTCCATAATAAAAGTACAAAAATTTATTTCAAAAAATCGAGGAGTCACAGTAGCCAATAATAATAACAACAGTGAAAGGGAAAGAAAGAATTCCTGATTCTTCATTCTTGAATTGTTTGCTTAGAATTTTATGCTGACAAAGTATGCTCTAAATTAATTAAAATCATAGTCTCAAAAGAGCACATACTATTTTAAGTCTAAACGGAACAATGTTTACAATGTGCCCAAAATACTCAAGTGCAGTTCTAAATAAAGTACTGATGCAATGTTATTTCATTTCATTTCCAGTAATCTGATAATTTTTAACAGAAGCAAAAGAAAAGAAGAGGACGAATTTCTTCTTTTATTCTAATTTGTTTTCTTCTATCAACATTCCCTGACACTGAATTCAAATTAAATTTGAAAATATAATAGAACTCAAAATCATGACCAGTTTTCTGTACTAAAGTATGTTGGGTATTTTTAAAATGTTTTGCAAGATTTATCTGTAGTTGGAACATAAAAAAGCAGAACTTCTTATCCCATTCACTAAAGACCACCATCGTTGCCATCAATTCCATTTGACAAAGAAGTTAGCCTAAGGCTACAGAATTTATTAAATTTCATTAAAGGGTTATTTAGAGTATCCTTTTCCATTGCCTACAAATGGACTTTTCTTTATATATCAATGAAGTTACATTATTTTAATAAAGTAGAAAATATTTCCTAAAATATATATAAAAAAAATCTTAAAATGCTTTTTTCATCAGTCATAAGAGACGTTTTATCCATTTAAGGAATTATATTTAGCCAAATGCTGGATTAAGAATGGTACATTCCCATAGCTGTATTCCTATAACCTAAGGATAGACAACCATCTGGTGCTTCCTGGCTAAACTTCTGCCCTTCACAAACAGATTTTGTGGTTATAGATGGTGTCTTAGATATTTGTACTCACGTCCATCTGTTCATATGGCATTATGCCTACATGCAAGTCAGTCTTTCACTAAGTCACTGGTGCCAGACATCAGTGAGTTTAGATTGGCAGTCTAGATAAAATTTCAATTGCCATTTTCTTAGCTGCACATATAGTTCTGCCTCAGCAACATCAGTGTCGTGGTGGACTCACTCGCCACTTTGCATACGATCACAGAGTGACAACATTACACCTTTGTATCAGTAGGCGAATATTTGTGGAATTCTTACAGGACAATAACATCACTCTTAAGGAGAGTAATCTGGTGACAAAAATGACACTTTCTCCTGTAATCCAACGAACACCACACCATGTTATTACTAGCTGTAATAAGGTTTGTGCCTAACCAGAAGTATTTTGAAAGAATGTAGGCAGAATTTCTTCCTTCAGAAGTTCTAAATTTGAAGACTCTATTAAAATCTACACATGCCCAGAAACACCTTTAACTTGAATTTCACTTTCAGACCATGTTCACAATCAGAAAAGTTTACACGTCCAATAAAGCATTATAATTTCCAGGTAACAGCTGATTTTTAATTTGTAAGCACTCTTTTGAAGCTGTGGGCATACATCTTTATTTTTCAGCAGTGCAATAGAAATTATCAATATAAAGCAAGGAAAAAGGAAAAGCAGAATTTTTGTTGTTAACTACCTGATTGAACAATAAAGATATTTATGTCTGGCTCACAGGTGACTGACATTATATAAGYTTGGAGGTGTGAGTAAATAAATATGTATCTTATTTTACTTTCTCCATTCACTTAATGCATTTTTTCTATTATTTTGTGATATGAGATGAAATATATAATTGTCCAAAACTGTGACTTTTTGAATAACAGATGTAAGTCAAAAATCACCAGTAAAGCCACAATGAGATAAAAATCTGTAACTCAGGAATAAACTGGATAGTCAATGAGTACTGAAACAAACAAACAAACAAACAAACAAACAAACAAACAGTTTCCTGTGATTGCAATTAAAACTTTGTAATGTAAATTATAATTGATATATTTATTAGATGTAGGTGGCAAGGCCCTTCCTCACAGATATCTCTGTTAATGGTAATAATTTATTTCAGTTTGTGTTCTTTAAGCTTTTGTATAAACATTCAAAACAGACTGGATCCATTTTTTTCTCTATATTTAATAATAACAGTTGAACAGTCAGATTTTGTCAGTGACGTTTTGCAAAAAACAAAGAAAATAAAACACACTTGAATTATTAATTCTGCAAAAATCATCTGTCTTAACTGAAAGCAATAAATCAATGCTTTTCTTACATTTTTGTAAGGATAATAATCAAATATGAGGTAGAAATTCACAAGCTATAGTTTACCTAAATATATATATGTGTGTATGTGTGCATGTGTGCATATATGTACGTGTGTGAATTTCAATATTCTTTAAATGCCAAATAAGCATGGTATAAGAAGGTTATCTGAATGGCATTTAACAAAATGGTTTTAACATGTCTTAGCTTGATATGGAAGAGGATGAGAAAAATAAGAGCTAAAATAAATTAGCTCTTTAGGTTAGATCCGTGACTTTCTGCTGGACTTTTGCAGTTGAAGGCTTTAGCTCAGTACTTCTAGTAACAGTGTAAGTAAAATGATTGTGTCATCAATCAGAAACTTCAACTTATTTCTAAGCCAAAATTGAAGAATTTTGAGAATGGAAAAAAAAATGTCCAGCTAAGTCTCAAGTTTAGTTTGCACAGTGAAATAAGAACATAGTATCGCATGGGATAAATGTACATAAAAATGGTTCAAAAATAAATTTGCATCATCATCTTTGTGCAATGTACAAAAAGTACTTTGCAGTATAAATCTATATGGAAATTTACATCCACCTGTCACTCATATACATATTTATTAAATATATGGGCTCAATGCCTGTTGGTGTCCATTTCTTCATTCCATTATGCCAATGCATTTAGTAGATCTTTCATAAAGAACAACTAAACAAACTTTCTTAAGTGATCCTACAGAATTACTTTATGCTGCGAACATCTATTGCACAGTTTCCTTCCTCTTGATCTTTTTAAAATCTTTAGATTTAAGGCCTATTTAAACATTTTTCACTAATGCTATGCTGATACTGAGTTCTTTCATCCATGTGTAGAAAATTCAGAAGTGATACAGYTAAAACTTACTCTTTTTCATGCTGTTCCTGCCTCTGTTTTAATTCAGAGCCAAATCAGTGCTGGTATAATTAGATGCAACTTTACATATAATAGAAAATACTGGATCTGAGAAAAACAAAAACAAAACAACACCAGTAAGAAGTATAAATATAAAATTATAAAATCACAAAATACAAAAAATACATACGGAAATTTATTGATCACTGTGAAAAAATATTTACATGCTTTTATGTGAGAATTTAGCAAAACGGAGTTCAAGTTTTAGGTAACTCCAAAGCAATGTAATATATGAATGTGCTACTTGAGGGATCGCAAAGATGTGTAGAGAAGAGGTGGTAMTATACAAGGGAATGTGTGTATAGTACAAGAATTATAATCTGCAGCTGGACTTCAGACCTGCTGAGAAATACTGTACAGAGTAATTTTGCAATTAAGAAAAAAAACCTCACTGGAAAGAGTCATGGCTAAATGTGTTGTAGCAACATAGTAAGTCACTTCAACAATGGAATTGACATGTGCAACTGTAACTACATCTTTGTTGTTTGCAACTAAAATGATAAAATGATTTTAAAATCAAGCGAGAAAAATTATGAAAGACAATCAATAGTTAACCAAGTAGGCTGCCTTATACATTGCCTAATTAAAGAGCTGAGACATACTCAGTGCATCTAATACTGAAAAGTAAAATGATGCATTGTTAACACTGAAGGTAAATTTGTCTAAAATATAACTATATTTAACAAGAGAAGTGAAAAGAGCAGAAATGTTCGACTTTATAGTTAATGAAGTCCAATTAATYATCCAGAAAAATGGAGCATTTAAGATATGAGTTGAAATCATTCCAGTTTAAAAGAAGGAAACTCTGAATACATCTTTTTTTCATATTTAGCATATCATGGAACAAACATGCAYGCTCTTCTGTTATCTCAGGCAGCAAAAAATTATTTGAGGATGTACTTTTTAACTGTTGGGATCACAGGCTGGGATCAAAGTCAAGACAAAATAGCCATTCATTTAATATTACTTCCTTTATTAGCAGCAAGTATTTCAGTAGTGAAACACGGATTACCTAGAACCAATCTATAAACTGGACTTTAGAATCCTGTACAAGTTTAGTAGGTCACTTCTGGGTTGTCTAGGACTAAAACCATTAGATACACAGCATATCCAGCCCCTCATGAAAAGAAGGTCCTAAATAACTCTATTTTGCTAATAAAAATAGGCTACTTGCAAGGCACCTAATGGTACTGACCATGATTATTCCAAAACCACAGAACGTTAAGAGCATAGCATTAAAAGCACCCCCGAGGGACAGAGTCCAGTCCCTTATAACCTCAGAAAACTAGGTAATAAGCATTTAATCCAGAAGACTGCACAAAGGATCTACTGAGTACTTCTACGCCTTGCCCCCGCTCCACTAGCATATGCAAGTAGTTCAGCAAGCTAATAATCATCTCTCAAGTCCTGTGATAAATGCACAGGTATTTTTTCAAAAGCAACCGAACAAGGATAAAAATGTTTATAGCAATATGTTTACTTTGATGGAAAATACTTTTTATTTTTAGTGTGCAAGGAACAGAGAATAAAACACACTTAAACACCAAAAAACAATCTTGTGCTTTTGTTTAATGGCCCATATTGCTAAAATTGCTGACTATTACAAATCTTTACAAATAATTTGTTCCTATTGGAGAAAGTATTTTCTCAAATCTTGTCCTAAATCCAATATAGAACATGAACTGTGTAATGTGACAGAATTTCTGGATTTCTAGATTCTTTAACTCCTTACCCATATTCTCTCAAACACTGCTCATGACACAGGTGTGTCAAGAATATATAAAATTAGAAGAATTAGTGAATTACAGAAGTCCTATTACTAAACAATTCAAGGTAAGCCGTTTTTTCAACAACTACTTTATGTAACCCATGTAAGCAAAGCTATCTCAGTAAAGGTTTCAGGTTCAAGCATCTACATGACTCAGAGATTAGAATAATTCATGAAGCTTAACTTAATTAATTCAAATTAGTTTAAGTTTGGGCTGTAAAATTGGGTCTAATTAGAACAAGTGCTCCTTATCAGGCTGATGCCATGGCCCATCTCACTGGATACCTGTCCTCTGAATCAGATGCGGAAGCTGAAAGCAAAATAAATAAAGAAATAAAAAAATATATAATTCAAGGACTACGGGGAAAAATAAAGTGTTATGTTCCAATTTTGTACATTAATTGGAATTCTAATACTAAGTACAAATAGTTTAGCTAGCTTCCCCTTCTTGGTTCATCAAATTSTGGAGATAATTTCAATACAGTTGAAACAGATTTAAATTTGCATTGTTTATAGTTTCATTAACATTTTAACTTTGCTGAATTCCATGAGCATCTGTGGAATGAATTCCTAGTGAGCCTATTCTTTTAGGCTCAGTTACAGCAAGGAAAGGTGATTGTTGTTGTTCCTTTAAAGTTTTAAGTTAAAGATGAACCCTAAAATGCACTGGGAAAGAATTCTGAAACACACGCTAAAGAAAGGAAGGAAGAAAGAAGCTGTAATTTAGCCTTTGCTAAGATGTGGATAGAGCTATTAGAAGACATGAACGTAGAAACTGAAACTGGGGACGGTCACAATTTCCCCATTTTTTTTATGAATCAGGAACATATTGTCTAAAAAATAATGTATTTCATGACAAAGAGAAATCTGAATTTGCTTAGAGAGAATAAATGAGTCACAAATAAGAGGGATTCTGAAGTAAATGATTGCAGTTCTTTATTCAGAATACACATTCAGTTCAAAAAATGTAGTTAGAAATTGAATTGTTAGATTCAGGATTAGTAGATACTAGCTTGCATTAAAAAGGTGCAAGACAGAAAACGTACAAGTTTTGTAATGTTCTGAATAAAGAAGTATGTCCAAAAGGTTGAAGCATGCTTAATAGTGCGAAGAGTGGAGTATGTTACAGGAATAATAAACCTTGACTAAAAAAATGTGTCAGACTGCAAAAAATACCTCTCTTTTCAAGTATTCAAAGGACTTCTTTAACCTTCAAAGTTGCAGATGCCTTCAGGTGTCTTCTAAATTAATTTATTTTTCTGGCAAAGATGAAAAATGCAAACATCTCCAAGGTTTTCCTGTATGGAAATCTCTCAGGGTTATGAAGTTATTACTTCAGCGACTGGAGTTTTTTTGGCCAGAAATACTGTTTCTATCTCAAGAATTTTGCAAGCATATAAACGATTTCCAAAATTAGCTTGATCTCTGACAGGTCAGCAGACCCTTTAGCTAGGAAAGGGTTTCAGCCTAGGTTCATTAAGGGATGGGAACAGAAGGCCATATCTCTGTGAGGAAACAGTACCAAAGGAGAAGATATATTTAAGTAAAGGTTACAAGGCTCTTTTTCATGATTTTGTAGAAGGGCAGGCATTTAAAGGCTTACCTTAGTTATCCATTTCATAATGCACAGTATTTGGGTAACAAGAATTGAAGTGCACAGGGTTATGACATTGTTAGAAAAACAAAGACTTGGTGGCACAATGCACATGCCTGGAGCATTGTCATGGGTGATTAAAGGCAGTTCAGGAAAGAAGAGAATCCTTCCCCTTATGCTGTATGTTAAGGAGCTGCTTGGCTGCACAGGCTTCCAGTATGAAACCAACACATAGGTCTGTCAAATCTGTGGTCAAGAGGAAAGGGAATTTAACTTTGGGGATATTGTCATGGGGCTCTGTTACAGACTGCTTGACCAAGCAGATGAAATGCATAAAACTTTCTAGCAGAAATCTCCTTACTGCAGGCCTTGGGTCCTCACAAGGGATTCCACACATCTGCCGGGAAAGCAACATGGCATTATACAAGCATTCCAAGAAGTTTCTTGACTGTATTGGTGATAATTTCCTAACACAAAAGATTGACTGGCAAATAGAGACAGTGCTCTACTTTGAGCTTATGAACAGTTAAGAACAGATGGCAAAAAGTCTTCATTGATGGCAGCTTGCACTGGAGGGACCATGATATAACGGAGCCCAGCATTTGAGCAAGACTGGGAAGGTAAGCAGAAGTGATAGAACTCTTGAAATTTAGAAAAGCAGATTATATTAGTATGTGTGAAGCAGGAGTGAAGAAAAAATGTCAGAAAAATAATAAAGGGCTATAAAAACTTAGTAGTTAACAAAAGGAAGACACTTCTGGCCTCTAAGTCTCTCTCCCAGTAGGATCAGCACTACTGGAGGCAGTGAAGATGGCAGAGCAGCAGCCTGTTGCTTGAATGAATCATAGGGGTTGGTGATGTGCCTTGTCCCAGGAGACGGAGATGGAGATGATCAAGCATGAGGAAGTCCAAGAAGTTGCTTTAGGAGCATCCACTCCCCAGTTAAGCAGAACCTATGGAGCATCTTCCACTCTCCAAGATGTCCAGTGACCACCTGTGGCAGCTTCCTGGATTCTRCGTGCTTCCCTTTTTGCTCTCACTTCCTTCGATAGTCCACTGGGGGAGTGCACATTTTTGGTTTTGTTCCTGAAGGAGACTAAAGTAGGAGCTGGAACATCTGCTGTGATTCAGCCAGTACTATACAGGGCATCTACTACAAAGGAAATATACCTTTATGCTAAATAAGGAGACGTTGCATGTGGATGGCTGCGACTGCCACGTCCTATTAGAAGTCCAGCCCCTTGGGAAGTATTGATGAACACCAGTTCATTTCTCCTCCCTGCACCTTCAAACCCCCTAACCCTATCTCTCCACTCCCTTTTCTGGATCCCAAGACTGTCTTACAGAGGAACTAAATGGTGCCCATCTCATCCCAAAACACAAAACAAGTGTCCATGATCCTCAGCATGTCAAGCATACATAGACTTCCCAAAACCCAGATGGGCTGGCTGTGAATGAGGGGTTCCTTGGGGGCAGCCAGGACTGGAAGAGTAAACTAAGTTCATGAACAGGGAGTAAAACGATTGCCGTTTTGGGCATTACGTCACAGTGTGTTTCAGGGCTTGGTAGATTGGCTGAGAAGTTTCTGGAATATCCATTTCACTGGACAACCACAGCATGTAATTCTGCTGTAAGCACTTATTATTTCCAGGAGTTAAACTGTAACATGTTGTGCTATGATGCACAGTACTACGGGTGAAAGTGGTACTCTGTTCTCTGAAGATGGCAAGATGTCAGTCTCATCTTGTGCATATGCAAAGGTCATATGTGGTTGCCTGCCAGGTCAAGCATGTTCAGGAGTCAGGCATGTATTTCATGCTGGCTGTGACTGTGTCACAAGGGATGGAACTAAGCCCTACTGCATAACTATCTGCTACACAGACTCTCCAGCTGTTGCCATTTCTTCGTCTACTGTGGTTGCCATTGATCATCACAGTTGACAGGGAGAACTTGTGCTTATGTTTGCATTGCTTAATATTCCCAAAGCCAGAATTTAGTTGTGATTACCCTACAGAATTCTAAACGCTGCAAGTCTATATTGGTGACTATGACATTTGTGACGGTTGTTGTAACTAGACACTGAGAATAGGATAATATGTAAAATTTAACAGGGCATTTCTTCTGTTACAGGACATAGGCAGATATGAATAAGCTTGAACAAATTAAAAGTATATAAATTAAATATACTTCAGTCAGTAAATCACATTTTCAGTTTTCAGTCATATTCACTGTAGAACTTTTTCAAATCTTCTATTTGTCATTCAAAGAATTTTAGTTTTTGCAAACTCTAACTTAGTATTATGTCTATATTTACATGTCTATATTCAGAGATTTTGCCAAATAAATACAGATTACCTAAGACATTATTTTCAGTGTTATAATTAAAAGCACATAATTCAAAAGAAACATTTTCTGAAGCAATTCAAAACACTACTGTGCTGTAAACCTTGGCGATACTGTCTGTAAATTATTCTGCCAGATCTCAGAAATAAGATGTAATGAATCAAAAAAAAAAAAAAAAAAGTGACAAGCACATTGCCATCTTATGGTAAATACCGTTCCTATGAAACTAAGAAATGTAAGATAAGACATGTAATTATATTCTTGTTCTTAGATAAAAGTAGGATTTCCAGGATTTTTTTTAAAAAAGCATACTTAAAACCGATATGAAATTACAGAGGAAATATTGTGATTACAGACTAAACAATGGTGCTAACTCAGCTGAAGCACAGCTGCAGTCAATTACTTTCATGGTATATGAAATATACAGTTAAAATTAAAAATTCTAGGACAAAGGTATTTAGAAGCACGTAAGACTTACATATGATGAAAGATTGAAGAACTGAGATTATTCATGGTTAGAAAGGAAAAAGTTGAAGTAAACTGAATGAGAAGTTTGAGATTATATATAATGAAAAATAACTAGGGTTTTTTTCAGTGCCTTATCCCATTAAAAGGCTGGTGAATGATGAATATTTATAACACAATGTTAGTAATGCTAAAATTCAGACAATCAAAGATCCTACAGAGAATATTCTGATTATTTGGGAGGTGAAGTCTGGAGATTCTGCTGTGTAGAGCATGCTTCATGCATAAAGCTCATGTGTTCAGAGTGATAAGTAGTATGAGAGTATCAGGTAGGTCTGAGACATTTTTGTCTAGCTAGTACGAATAAAAACTGATAATGACTTAAAACATGAAAACCTGTATTTTAGTCTATGAACTTAATGTATGGCATAAATGTATAAATGACTTCAGATTAGGGGGGTTGGGTGTTTATTGTTTTTAACAGAAGTTTTAAACAGTTTAAAATACAAAAAAAATTGTGAATATTTTGCATTTATAAGATTTTTTTGATCAAATAGCTCCTTGACTGGTATCAAAAATTTTGCAGTTTCACATGTCATGGGTCTACATCCAGCCTTAGTTAAGCATATGACTTCTAAGAACAAAACTATCCCATTGACTAATTTCTGGGTTAAAAAAAAAAAAAAAACATGCCTGGTCTTTAAGGGTATATTTTGATACTGAGAATGAGGGGGAAAAAAGAGAAGTCTTCCATCTAACGTGCAATCTTTTCTGTACCCCATAAAGCAGGTTGAAGTTCTTGCCTTCACAGTGCTAGAATACAGCACAGGTCACTGAGGTTTTTATTTGGTCACTGTCCCATTGGACGGTCAAAACAGATTTAAGAAGTATGAGTGGCTGAGTGATGTCTTTATACTGCAGAAATCTGCTTCCTAAAAACATTACCTTGAATCATTTAATGCAATTTTTCATGTATTCACTTCTTGGGCACATCTCATCCTTACAGATCTATTACAAAATTATTATTTAAATTATATATATTTGTGAACACAAACACATTGTTTTGACTAACAGAGAGGATTGACGGAAATATAAAAATATGATTAAAAATAAAGAAATAGCTCTGCTTCCTGAATGTTACTGATAGCAATCATCTTACCTGAAAAGTTGAACTTTTACAGGTATAGAACAATCAGTTATTAGTTTGTGCCCTGATCCTAATTGCATTTGTATGAAACTGTGCACCCTTTGCAAAACAACAGATGTCCAGTTTCACCATAAAGGAGGAAAAGCATTGAAGAACCCTAAAAGTAACACATTACCAAAAGTACATATCCAGAAATACATTCTTCCTCTCTTTATACCATAGCAAATGTATTGATTTCAACGTATGTTATATCTGCATAACAGAGAGAAGATTAAGTTTTCCAACACGTTTTCTTGAATTAATAAAAGGTAATTTAAAAATGATACTGGCATTGTACACTTTTTCCTCTCTTCACTTCCAAAACTTTTGTTTGAAGCAGAAACTCATCCATCATTTCACAGTAAGCCAATACTGATAAATCAATACTGTAAAGCATAGCTCCTAATAAAATACTATCTTTTCCGTAAATATTCTCCTACAGAAGAAGGACTTTTATATATGTATATTTTGCTGCAGCACACAACAAAAAGAGTTGGAAATAATTACTACGTTTAGCTTCAGCTAGAGATACTTTCCTTATACGTGTCTTCTGCTCATAACAAATTTTCACAAATATTTCAGGATTGAGTGTGAAGATGAAAAATAATTTCATATTTCAAATACATTCATTTTAATATAATGTTTTGCAGCTCTTAATCACACAGGTTTCCCCTAGGACTATTGCTCTTTACAGTAAAAGTTAATAAAGCTGTGTGGTTTCCACAGATATGAAGAGAGCTCTTCATATATACTTACAACTTTTTCACCTAAATCTTAGCATCAATACCCATAAATGCCTTAGTTATGAATAATTCTATATAGAAAACAGTGTTTACAAGCCTCTACTCTAAACATAAATAATTATATATTGTATTTATAACATTCAAAAGGCTTGTATTTAACAGGCATTTTACAAAGTTTTAATGCATTAATACATTTGTTGAAAAGAGGTTACTTCAATAAAGCAGAAAAGCTCAGTAAAATTATCAGGCAGAGCTTTAAGTAATTAGTCCAATAAGAAACAGCAATTTCTTTCTCAATTAATATGCCCCAAATAAGGTACCAAATCAATATGCAATAAGACACAGTTGTTTTACTCATATGGTCTGCCATGAAATTAGAGAAGTAAGGCTATGGGAAAAGGTCAACTGCAATGCAATTTCATAAACTGTGATCAAGTCTGTCATGTTCTGGGTGGAAGAAGGAATATGACTAGAGCAAAACTGAAGACGGTACCAAAGAGAAAGCCATTTGAAGCTTAAAAATGCATTCACAAAATTAAATAAAGTTGTCTTCTTACAGGAATTTCCAGAATACCTGAGTCCTGGTAGACATTACTACATTCAAAAATGCTACATTTTCAAGTGCAACTAAAGCAGCAGTATACTGTTCAAATCTGTTATCTGCCCAGAAAAAATTAAGTTTTTCATTGTTTTTTGGTTTGTCCATTCTTTGTTTTGGCTTTTTCTATCACCATGAGCAAAACTAATACGTAAGGCACAACAATAAGGAATTTAAAATTCCTTATTACTATTTTACTGTCTTATTTATATAAGGCTACACCTTGGCTACTACAGTTGATCTGCAAGACTATGCTAGATTCTGCATAAACTCATTGCAGGAGATTCTTCTCCTTACAATATAAACAGAGAAAGAGAGGATATAGAAACAAAAGCATGAAAATCAAGTCCCGTGTCCAAAGTCAAAGAAGCATGTATCAAGGCCAATAAAACAGTTAGGTTTCCTGTGGCCCAACTTAATGCTCTGTCATTGAATCATGACCTTTTGGTTTATTACRTTTTTGTTTTTAATAAATGCTTGCTATAAGGGATAAACAGTTTTGTTTATAAGGGCAGAATTCTCACCCTGTCACAACACTAACATGAAGAGTATCCAGACCCTTTGCACCCTGACACATCTATGAAACAATGAGGGAAAACACATAAATCATTGGAAAGAGTGTCCCTAATGCAGTTACTTTGATGTCAAATCTTTCCCTTCTCTTAGAGACAGAGCTCATGTCTTCAAATCTTGGCTGTCTTGAGAGCACTTGAGAATGATGTCAGTGTCCCCGCAGAGTATACGACATCTTTTTCAGCTGGCTTAATGCCAGTTAGTCTCTGAATAAAACATTCCAAACCACCTCACGGACTGTGTCTTTTTAGCACTCCATCTTGCAAATCTGAGTGGTCTGGCCCCGGTAGAGCGAAACACTTACTCAGATGAGTAGCCCTATAGACTTCTAAATTTTTGTCTTTGAATGCTGCAGGCACTGCTAGCAGCCTCCTAAAACCAGCTATTTAAGTACAATTTTCCTGTATCTTTAAAATAGAAGAATGAAGTGAGAAAAACCTTTACTAGTATAACAGAACATACAAATAATTTCTCTCTTCATATGTTTAGGAAATCCACCCATATTGCTTAAAGAATTCCCTTTGAGACTATGGATGTATATAATATGCCAGACTAAGTATTCCACCTTTTCTGTAAGAGTAGTGATTAGTAAATGCTCTGTTCATTCTTCCACCCTGCTTTACTTTACAAACCAAAGTTCCTATGGGATACTTTGTATCTTTACAGTGTAAATCTTTGGAAGGCTCTTAAGATTCCTTGATTTTTGTTTTGAACTTACTTTGTTTTTTAAACCTCAGTTTAGAAACTCATTCCCTATTAATAACTCAGTTATCCTTTTTAACCAGAGAAATTATTATACTTTACAATCGTACATTATTGCCCTTCATTCAGACTTCAGTTTTCAGGATGAATTATTTCTGTGAAAGACTGGTCACCACTTTTGTGAGTAGAGGCTAAAAAACACTTTCAAGAATGGAAAACAGTGCCTAGATCATGACTCTAAAGAAAAAAAAAAAAACTAGTTGGTTTGATGGTTTAAAACCTGGAGTGATCTTTAGAGTATCTGGGGCAGGAGCTCTAACACCTACTAAATGTATTCAAATTTGATTTTGCTTTTAGAGATTCATGAGCATACCCAACTATTGATCCAAACATCGGAAAGCATGCTAAAACAAAAAAGTTTTTTTTTTTTTTTAAAGAACTAATGGCTATATATAATTCTCAGTAACTGGAAACAGGGTTTTGCAGGGCTAGGTTATGAAAGTCTCTACTATCTTACTTATTTATAGATGTATGCTTGAGATGAATGGAGACCCTTGGAAGAACATTGGTTAAAATCAGTAAGGAAAGAAAATAAACTGGAAAAGATGGTAAACAAGAAAATTTAGAAACTGATAAAATGTCATCACCAATCAACACCAACATTAATTCTTCACAAAGTTACAGTGTCCTTATTTTGGTTGTTTTAGGTTAAATCCATTTGAGATTAACCCAAAGACATTTTGACTCAATTGACTCAGACAAACACTGAATGAAGTTTTGACCTAGTATCTTTGTTCCATAAAGATCTGCACTATCATTTGAGTACAAAAGAAATTCCTGAGAATTGTTACACATTTTAGGGTGCAATGGTTTTAGGAATATGACTCCTAATTCACATTAGTTTTCATTGGGACTCATGAACCTCAAGTTCCTTAAACACTATCTGCACTACCCTTTATATGGCTCTTATTTTTTTTTCCAGGATGAGTTTTTAGAATTCCTTACCAATTTTTCATTTAGTTCAGTAAGTTTCACTAACCCTTTAATTTTAGGTATATCCTTCACTGAAGATTTTGGTCATTCTTTACAGATTGACAATTACTGCCTGCCAGGAGACAAAATCATTATCCTAGGAGATATCCCATTTAACCACTTATTCCAGACCTATGTCAGTTAGGTATAGCCAGAAATATTTTAAAATTGTTTAATCATTTTCTTCCTTTTCCATATATAGCATCAATACAGTCGGCAAACAAAACGTATCCCAACAAATACATCCTTGATTTTGCAGGAGAGAGGGAGCATGAGAGCAAGAGCGAGCCCACAGCATACTGCAAGCTGAGTGGAATTCAGTTTATCTCAAAGATACAAAGAAGGGTTCAGCTAAATCTGGCTAGATTTGAACCCATAGGCTCCAGAGAGACTGAAGGTTTCAAACCAGTTGTTCAGATTGCTAAACCATTATCCTCCAGTAAAGACTAAGTATTCCATGGTTATTGTACCTGTCCGTTCACTCATTTCTTTTTAAATTCACTTCTATTCCTGAAGAAAAACCTTTCTTCCGCTAATCATTACAAGTATCCCAGTTTTTTTCATTCCTCCTCAGTTCAAGTAATTGAGACTCACCCCTTTCTTTATGTTCTCTGTCAAAGACTAAAATGAGAATAAAAGGAAGAGGATGAACTCCTCAAGATCTTAAATTTATGTCATCTAATAAAAATTACATAATATTATGTTTACAGTAAATTGTATAATTAATATCTAATTACTAATTAAAACCTGTGATAAATGAAAGAATCTAAATCTGGCAGGCAAGAAAATGAGAATGTGCAAGGATATAGAAGTGCAAGATGAGTGTGACAGCAATTGTAATTAACACACTATACTTGCACCTGGAATGTGTAAACCAATAAAACAATGAAGAGAAATACAAATGAAATATTGACCAGGAGTTCTCAAGGGAAAAAGAGATACGATGAGCAACATGTCATGTTATATACTACAACTCAGTATGTAACAAAATACAAGGAAGAGACCATAAGCTCAAAGTTTCCAAAATAACTAACAGCTTAGGCTGTAAACAATTCAAAGGGTAAAATCTGATACTTTTTAAGTGGCCTGATTAATAGAGTATGGCAATACCAGGGCCTATTGAAAACCAAGTCCCTCTAAGAAGTCTCAAAATAAGCATTAAAATGATGAATAAAAGAAAGACTTACATTTTAAAATCTACACACTACATTTTTGCCTTTCATCAATAACTACCTGTGCTTTTTAGAGATGTAATCGTAAGAGACTAATCAATGTGGTCATGATTTTACTGTATTCAACATTCCCTTCTGTAGCAGAGAATAAATAGTCAGAAATAAAAGTTGTTTGTAAGGAACTATCCGTTTCGACGGTTTTGCTGGCTCTCCCTCAGCTAAGATACTGTATTTTTGAGTTAGAACTTACAAGATGTTAAGTTGATAACACTTTTACAGTTAATTTTCAGAAATTAAGTCTGCCAACAGTATATAATTTGAAGCTCAACTATTGATGGTCAACACTTGAAATACGTAAGAAACTGAAAGATAGCTAAAACATTTTATATTTAGATAAAATTACCTAGCGATTTCATTGTTTCTGATCTGTAATTTCAAGAAGAGAAACTGCACACATTGCACCCGAGTACGATATCGGCTGAAACAAGTACTGAAGTTACACAGTACTTACTTTTTCTTCCTTTAAAATAATTCTGTAATGAAACTAATCATACACACAGCACCTATAAGGTAACATATGAAATATTATTTTAAGATTAACAAAGAGAAATTTATAAAATCTTCGAGAAATACACGACATATCCTAACTGGCTTACATATAGCTCCATGCAGGAAGAATTGCACTAGTTCCACCTGGCCTACATCTTTGGAAAATCATCTTTTCCTTTACAATTTTAGGGTTCTCTGATGTAACAGTTACTATTGATATGAATAAGGCCATGTCATGTTAAAAGAGTACTTTCTTTATTTTAAAGAAAAGATAAACTAAAATTCCCAAGTAAATGTTTCCAAGGTTGGATAATACATAAATTATCAAAACATTGCATCATTTATAAGGAAGTAGCTTAGGTAGCCATATATGTAATGTGAATTGATGACTGTGTAACTATAGAAGTGAAATTGATGAAAATATTGAATTCATTAGACTAAGAAAAGACAGTTCAGTTAAGTCTGTATACTATATACAAAAATTAAAAATAACAATTGCTTTAGTATGTTTGTACTTAGGACTCTTCTTGTACTGAAAGTCACTTCGTTTAGAGCGTAACCTGCCATAAACACACAATTCTGACTACCTTTGGTCATAAAACCTCACATAATACATGCAGTTCCTCAGTCTGGGAACCTACCTATCTAATGGTTTTCTATTATTTTTAACAATACAAAAATATTTGCTTCCTTTCAGTAACTGTTGAGTGTTGGTGGTTACTGTCAAATTAGTTAAATTGTATTTCAACTGAGCAGTTCATCGTGGTTAAGCTGGATTAAGGTCAAAAACAATTGTTTTTGAAGTGGTATGTACTAATTTCTCCCTACAGGTAGGCAGAAAACTGATGGCTAACAAGGAATGAGTGTTTTCACTTAACTTGATTCTCTCTCTATAAACAAAGAATAAGGGTTTTTTTTGTCTTCTTTAGAAGATATATCTAATTATTGCAAATCGAACTCACTGAATTCTTACACAAGGCAAAAGCATACAGCTCAACTCATCTTCATCTCATTCAATAGTGTATTTTAGGGAGAATTTTCTTCCTTAGATGTCAGATTATGTTCATCTCATCAGGTTAACTTTCTTCTACCTCTTCTTTATACATATATGCCATAACTGGATCAAGGCATCATGCAAAGTGTTCAAAAGCACAGCTGAGTTATGTACTGATTTTACTATCCCCTTCAGTTTTGAGCATTAATCACCCTATTTACAACATTTCTGCCCTCATTTTTCTATATGAATTGCTGCTTCTACTGGGGGTGTGCGTGTATGAAATTCTGACCCTATAATAATAGTCAGTGAGAGTTTCTTTAAATACCACTTAGGCTTATAGAGTCAACATGTTTCCTCCTTGTTCTTTTGTGTTACCAAGTAAAATATAATCAGAGAGAAGTGAACCTAGTGGTACTGGATCAGCACTTCCACCTCACAGGTAAAACAGAGGGGCAAACTAAATAGGGAAGACAGAAGAAACAGAAGGATTCAAGAGGCTAGGAAATGGTGTAGATTTTTTCCAAGACATGATGAAGGGTGAGAAGAATGACAAAGAAAGGTTATAAAAAAAGAATATGCTGTATTGGGGAGGAAACATTATTTGTACTACGTGCTACTTAATCCACCGTTTGAGGTTTTAGGTTTTAGCACAGTTCCACACCTCTCTGAGGTGCCCACTTAAAAAGCATGCTCCCCAGTCTTCCTCTATTTCTATTTAATGCTGCAGTTCTTGATGGGCTTGAAGCCCTGAAATGCRTATTTATCATCAATGCTACTAATTTAACAGGTTCAATTTTTGTTAAAAAAAACTGAAGATTTAACTCATCTGCACTCAGAGAAGTGGAAACAGAGTAGTAGCTATGCTTTCACACAAGTATAAATAGAAATCAGACATCTTAGCACATTTTTCCCTATCAAAGCATAACCTCAGTTTTACTAGAGTGTCATTCTCAGTCCGCCATCTGAAGGCCTGTTTCTTTACTAATTAGGACTCTCTTTGAATGCATGTTTTGATTTGAAAACAAAGTTCATTAGCTAAGACTGAACTAGATACATAGGCCAACCATCAATACTTTTAACATCTTTGGAGTGGTTTACCCAAATGCTGTCTTCCTCTCTCTGTTTATCTGAGACTGTTAAGTGACAGTCTCTTTTTGTTAAGGGTTAATCAAATAGACCATATGGGAAATGACTGAAATAGAGATCCATTAAAAATGTTAATTGTGCAGAAGTTAATTGTTCAAAGTTATGACTTTGTTTTGACATTAAGATTTTACAGTAGGTGAAATTACTATTACTTGTCTGATGGGACTTGCTATTTATGGTATTCTCCTGTGGATGAAAGGAAACCTTGCGGTAGAAGAAAACAACCTTGCATTCAGCGTGTGTTTAAATTCTTACTGATATGGACCAAGGATAATTTTACACAACCTGGGGAAATACTCAAAGAACTTAAAATCATCCTAATGGGATTTTTTTTCTGGTGCTAGGGAAGCAGGAGGATAGGAGTGTATGGCAAAATCTAGAAGATCAATGGATGCCTGGCAAACCATCCTCCCCCCCCATATTTACTCATAAGACAATAATTTTATCAAGTGCTGAATTCCAAGTGAATAAGTAGCCAGGAGCAGTATCCTCAGGGATCAAGTCTGGCACAGCTAATAAAAAAAGGTTTAAAGCTTCAAACTGAGGAATGGTAGGAATATTTCACAGAATTTTCAGGTCTGTTATAAAYATGCACCAGGGAAAAATTAGGTAAATGAGAATATAGCAGTGGAGAAGGAAGCAGCAGAATATCATGGGGAAAATTAAGAACTGAAACTGATCAAAACAAGTCAGGCAGGCATTTCAGTCACTAAACTGATAAGGTGAGACAGAAAAAACTACAGTGTTTACATACTAGTTTCAGAAGTCTGGAATATAAAATGGAGAATTAGTGATTACGATTCAAGAAGTGAAATCAGACCTTACAGAAATAGTAAGAACAGTCATACTTGGAATGGAGTTACTGAAGGCTCAAGTGTATATGAAAGACAGAAATGGGGGCAAAAATATTTGAATAATACCATACATGAAAGAAGTGTTTCAGCACAGAAGAAAAAAGTAATACTGATCAAGAATAGAATCTGTGTGAAACACCTATTATGATGATAAAAATATATCATTTCCAAAAYAGGAAATCTGTTCTAGAACTCCAGTATTGGCTACAGATAGGGATCTCAATGGGAGAAATAAGCAACACTAGAAAATGTGTGACAACGGGAAACCGATTTCCTAGATATACACTGAAAAAGTACCATCTACTTTCTAGATACTTCTGGAAAGTGATAGTTAACAGCTTTTTCTGCAAAATAACTAGTAAATCAACTACAAGGCTTACTATTTTCATCCTTGCAGCAAGTTTCCTCTCAAAGAGCTAGTCAGAGGTATTAAAGCTGTAACAAGTAGTGGTTCTGATCATGCTGAACTACTWAGTTCAAAGTAAATCTATAACTTATAGCTTCTATTAATAACATTGTAGAAGGGAAAACAGACTACTCAAGAAAATTTGTCAGTGAGGTTGACAGAAATGGAAAGTGGTTAATATGGTAAGTTTTTAGAAGGAACACAGAGAAAAGTCAGCCTTTAAAGAATTGTTGACATTCCTCAAATTAAAGGAGAGCTGATCTTTGAGTATTCAGTGCATTGTACTTATAAATTAATTATACTTTTTTCTCTGCCTTAATGCTTCAGTTATCTCCTTTAAAAAAAAGGCATGCCTCACTTCCTCTGACATATATGATACTGACTATTTCAGGATAAAGAAAGCTGGACACATTGTAACTTTGTATCATTGAGAATCTTTTTCAGGAGCTTAGTGTCTGTCTTCGTCATCTCTTCATGAGTTACTACCAGAAGAGTGATAGCAGAAGGAAACAGGTTAAATGGGGCTGTTATGCATTAAAAAAAAAAAAAAGAAAAAAAAAAAGAAAAAAAAGTGTTGAAAAAGGAAGAGGGATAACCGCATTTTTAGCATCCTCCAGATACTATTTTAGGAAATTCCCCATAAATTTAGAGAACTATGACACAGAGGACAACAGCATTGCAGTTTTACAGTCTTTTAGCTTTGAAGAGTGATCTTGTGGATTATAGTTTTGGATAGTCTGTGGTCCCTTAATAGGCTAATAATTATTAGATATTTGCTCGCGATTCCACACAACTTGGTTTCATAATCCAGATAGCCTCTGTTAATCTCATGTTGTGCATTCAAAAAAAGTTAATATTTGAAAAACCTATACAAGCCACAGTATTAAAAATACTACACTCTTTATGAAACAAAGTTGCACTTTATGTTTGACAGTAATTTTATTAGTTACATTAAAAACTGCTGAGCTTAAGTCATCAATAGGTATAAAAGAAATGAATCTAAGAAAAGAGAGCTAATGTTTTATTTTAGTTGTTGCTTTATGTTATTTTGAAGCATCATTTTAAAATTACTTGATAGAAAGGCCAGGAAAACATCCTGTCTCAGAAGAAGCAGGAAGACTAGAAGCTGCGAAGTGATTATTCATCCAATATCATCAAACTGTGGCTAATACTGAAAGGTGAATCTTATGAAAATGCAGAACAATTTTATTTTAGAACTTAAAAAGCGTGCCAGGCATGCATAAACCATGATTCTTATGAAGTATTTAAATATTAAAAAGTTAAAAACCTTCTTTTGACAGTGCCTGACCTTTAAGCTTATCTGCTCCCAAAATACATCTTACCTATCAACCATAACTTTAATCACTTTCTCATTTCAGATATTGAAAGAAAGATTCCATTTAAATCAAGTAAAGGTCATCTTTCTTTGAAATATAGATTACTTACCTGTACTTTTTAAACAAGAAGACTTGAGAGCAAACTCAAAAGAAGAAGCTCTCTCTCCACACTTTCAAAGTACTGAGTCAGCAGTGGAAAGGATTAAATATAATTACRTATAACTCCAAGGGACTGTAAGGTCCAGTCTAGAAATGAAATGCAGTTTCATTTCAAGATGTATGAACCATATATTAAAGAAGAGATGAAATGCAATGTTATATTCTTCAGTATTTCTGAACTACTTCTCTTAAAATGGCAACAGAAGCATCAAGAGGTAAGAACAACTGGGTAATTCCTCTGAGATCACTTGAGAATAAGGTGAGCTTTTCCAAGATTTGTTTGACTACAGGTTTACATACTAAGCAAATGATCAGCTTCTCCTAAAGCTTATATTTACATTTGTTTTACTAAACCATTCTATTACTTTTTAGCCCCTGCCCCCAAATATTAGCAAGATTCCAGTACTTCATATATACTCACAATGAAATTTCTATGAGTCTCTGGATGACTGAACACTTCACAGAAAAAAAAAAAACACAGACAAAAAACAGTAACTTCCACTATCTAATACTCTAATATAAAATGTAGTAGCAGATTTAAAACTAGTATTTACCCACAGGAGAATATAGGTTTTCAGTTTATCTGAACTCATATCTGTGAACATTACGTTATTTTGAAGAACATACAAAACTAATAAATTTATTTAAAATTATAYTATATTAGAAATAGTAAATTGTTTTTACATATCCTCTCAAAATCAGAAGTTCTTTGAGAATTGATATATATAGAATTTATTTTTAGAAATTGAGATTTACATCTATCATTTTGAATAATGCTGTAACATTAATCAGCTCATCTTATAACCTTCCAATGCAAACTACTGGTTGTAATTTCCTTACAATTTTTATCCCAAGGATAGTCTACAACAACAACAAGAAAATAATTTTTTGAATGTGATGTGATAGCCAAATAACATGAACTAACAGATGAAATTTGTTCTAGAGGTGTGCACATAAATAAAATTTTTGTGATAGGAACAGAAATAAATATTTTTTTTGGGGTGGGCAAGAGTGTCAAAAAAAAAAAAAAAAAGAAAGAAAGAAGAAACTCTAGGGTTTACCCTTTATTATTTGACAAATTCCTGAAAAGTATTTTAAAAATATTGCCAAATCAGACTAATGTTTTTCATTCAGTTTATTTACTCCATTTCCATCCATCAAACTAAAGAACTATAGTTACATGATAGAATGAAAAGGGAGAGAATTACTAGATATTATAGGTATTTTTATTAAAGTCTTCCTTTCTAAAGTGGACAAAAAAAAAGTATGTATGTTCTCTCTAAAAAGCAGGAACTACCTAGGCAACTCTAATTAAACAGGTAAAAAACTCTAAGTAAAAGGAAAACACAAGTTCTCACATTATTTTAATAAAGTTAAAAATCTATCCTGTTATTTTTTACTTCTGTCTCTTTTTTGGCTCAGCAGTCTGTTTCAGGAAATAATTTCTTTTAACTAGTTTATGACTATTATTTTTCAAAGAACAAAAATTGAAGAGTTCCTGCTTCGTCTGAAGAACTGACAAGTGTTTCTCACTTCTGAGGCTCAGCTCATGTGAAAGCTTCTTAAATGCTCAAACCATTTTCTCTGTAATTTCAGTGACACTCCTTCACTGTTGTTGGGTATTTTGGGGGGTGCTATTACTTTTCAAAAACGCAGCAGGGGCATCTTCTCAAAGCAGAAAGAAAGTAAAATTCAGTTGTCTCTGATTTATGCAGATAAATTAAAAATATTTTTGCATGTATCAAGCATACGGTAGTAAGGCTATTGAAATGGCAAAGAAAGAATTTTAAATAGATACAAAAAGAGGAAAAAAACTCATTAAGACATGTTTGCAGAGATGACACTGGAGAAAATGATTTTACTCCATTTGGATTTAAATCCTTTCTCTTCCTTTTAGGCCCAATTTTAGCCATGAAGAGATGTGTAACAAGCAGATTGTCTTGGCTTCATTTGGTTAACTTTCACAAACTGGTTAACTTTTTCCACAGAAACATCAGCAAAATTTAAGATTTTGGGGTTTTGGCTTGCATTGTAGACATCTCACTGTCTCTTCCTATGTCACAAATGTTGCTGTATACCACAGGATAAATAGAGTTACTAATCTTCTATCTTACTTTTTTGTTCTAGACTGTTCTCTGGCTTTTATAATTAGCTTAGCAACTGTCCACAATTCCATGAAGGAAAAAAAAAAAAAAAAACTACCAGAAAACCCATTCCCTCAACAAAAACTTCTTTACAGTCCCATTTAATCTTCTGTCCTGTCCCTAATACCTTATAACACTGACAATTCCCACAAGAACTTTTTTTTCTCTATACAACACTTGATAAAATTTCCCTTTAATCCTTACTGGAAAAAACGTTTCTCCAAAATCATAAACTACCTATATTTTTGTTCAGAATGGATGTATGTGGGGAAGAACACCCATATCAACAAACTTTAGTCCCTCAAAATGGAGAGTATTTCCATCTGATGCTGATGCAGAGCCTGTAAACAAAATTCTTGTATATCTAATCATCTGGAAGCCAGTCTCTCTTTTTCTTGTTGATTTACCTATTTTAAATTAAGAAGGATTGATATTGATAAGAGAGGTCAGATATAACGGTATTTTAAGAAGTTAAAATAGTTCCACAGTTAAGAAAAAAAGATTACAGCTTGTACAACTGGCTGACTCTACGATCAGGTAACAAGAGATAGCTTCAGATAACTTTATAGTTGAATGTAGCCTTCTGAGTGCSTATGTGCTTGTAACAGCCAAAGAACACTAGACTCTACCTTCTCTATCTGCATTCTGTATGCATTCTATTTGCACATACAACCCTTGTTGGATTATTTTTTGTCCTCGGTATCTTGCCTACATCCCTGGTCATAGTTAAGCATAGAAAGAGCTGACATTCTTTATACAGCCAGTTGTTCAGTGTTTGTCTTCTTCATCTGAAATTTTCCGTCAATTGTACAGAGAACATTGAACATTCAGAGAAAAAAATGTTGCACTGTTGAGAGCTGTCAGCACACTGTCACCCTTATACAGAACTTCAGACCCTTCAGGGTATTATAGGCCAAGAAAAGCTCTCCTGACAGAGAAATATGAAAGTGAGAAGCATAAAGGAGCATGAAAGGAAGGGAAGGAAGGAATGGAAGGAAGGAGATCTATAAAGGCCTTTGTGGTCTAACATACATCTCAGGAATAGAAGACACAAAAGTTAGTAGAAAGTGCAATAGAGCCATGAATGAAGTAAATGGCTGCCAGTCATGTGCCTATAACTGACTTTTACAGAAAATCATATAGGACCAATACTAATAGAAATTGTATAAGTAAGAAATTAAGAATGAGTGTAAGGGTTAAAAAAAGCTGTAAAAAGCTGCCCTAGAACTGAAACTCATTTATACATATATGGAAGACAAGTGCAGATAACAGCCATAAATTACAAAATTAGTTTGAGTTTCTGAAGCTTAAGGGAACACATTAAGAATAAATTGTTCTGAGAAATAAAGTAAACATCTACATTATGTATGCAATTCATACATTTCTATTAACTGACGCAAGAAAATTTAACTATGAAATTGTTATACTATATATAAACTAAGAAATGAATCTTGATGGTTTTAATCAGAAAGCAAGAAAAAGAAAGTGAAGCTATAAAAATGGTAAAACTACAGGTGTCTGAGAAGCCAGTCTTATAAATCTATGACCTAACTGGGCCTCTGATTAGAGGTCACGATTCATTTTGGAACCAGACCCCAGAACGGACTACAAGCAAACTCAGAGTTGCTTTTTAAGGTAGCACCTGGAATTACTGGATCCCATCTGAATGAAATGTTGCAGAAAAAAGAAATTGCATTGACAGCTCAGACATTATCAAGAATCCAACAAGAATCCTCCCTACAGAGGGAAAACTCTTAAGGCAAAAAAACACAGTGAATCATATGGGGTTTAACTTTTAAAGTTATGCAATAGGGCACAGGGACCTCAGTGCAATACAAAGCAAAACCACATCTAACATGTGGCGTGCATTGGAAAAAAAGATTAAATAAGTGAGCTGTATTAACTTGTTTTGAAAGTGTTTCTAAACTATAGCAGAGCATACAATATATATGAAAAGAATCACTCTGCAGAAACTATGTAACTACACTACAAGAAGCTGCTGTGGAAATAACTGACTTCTTTCCAGCTTGAAAAGGCTATCCATACCATCTACATTACTTACATTGTACTCAGATGGGGAGCAGAGAATATTMATCAGCACAATATAATTGGAATATCATTCTGAAAGCATACCAGACTTTTTAAAGTCGGGTATTGATGCACAGAACAGTGTGTAAAACTACATCAGGAACACTAAAGAAATCTGATTTAGACAATTCTTATAAAGACATGGCTTTCTTTGGATCAGTGTGCTACCCATGTCCTCACCCAGCACTGTTATCAGGCCTTGGAAAATCACCTCTTTCTAGATGATTCATATTTATCCTTTGTTTCCAATCTTCTACAACACACAGCATGAAATCGCATAAACCTTTGCTTCTAACAGTACAAGGAAATTATATACAATACAGCAGCACAGAACTGACAAGTGCATAGACTGTATTATTTAACTAAGTTTGGAAACACTTAACTATACCATCTCATTTCAGTATTTGCAAAAGTGTATCCAAAAAGAGATCAGTCATTTGGAGCACTTCATGAACTACTAGCTCAGTGAAATAAACATAAATTGGACAGATTTTTTAAGAAAAAAATCCAGTTCCCAGTATTTTTGTTATATAAGAATACTTTAAAGTGTTTGCAGAAGTGCTTCTAGTAAGAATTAGCATTTTGCAGCTTTAGAGTAAAGTTTCTTGGAAAAAAGAGCTGATTTCTGACTGAGTTGCAGCTCTGATAACATACACATATGTTCTTAGATAAAAGATAGATTCTTAAAGTGCCAAGGGTGCTAAAAAATACAAACCGTCTTCAATGATGGATTTTAGTTTCAGATTACATCTTTACCAAATATACAAAGCCTTGTTCCAGGAAATGTGTGTTTTGTTACTTTGAATGTTGAAGAAAGAACTCTAGCTTTAAAGTCTGCTATTGGTAGTATTGTTTCAACCTCCATAAAAGACCACATAGAAAACAAAAATTGCAACAATGTAAGATATAAACAAAAACAGTTGAAAGATAGAAGTCTTTAACATCTCTTTGGAATCTGCATGAGGATTTTTCTGGTCAGGGTGATACAACCTCTGACACTGTTGTCCTCATCTCTATCATTGTTACAGAAAGCATAAGTTACTTCTGAGTTGGCATGAATAATTCATTAAACAAAAATAAAATATGCCCAAATACTATTAAATTCTCCAAGTACCACGGTTTAAAAAAAAAAAAAAGGAAAAAAGTAAGTGTYTAAACGAATAAAACCATCATCAGCAGACTACTAACACAAGAACGGACATTTTTAACAGCCATTTTTACATTGGTGTTCAAGTTTCATAACCTACAGAGCAATACAAGACATTCCTTGGTCTAACTTTCATACACTAAAACCAGTGCAGAACTTTGTTCTCAAGCCACATTTTAACTGGGGGGATGGGGGTGGGGGTGGGGGAAAGGGAAGCATATTTCCAGAGAAAAGTTTGTCATTTCTACTTTGGTTACTAGTTAGTTTCTGCTATCACTGCCCTCCAATAATGACATGATACTTTTCATATCTATAAATTAGAGCCAAGTCTAAACATATTGTCATTCTTTTTATATTACTATCCATCATTTATCAGATCAAGCATCTGTTTACACTGGAAGGCCATAAATTGATCTCACTACACCTTAGCATTGGGAATGCTCT
The DNA here is from genome assembly GCF_003343035.1 of Apteryx rowi. Taxonomy (NCBI): domain Eukaryota; kingdom Metazoa; phylum Chordata; class Aves; order Apterygiformes; family Apterygidae; genus Apteryx; species Apteryx rowi. The sequence goes on along the minus strand of NW_020451046.1, from coordinate 17,363 downwards.
AAGTTATCTGTTTTTCAGATTCAAGATCTGCATCCCACATTTATTGTCAATACTGACATATTTGTAGTCTCAGATAGTGGCAGTTGGACTGCGCGTGAATTTTTCTAAAGAGCATATAATTCCAAGGAATGCTGTGTACCGTGCCTATTAGGAAAGATAGTGATATTATTAATCTCAGTGCTAGAGTACAAAAAAACTAGCTATCCATGGTTTATTTGAAAAAAAATGTTTTTTTCTTGTGGTATTTGGTATCTTTCAAAAGTTATACAYGCACACACAAATTCTGAACTTACCTGGGAATTATAAATCACCAGGAACTCTAGCCAATCAAATTACTTCTTTCTGTACCTGTATCGACTATTTAATACCTAAAAATACAGCAGCTAAACACATTATGTCATTTTTTACCATTGGTTCAATTTACTTGTCATATGCCACTTAGTTGCCATGTTTCAATACAGTAGACGCAGAACCTGTATTTTCAGTATTGACTAATAATTTTTCTTATCTCCACTTTAGCATTAACAATTAGAATTAAGGAGATTATTGTATACATATATCCTTAGTACATGTGAAGGCTGTAAGGCTTTGACCGCAGTCCAAATTACTTGATCATATATAAGTTTTGATCCACCATATTAGTACTGGAATTTGATCCTCTACCACTCTGCTCTTAGAGATCAGATGCTGTGCAGATGTACCCAGAGTTTTGGAAATAATGACTGAATATTACTTTCCACTATTTGAGTAGTGATAGCTTATTGCTTAATCATGAACTAGTCATGAAGACAATGAGTTGAAGTTTGCATATATAACCTTAATTTTGTCATTTTATGTCTTCTGAATGTTTAGCTGTACAAGCTTACTACTTTCTTAGCATATTGTTTTAATGGCATATGTAAATAAGGGAAAGTGTAAATGTCGGATGCATACATTATTTTCAGTTTGCAAATTGTGCAATTTTTCATCATCCAAAATGTGTAAGAAATATGCAAATATTTAGTAAATAGAACCATCAAATTAAAGGAAAACAAATCTTTATCACACCATGAAACTCATGAAGTTCACAGTATGTAGAATTACTCTGTTAATACAGCTATATTTTGCAATATAAATACATTTGGTGGAGGGGGGATTTCAGTCAATCACAGCAGGTGAGCCAAAAAGTATTTTGCAGTCATGTTGGTGAAGGTTTCTTTCTGGCTGCACTACTAATTTATTCCATCATCAGTTTATAACTATATATACAAAAAAGAAGTATTTAAAGGTAAGAAATGCTTTTGCCTTTTTGGCAAAACATGAAGTTTTCCCTATTTCTGGAGAGTTTCCTACAGTTAGAATACAATGTATTTTGATCTCTAAAGAGAAGGATATGAGCTACTCAAAAATCTGGCCATAATTATCCAGGCAAAAATACACTCTGAAAAATTTAGATGTCATTCCTACATGAAATGCTCAGCTACATAGTAGTGAGAAAAACCCACACTTCAGGGAAAATATAAGCACCCCTCCTCCCCTCTTCCTAGTCTCAACTCCCCTCGTTTTGCCCCACGTTACACTCATGCCTTTGAGGGGCAGCACAGGAGGCTGGGCTCAGCGCGCAGCAGCTTCTTCCTGCCGCTCCTCGCTTCTGATTCTTTTTCTACTTTGTGCCTTGCCCCTTCTCCTCTGCTCCGCCGTGGCTCCCCCACGGGCCACAGTCCCCTCGGGGCGCCCCTGCCCCGCCGTGCAGCGCCCCTTCCCCAGAGCGCTGCTCCCGCCGCCCCGCCAGCAACGGCCCCGTCTACTTCCGCCGCTATTTGGCTCCTCCGAGCGCGGCCCCTCACGTGCGCGCCCGCCCCTGGCGGCGGCCGCCCGTTGCCACAAGCGCCTGCGCGGAGGCGCCAGCTGCTCCCTGCCTGGCGGCGGTTCCCCGCGCCGGGCTGGTTCCGTCGTGTCGGAGCCGGCTGGAACCGGCTGCGGCCGGCGCGGGGCGGCTCGCGGTGGCTCGCCGTCTCCTTCCGCGCAAGGCGCCTGTGCAGCCCCGGCTGCTGAAACCTTGCCGTTGATGCCAGTACATCTAGGTGACTTCCTCGTCTTCAAGGCAGGTGTGTGGTATCTCTGAATTTAGATTTTGGCCCACATGACCAAAGCACTAAGGTACATGCTAATCAAACATACATGTAAATATTTCCTAATCTGTTTAGATTCTCATTTTAGAGTTATTTAATAAATTAGTATTAATTAGTAGCAGAATAATCACTGGGTCTACTCACATTTTTTTTAAATTCCTTGTGTGTGTGTTAGCATATGCTGAGCTGGAGCCACAATGGCTAACTTTAAAAGGCTATTACAATCAATTATCACCTGAGAAAAGATTCAACAGAGAAACTTGCTGATAAGATTTCTTGTCTACTCACCACAGAGTTTGTTTTCTACTGAAAATGGTTTTGTAACAGATTATACCAGGTGGCATGCAGCATTATACCAAGGTGGTAGAATGTTTAGTACTATTCAAGAAAACGTGGTTAAAACCAAAAGGTGCAAAACATGGTTTGTCCTTTGCCTAAATGCATCAGTATGGCTGCTGCCAATGATAGCATTCAGAGTTARTGTGACTGATCAGAGGCTCTATTCTGCAATGAGAAGGGCACTGTTAAAACACTGGAATATGAAATGTCATTTCTTAGAAGATGCTCATAAAATGTTCCATGATGAGTCATTTTCACATAGGAGAAAAGACCCCTACCTGAACATACAACTCATGAAATGTAACTGCACTTTTTTTCTTCCTTTGTTCAGTGATAATGAAACTATTCAGTTCATGAACATCAACTCGGCACCAATAGTTCAGTTTGTTTATGATGCAATGGAGGCAGATTAACTGTTTGATGCATCCTTGGCAGGTTTAATGTTTGGTAAGAATAAGGAAGACAAAAACAAGTCCGTAAACCATGTTCTAAGTTACTGTAGTAGTTTGCTACTATAAGTCAGTTCATTCAACCCACTTGAGAGAAATTAACTGAAATATAACCAACCACGTTAATCATGCTATATGAACATTAAACTGCAGTTGTGAAAGTACAGTCTTGCAGTTTTTCACAGAAATCTAAAACAAAGACTACCTCTTCAGATATGCTTATGCTTGCAAAGATAAAACAAATCCATGGAATGTTCTCCAGATTTGTACTTTAACTAAAATACTTACTGCTAAGTAACAGAAAGAAGAAGGTTAAAGAAACCATTTAATGTTCTAAGTAAAACAGGGGCATTGCAGCTATTCAGGGGCATTTTGTACTGACTGTAATTATATATCATCATTCAGGATCTCCCTTAGCATAAGGATTAGCAGGTAAAGCATTTGTTCAATGACACAAATACATCATGGTGAGAGATACTTCATTCTGCAGATTGCCTTTCATTTCAACTCATCGTGCAATACCTGTGCTTTCTCATGAGGCTAATACAGACATTCAGATACACAAAAACATGAAATGAGTCTGCTAGAAAATGACTGTCTTCTGAAAACACACACACACCCTGGCATTCAAGAGGTTAAACATTTCATCACTGTGCTGTGAAAATTCTTTTCTTCTCTATAATTAAAAACTTCATGCCACTACGTATTTTTTAGATAAATGTATCATACTTGGTGATTTATGATGACAGAGATTTGTGAGATCTGTTGGTATTTCTTTAAGATTCTGTATTCACTTTTTGTGAATAACAGAATTGGTTGCTGACCAATATTTGTTCTGATTTTCTGTATTCACACTAGTATGTGTCAAATACATAACCTAGAGTAACAAGCAAATCTAATCATGTAGTGAGCTAGATATAGATTAGAAAAACAATGCAAACTCAAAATTAATTAAGAACAGAGGTACTCTGAAGGGACTATGAAGTGATTTGACCTATTAAAAAGATTAAACCCAACATACATTTTGTAGAAGCGAGTAATAAAGTCTTCAGACTGTAGAGGTACATTGTTTTGAAGTTAGAATATGTATCATAGCAATCAAGATAATGTATAATAGAACTTTCAAATATGACTTAACTTTGAAGCGTAAAAGTAGGTATCATCATTAAACTACTCCAATACTTAAAAATAAAGCTCAACCAATTTATGGTTAGTTCAAAAGTAAGAATCTTAATGAAGTATTAAAATTCTTAGAGACAAGACTAATCTTATTCTGAAAGTAGTCTCACTGTATACAGTACTAGTTGGAGCAAGAATATGAATCTGTCCATGCATGATATTTTGGAAGTTTTTGATAAGACCAAAATGAGTAAATGGATTTGTTTAAAAAGAAAAAAAAAAGTCTTAACTGCAAATAGTCATTCTAGTAGTAAAGAAGTTTTAGGCTGTTGGGGAAGATTCAAGTCTTAAAGTTCAGCGAGATAAGCTATAAAATAACTATAGGTGCAACTATTAAGTTGAAGCTATTTTATTTTTCTGTTCCTTAATACTGAAACCAGAGTGCAAATAATAGTGCATTTGTGAGGTATTTTCATGTAACCAAACATTATAGGTATGATGCAAGGAATCTTACTGTTTTTGTGTACTATATCTTTAGAAACAAGTAGCACAATGATACTGTAAACAGTGGCTACTCTAATACACTGAGATAGGGAAATGTTGATATGTCTAACTGCATTGGAATAAATCTTGAGAATAGTTCACAAATTAGAAAAAGTTAGAAATGAACCAGTAGATTTATAAAATCTTTCATGTATTTTTCACACTTACGGATGRATGTTTTCATATCCAGCCATTTAAGGAAGTTCTGATTTTTGAATATTATTTTCTACTGTGAATATACAYGTATGTATGTGCACATGCATGCATATGAACACACTTGCATAGCTAGAAATGTTTTCACTTTGTCATTTCCAGGTATAAAATAAGCTATCCAACAGCCATGGAATGATTCAGAAATTGCTGTTTAATAGCTATGCAAAAGCATAGCTATTTCTTCATGAAAGAATTCATTTCATTTCTTATTGAAAGAATGTCCTCTATACAAGGAATATTCAACCATGTTAACACTAATTAAATGAAAATTAAATGTAGGCATATAATTGTTTCTTATTCAGCAAAATACATAGAAAAAGTAGCAGCTCAGCAAATCACCATGAAGAATGTTTAATAACATTTTTAAGATTGAAGGAAAAGAACAAGAAAAAAGTTTGCATGTTTCTTATGGTTTCTTTACAAAGCTTCTTGGACATGGTACCAGCAAACATCTGCATTGACAGGAAATTTTAGCCCATAAAGTCATATAACTGATTCAAAGTGATTCAAAATAAATTCAGAATAACTTGTGTTGGCTTCAGTTCAGAATATCCTCTGTACCAAAAAGTTACTGGATTCTTTCCATTAGGTGAAATGGAACTAACTTGTTGAGTCTCATTCACCAACAATTTCAGTGCTAGGAAATTTATAATGATCCCATTATTTCCAGTTACACATTAGGAGTTAATAGTTTTATGGTGCTTCTTTCATGGTTGTTCAGAATGGAGGAAATTTTCAGTGTTAAGTGAAATAATTTAGTTTAGCGTTTCCTGTGAGGTTATGTGAAAAATTACAATAAAATGAAGTCAATCCGCTATGTTCATGGTACAAAATACTCCTGTTCTCATTTTCCTTATTTCTTATTGAAATAATTATGCTAATCAAAATCTGCTAATGGTAAGTCATTTAAAATGGAATTTCAATTAACAAAAAGGGTAAAAAGATCTTATTCTTTTATCATTTAAAGTCTGAGTCATTAACAACATTCATTAAAATTTTGTATACGTGCAGTTTAGAAAAAAATGTATTTGCATTTATGTAGCAAAGTCCAGTCTTTCTAAAGCTCTACAATTTATAAATAGAACTTTTTCTTTCCCCAGGAGCTATGTCTCATTCTGAAGGTGTGTTAATAATGTCAGAAAACAGAGGGTCTTACTGTGTTGCTTTTCTCCTTCATTTTTCTGAGATACACCGCTTGTGAACTAGTGGTATATTTTTACAATAAGTGTCCTTGAACAATGAGAAAAATAGGATATAATAAAAAACTGCTCACGTTATTTTTACATGTGGCATTTAACAGAGCTTTTGAAGGAATGAATTATGACAATCCCAATAAAGAGAAGGGGAAAAAGAGTCATAGTACCAGGTGATGGTAGTATCGTTTACAAAACGTAAAATATATAAAGAATGTAACAAATCATATAAATGATTTTCTCCAGGCAGCAGGTATCACAGTTGTGTACTTCTTGTTTGTGTAAAATACTCTATATTTTGCTATAACATTTCTGATTATAATTGAATTTCTTAGTAGTTGGTTAGGCCACAGATGATTTTCCATATAATCGAGTAATAGCATGAATCTAGCCTTGTAAATATGCAGGGACATAAGTAGGCCTCAACGTCAGAGTTCTGCTGAAGGGAATGTGGAACTATGAGAATTGACATAAAACCAAAGAACTCTCCTAAGAGGCAAAAGTCCCTAGTTCAGCAAAGTCCACACCAGTGTGAAGTGAATGAAAAGTTCTATTAAATGTAAGAATTCACAGTACATTACTGAATGCGTGTCTGAGAAAATGTACAAGCCTTTACAAAATCCTTTAAGAATGAGCAGAGAATTATGACAGTATTGAATAAGATGGAAATGATCACCAAATAGATGCATTTTCTGACACATAGCCTTTCCATCAATGTTGTTTGTTTTTTTGCTACAGACAACTCTAATCTAAAACTCAAATATTCGTAAATAGCTCTTAGAAGATTATTTGTATAGAAAAAATATGGTACAGAAAATCACAATAAAAATTGCTATCACAAATAGAGTAATTAATATGCACCATGTTTATCAATTTGCTTGTGAGAAGTTCCTGATTATAAAAAGTAACAAAGTTTGTTAGGTAATATATTTTATATTTTTAACAATATTAAAATTATACATTGTAATGTAAGCACATATACTTATCTAAATGAATTCAAGAAATGGCATGCAAAAGATAATTTTGTATTCAATCTTCCCATTAGGGTTGTAATAAATACACTGTGTTTTTATTAAGTACCAGCTATATTTTTCCTATTATGAATCTTCTCATCAGATGAATAAGGTAATATTTAAATTATAAAATGGATTTTACATATCAAAAATATATGCTGAAGACTATCCAAAACCATGGTAGAATTTTCTTTCATGGCCAAATTCTTCATATAGTTTGGCTGTTATAGTAAGAGTTTATCTTTTATGGATCCATGTGTTACCCGTACAAATGGAACCCATTTTAATAGTAGAACAGACTATTAGTTCTAGCTTCCTAGTTCTCAACATTCTGGAAGCTGAAATTTCCGCTTCTTATTTGGTATCATATTCTCATTTAGAACTGTGTCTAATATTGAAGTAATTTTGATGACAGCAGTAGTATTTTTAAGACTTTTTTATGGCACCGATAAGCTCTTTAATAGATACTTTTTGAAATGATTCAAGACTAAGTGATCAATTCAGTATTACGATTTCTCACAGAAGTTGCATAAGTCTGCTTTTTTTCATGTCTTAGCAACTGATAACTTCACAGATAGTCAATGAAAGTTTCAGAATATAGACTGAAGAATAGTCCTGCCACAGGTAAAATAAATTCACTATACTAGCAAAAACAGAGGTCTTTATCAAGAAGAACATGTGCATCGAAAAATGTTTATACCCTTCCTAACTGAACGTGTCATCTAATATTTAAAAAAAATCTCCAAACTAATCAACCCAAAATTTAGCTACGTAATGCTAGTTTTCTTGGGTTTGAAGCAAGATATATGTCAAAGGCACATAATAATAGGTGGCACTGGACTTTTTGTTTGCTTTTTCTGTTTGTTAATATACCATGTAAACTTCTTTTGCTCTAAGTAACATGTAACTTTGTTGCCTGACCTTTTCTGTTGTGCACTGAAGGATAATGGTAAAACCCCCACTGACTTCAAATGGAATAATTTTTTACTTTCTGCATCTGATTTATTATAATTCAGATAGAGCCCAACTGAGAATCCTGGATATGAAAACAGTTCTACTCTGCATTTCCCCACAGTTTATGTATGCATCTCTAATATACTTAAGTATCACATAAAGAGGTATAATAATATTAAGAGTTTGATACAAGTGACCTTATAAAAGGTTAAGAAAACTGTATTTCTATGTAAGGAGAAACTTTAAAACAACAGTTATTTAAATAGATCTTTTCTGTGTGTGTAAAGAGGTCACTTCCTTCACTCCTCTCTCCCCATAAAATATAGAACTGTTCTCCCTTCTATTGTTATACAAATATCACTATTCATGCACACAAAAAAATCAATCTTCTCTTTCAAGCCCATTCTTGAAATTCAGTGATTTGAGAAAATCTATGTAAGATTTTAGACCTTATGTTTATGGAAGGTAACTTGAAAATGCGGGTTTGTAAATCCTAAAGGCTCCAAATATTTCTGATGTATTTGAGAAAAATACATAATTTTGAATGCTTGTCATGACAAAGCTATCTATATCACAGTCACTTTATTTTCACCTTCTGAACATAGCTGGTAACACAGGCAATCATGTGGAACAAACACCTCGCATTGTTTACTTTCTTCTCTAAAATTTACTGTGATTATTCAATCATTGCAAAAAACTGTAATGTCTGCATTAGCTTTTCATTTACATTCATATGTAAATGGAAAAGTTTCTATATTAACATTCTTGTTAGTATTAATAGTCATATTCCTAATTACCCAGTTCATTCATAAGAGACATTGCAGAAGCACAAAGGAAGAYAGTTTTTGACAAAGAAAATATTTATTTTCAGAAGTCTGTCAGTGAGAACATGGAGTATCTAAACTGTGCAGCAACAGTTTCAGATTTCCGTTCATATCCTCAAACTCTGAGCTATCTTTCAAGGATATAACATGATTTAAGTGCCAGTTGTGTTTTGGATAAACACAACGTTGAATATCTAATATAATATTTGAAAACCGATGCCCCTGAATAAATCTATTAACTTGCTGATAAATGTAAATTTTCCCCTTGTTTCTGCTTTGTTTTTATTGAAAATTGTGATAACAAACATTTTCCAAAATTGACCTAATATGTCATCAAAAATTTTAATTGGAAAAAAACAAATAGCATAGACTAAACCCCAGGTCACCAGTATCTCAAAAGTTGAAACCAATTAATTAATTTAGTGCTAAGTTGTAAAGTAGCAGGTTTTAGCAAGATTAAAAGGTTTTAGATTGCCAAGAACATGATCACTACTGATGTTTAAAGATAACCATATAGTACTATGGGGTAGGATGAGTATTTCAGATGACTCTGGACATCAAAGGAAGGTGCCTCTGCAAAGCTGAAAGGACATGCTTTATTATTGATATTTTCCTGGCATTTTTTTCTTTCATTACCCAACAATTCCTATCTTAAGATCTTTATTCCTGAGCTCATGGAATACTGTAATACTTCAAGCAGAAGTATTTGCTTGAAAGCTAAGTAATACCTTTGTAGTGATATTGTTTATCTATCACCTTTATACACAGTTTAATAGCATGAACAAAACATGATAAATCCAATACCTTGAGCCATGTGCTAAGAAACTAAAAAGCATCATTTACTGCTTCCATTCAGCTAGAGAGAAAACTAGAATGAGGTTTAAAGCAGTTAAATGCTTTTGCTGCCTTTGGAACAAGCTGACATACTCACATGTTGAATTATATGAGGATTGAAATCTGCTGGGGTTTTTTGTTGTTGTTGTTCTTTTATTCTGTAACAATTGTAGTATAGTATCACTAAAAGAGGAAACGATTGTACCAAACCTACCAATACAATATCCACACTGCAGAAATTTTGAGTTAATGACAGTGACTCAAAGTTCAAAGGTAACTTTTAAGTAAGTTACAAATAGGAAAATAAATTTATTTCAAGGATTACTCACTCAGGAATTCTAAAAGTAACAAATGCTTAACAAAACTGGAAATGCTGTTTTGCTCTACAACTTTTCAGTCATAAAAAGAAGAGTTGAGATTTTTCGCTAAAGTTCTAAACATGTATGCATACATATTTCCACACAACTATATGGAAGAAAAAACAAAAGAAAAAAAGCAGGAAAGAGAGAGAGATAAAATGACAGACAGTCATCCAAATACCCCTTATTACTGTGCAGAATTTGCTGGAAATAATTTGCCAATAATTTAAAGTTACTGTCATTTTTATGTACTTAAATACTTAATAAAATGAAATTGGATGAAATTTCTTCAAATTATTGACAGCTATTGTGTCCAGAAAAGGTATGTAGCTTACCATATAATTCATCAAAAATAGTACTTCCATGTTTGACTAAGTGAATATTTTTATATGAGTGTTTATATTGTATGTAACTCATGAGGGAAAAGACTTAGGTTACTGATTCCAACAAGACTTGAGGTAGGCCTATTAAGTATCTTATGTACCAAATATACATAAAAACATACATACTTCTACTGCAAACTGATTCCAGGAATAAATTATATCAGGTAATCAAGGAGTTTCAAAGAACATGTTGTAATACTCTTCCAGACAAAACCACTGAGGTTTTCTCTGGACTTTAGCACCCCTTTCCATCTCACCTAGTTGCCTCTAGCACCCATCCATCCCTACTCATTCACTCTAATTCATCAGCATGACTGTCCAGTAGTAGCAAAAAAAAAGCAAGAAACAAAACCAAAGCCCCTCCATGATTCAGTGAGAAGATCATGTCACTATTCTTATTAAGAAAGCAGATTAAAAAATAGTAGAGGGAGGAATATAGAGGAAAAGGAAAAGAATCTTGGAGGCACAAAAGGATTAATGATATATTTGGAAAAGGCAGGTATCTAAAAAACATAATAATCTTTGGGTGTGAGGAAAATGCACAGAAGAAGTGAAGGAGAGGTTTAGAATGAAGGTAGGCAGAACAGATAGAATGCAAAATTATGGAACATTTAACTTCCAAGTCCAGCTACACATAAGAAGATGCTCAGTCAAAGTCCAAGCCCCCCAAATTAATTGTGGATGATGGAGGAGACTGAGCATGCTGAATGTTGATGGGTACAGGAAAATATGTTCCTCTCACACTACAGTTTTCTTAGATGATGATGAGCTGCTTAGGTATTACCTGTATGTGATGCATAACTATGAATGTTATTTCAACAGGATACTTTTGCTTTTTACTTTATACTGTTTTTTCCACAGAAAGACTTCATAACAAAGACAGATCCATCATTCTCCATTATTTCTCAAGCGTATGCCATATTCATGATAATATTTGTGTTCAGCAAACCACTGTTAAATGACTGAAGGCCCTGCTTTGAGCAGGAGGTAGGACTACATGACCTCCTGAGGCCCCTTCCAACCTGAATTATTTTATAATTCTAAGAATAAATGAATTTTTACTATTTTTAAGGAGCTAATGCTGCAGACTAATAATAGAGCCGAATTTCCACCATTATAATAATTTGAGTAATGTTTCTCTGGAGCTCTCTCTCACGTATGTATAGATATACACAATTATAAACACGCATTACCTTGCACACACGTGTATGTGCATATCTAAATAAATATGAGTACATTCTATATAAAATTGCATCTCATAAAAAAGAGTAATATATTGTAAAATTGTGAATTTGGAGTAGAAAGATACCATAAAAGAAAAAAAGAGGAAAAAAAAAACAGAAAAGCAAAACAAAAAGAAATATGCTGTTTGACTTTGGTAGTTTTTACCCTGAAAATCTGCAGGGTATTCTTCATCTCTTTCCTTTTTATGAATCCTTTGCCCAGCACTCTACCAGGTAATTATGACTCTAGAGGACTGTTTTTATTTTAGGACTCAATTCATAAGAAAGTATTCTAAGGATTTATGGATCCTTAAACAGCAGTAGGTTACAGACAGGATAGTTGATTCATAAAGAAGAAAAGCACAAATTTATCCGAAAGCTTTCTACCTCTTTGAAGGGCCTTAAGAAATCAAATTTGAGAATGAGAAAACAATTGATGAATTTCTTCGTTAGTACAACAGGTTTAGGTCATCAGTATTGTATATTACAGGTATTGCTGTTCATGTAAAGAGTTAGGTAAAATATGCACAATTTTTTTGACTTTTTAAAATTTCTGTACTACTTACAAGTCCATAAGCCTTAAACTGATAAGAAAAAATATGTGACCAAAAATAAAGAAAAACTTACACTAAGGTATGATCCACCTTAATTAACCAGCAGTCTAATAGTTAGACATCCAGCTTAGCCAAGTGGCTGAGCTTTTGTCTGTATTTAGCGAAGAGAGAAGTGAAGAGAGAAGAATATGCTTTCAGAGATCCATCTCAGCTTTCTGAGATGAATGTCTTAGGATAGAATGAAGGATGTAAGAATAGTCTTTATTTTTTATCTTGAAACTGACAAAGATATTTGGATATTGCTTTATGGCCTACATTTGTCTACTATTCTGTTTATGAACTTTGTAGCTTCTCTTTTCAGATATCAAATTACAATTTACATGATCACCATGCTAGTGTATGGAAAAAAAAAAGTATCCTCACCCTAGAAACATGATTTTTTATTGACAAAAGTTTATCATTAAGCGAACAGCAGTCAAATATTCTTGAGAAAAGTTATATTCTAAAAAGAATGTTTGTTAGATTCTCATTTTATACTTCTGTTACAGTTTGTATCTTAAAAGATCTTAAATTTATATTTTGAAAGATGTAAATTATAGGTTTATGATCATACTTCCATGATATCCATGTTGGCAAGGAATATTTTAGCAGATTTTCTGACAGCTAATATACAGCTTTTTTAATCTGACTGACAGCAATCTTGAATGAAAGTCAGAAAAAAAAACAATATAAAGTTTCTTATTTTTTTAGCTATAATTAATATTTATACATATGCATATGTACCTATATACATACATATGTGTCTGTATCTAAATGGAACTAAGAAATGGAACTAAGGGTATGTGCTGCTGGAGGAGAAGGACAAAGATTCGGAAAGCTTAAAAAAAGTCTGTGCTTTGTGCTTGCCTCAGTGCAACCTGTCCATTCACCACAGTGCTTATTTTCCTCCCATAAGTGCTTGGTTCATGAGGGGATAACCAAAGTTTCTTGCAAGAGAGACTAAATGTCAGTGGCTATTCTCACTTCCAGGCCACTACTCATGCTCTTTATTTGTAGGGATAGCACATTCAATGGAAGACAGGTAAGACTTCAGACATCCAAAACCGGAATACACATGTTGATACTGACTTCATTGATATGACTTTTGCAGTACTCATCCTGTTATTATAGAAATTAAAAATATATTAAACTGTTAGGAGTTGCCAAATCCAGTTCCCTGATACAGGCGAGGCTACTGCAGCTCTCTGTCCACAGGTCCAGCAGGAGTGAGGCTAAACGTGTATTCCCAATTGGCACATGTATATGTACACATGCGTACAATACATATATACATATGCATGCAGCCAGCCACGCAGATCCACCCAGACAGAAAACACAACACCCATGCAAACACAAACAGCACTAAATGTCTCACTCTGTTCCCATCTCTGACTGATTAGGATGAAGATCCATTAGTGGGAAGTATATACATGTATACAATGTGGATTCCTCCACTAATTCAGCTTAGACATTCAGCCTGTTCAGTAGATCACCCCGGATCCCAGCTGGTGGCACCTGGACATGCAAACCCTTGGGGCCTGCTGCCCCACTCCAGTGGTTGGTACAGATCGTATTGAACACACACGCACACACATGCACATACATGTGCATAGACACATAAAGTGGATCACTCTAGTATTTGGCCTTAGACACTCAGCCTACCCAGTGGCTGGGCCTTCTTCTCTCCACATGCCTCATGTACAGAGACACAGACATGCAGACAGGTGTCTCAGTAGACTCACAGACTAACGGTCTCTCTGATAGCTGGCCAGTCTGGTTATGGCTACTCTGATACCTGGCTCCCAAGCCTCTTATGGGCTAGTCCATATTCCATATTCACTAGTGAGCATGCACTGACGTAGGTACTCGCACAATATGCACGCACTGCACTTCAGTCTCTGCAGTTGCTGGCACCATAGATGCATGGCCCGTGACCTGTGGTCTGACTCCAGTTGCTGGCCCTTAGACCTCCACTAACGGAATAGAGAGCCCCTTACACAGGAAAATTAGGTTAGAAATGGAGTTTAATAAGATAGGACAGACTGCGTCGATCAGGTGCAGGACATGGCCAGAGAGGCACAYTGACTCTTTTATTTCTTATCCTTTTATTTCCCATGTTTGTTCCTTCCCAAACCATCTTGATCCCTCCCTTTCCATGCCATTGGTTCCTCCCCTAAACATCCCATAACAAGTCTTGTGCGATCCAAAAATGTTCTTCCCTTGAATCCTGTAATGAGTCCTATAGAGTGACCCCGGTCCCTCAGTCTGTAAAGTGATCTGGAGAGCCTTTCAGTTGCCTCACCTGACAAGTGTCACCCCAAGCATGGGGCTGATGGCCTGCCTGTGACATCCCTGGGAGGGGCCAGGCAGGGCTTCTSTTTGCTCTGATTAGGTTATTGGGTTTCTCCCACCCACCGTTGTTCTTTTCTGCACCTTTGTGTTCATGGAGATGAGACTTTAATCCCATAACATTTTATTTTATAAACAAAATTCTTGAGATAAGCATATTGAGACAGTTTCTTTTGTAAGTAATCCAGTTTTCATCACAAACATCATGCATGTCTACTTTTCTATGTAAATTGACAGTTTGAGTTTTAAAGACAAACTTATAAGTACAGAATGTATTCTGGTTTCTTCTTGTTATTTTTGAAAGAAAAAGACAAATATTTTAGGTGCTGAGCCACAGAACAATTTTATTACGCAAATTAAGACATGAAAATGCTAGCAGTATGCAACAGATCTAAGCATAGTCCCATAGATTTCAGTAGAATTTACTAACACATTTAAATTGAGTGCTTGTATCTGTTAGTGCATTTCACATCACATGAAATGCTGTAATATTCATATAGATTCAGTATTTTCTGAAAGGTTGAACATTAGGACTTTACTCTCATATATTTTAGATCACTAATACACAAGAAATATGGTAAATATTATGTACTATGTCTACAGAAGGTAATGTCCTTTAAAATCACATCTACTGCCCACATAGAATCTGCAACTAACCTTAATTATGAGCAAAGAAGGCTGCTGATGTCAAAGACCATTCAAATGATTTTTTTAAAATGGCATTTATCTGAGTTCTCCTTCATCAATTCAAAAGTCTTCCTCCTTTTTTTCACTAGTCATCTTTAAGGAAACTAATAACAGCTCTAATGACACAGCAAAGAGAACAATGTTGACAATACTTAGGTGCCTACAGAAGTCACTGTACTGAATGCAGTATTAGCTAAATTAAATAAAAATTGACAAGTTGCTTTCAAAACAGTAAGATGTACACTGTTACATTTCATATTGGTAATTCACTTTTTTATTCCATACTGAGTCATACTGATTTGAGACTCTTTTTCATTTGCATACCTTGGATCATGTACCATCCCCTTGATTTTTGTATATTTTTCCCATCTTGAGAGTGCTGAGAGGAAATAATATATCTTAATTGTCTTTCACACTAAGAAATAAAATAAAAAGAACTGTAAGCCCAAACCTTTCTTCTGTTTAAGTCTGATTACATTAGCCATATTTGAACATAAGTTCCTGTAACCCAATAAATCTACAATTAAGGCATATACTACTGCTCCCAGGAAGGCTGAAGTATCAGCCGCAGGACCTAGAAGGACATTGCAAGAGTGAGTACAACAGAGATACTACGAAGCTTTTGTATAACCATTTTAACTGCATTATTGATGAGGCTTTTTTTCTGTATTAATGAGATAGTTTGGAGTATTAGGCTGCTAAAACATTATTTGGACAAATAGCAGTTTTTTTGCTCTGTATATATGCTGTGTCCAGTTGGTCCAGTGTGAACTGTAAATATATGTAGTAAGTCAACAGTAATAGAGAAAGCAGTTCGATCAAGAATTTTGGGGGGTTGTTGAGCGCAGCGAACAGAGGCAGCGAACAGACGCAGCAGTTTGCGCAGCAGTGGTTGGGCTCTGACTAGAACTTGAGGATCTTGTTGGAAGTTGTGGGCTTTCTGAGGACCCCCGAGGACCTAGAAGGTGATCGCTGTGAACAGGAAAGGGGAAGCTAGGCAAGGACAACTGCAGGAGGCCTTGACTTCTCCTGGGAAAAGCTCGTGGGAAAAGCTCCAGCTAGGAGTGGCTGCTGCTAACGAGCTCTCTGGGTTGCCCCTGACCAGAGGGGGTTGGGGCCTTTGATCCCAGTGGCCCTTGATTAGGGCGGGTCAAGCACCCTGTGAGGCAGTGCTAGGGAGAGGCCTATATAAGAGCCAGGCCTAGAGCGCAGCTCCCAGAGTGCAGCGAACAGAGGCAGCAGTTCACGTGAAGGGACCTTTGTTTCTGTTCCCTGTGGTGTACACTTCCTCAARTATGGTCGTGACACGCCGCASAGCGCRTTCCCCAGYRGCTGTTGGAGTTGCTGTGTCAGAGGCTTGGACCCAGACCGACCCTCTGACAGTAGATGCAGCTCTACAGGTCTCAGGCTGCAGGGAGTGCTTGGGGCCTCTCCGGGAGGCCTGGGCTGGCAGCCAGCCCTCCTGCAGGAGGTGTGCTGCTGTTGGCGAGCTGTGTTGTCAGGTAAGGGAGTTACAGGAGGAGGTCAGTAGGCTGTATAGCATCTGACAAGATAAGCAAGAGATAGACAGGGTATTCTCGGAGACCATACAGCTTCAGGAGTCTCAAGACCCCAMAGCAGTGGAGTTGCCAGAGGGCTCTGTGCCATGTGAAATGGTACATCATAACATCGTAGAAGAAGGCTGGAAACTGGTCACTGCTCGTGGGAGGAGAAAGGCTCCTACTCCTCCCGAAGACTTGAAGCTGCAGAACAGGTTTAGTGCCCTCCAGGCTGAGGAGGAGATGAGCATGGCTGCAAGGGAAGTACCTGGGACAACAGACCCTGTGCCTTGCTGGAACGCCCGGAAGAAGCGGCGGGTGATTGTTGTGGGGGACGCCCTGCTGCAGGGGACGGAGGCATCTATCTGCCGACCTGACCTCTTGTCTAGAGAGGTTTGTGGCCTGCCAGGGGCTTGCGCGAGAGATGTCATGGAAAGACTGCCAAGGCTTGTCCACACTTCGGACTGTTACCCACTGCTGCTCTTCCATGTGGGCGCCAATGACACCAAGGGCAAACTGGAGACCATCAAGCAGGATTTCAGAGCTCTGGGGATGGTGGTCAAAGGTCTGGGAGCCCAGGTCATTTTCCCCTCAATCCTGCCAGTGAGGGGGATGGATGAGAGGAGGAGGAGACAGACT